>NC_090447.1:676876268-677191449 GCF_031143425.1 Pleurodeles waltl
AAAGTATGCCAAATGTTTAAAACAGTCCTCGCGACCTTTAAACGCTATTTTCATTGAATTCAAGCCATATTCAAATATGAGCTTTTTCTGCAATAGGTGAGCACTTATATCGCTCAAAAAGGCTTATTTAAGCATAGAAAGTGATAAAGCATATAAACTACCACAAATTATAGGAATGGTGGAACATTTGATAACAGCACATTTTCTACTGTTCTGAAGCATTTCCCAGCTCATTAGCCATTAATTTTGACCATAAATATCACTTGCTCGATTGTATGCTAAAGTATGCCAATGTTGTTTAAAACACTCCCAGCAGCATTTAAACGATGTTTTCATTGTCTTTATTCCAGATTCAAATATGAGCATTATCTGCCTTAGAGGTGCACGTATATTGTTCAAAAGGCTTATTTAAGCTTAGAAAGTGTTAAAGCATATAAACTACCACAAATTATAGGAATGGTGGTACATTTGATAACAGCACATTTTCTACTGTTCTGAAGCATTTCCTAGCTCATTAGCCATTAATTTTGAGCATAAATATCACTTGCTCGATTGTATGCTAAAGTATGCCAAATGTTGTTTAAAACACTCCCACCGGCATTTAAACGCTGTTTTCATTGACTTTATTCCAGATTCAAATATGAGCATTATCTGCCTTAGGGGTGCACGTATATCGCTCTAAAAGGATTATATAAGCTTAGAAAGTGATAAAGCATATAAACTACCACAAAGTATAGGAATGGTGGAATATTGGATAACAGCACATTTTCTACTTTTCTGAAGCATTTCCCAACTCATTAACCATTAACTTTGAGCAGAAATTTCACGTACTCGATTGTATGCTATAAGGTATGAAACAAATGTTGTTTAAAACACTCCCTGCGGCCTTTAAACGCTGTTTTCATTGTCTTTATTCCAGATTCAAATATAGGCATTATCTGATTTAGGAGAGCACGTATATCGCTCTAAAGGGCTTATTTAAGCTTAGAAAGTGATAAAGCATATAAACTACCACAAAGTATGGGAATGGTGGAACATTTGATAACAGCACATTTTCAAATGTTCTGAAGCATTCCCTAGCTCATTAGCCATTAATTTTGAGCATAAATAAAACTTGCTCGATTGTATGCTATAAGGTATGCCAACAAATGTTGTTTAAAACTCTCCCTGCGGCCTTTAAACGCTGTTTTCATTGTCTTTATTCCAGATTCAAATATAAGCATTATCTGCCTCAGGAGAGAACGTATATCGCTCTAAAGGGCTTATTTAAGCTTAGAAAGTGATAAAGCATATACACTACCACAAAGTATAGGAATGGTGGAACATTTGATAACAGCACATTTTCTACTGTTCTGAAGCATTTCCTAGCTCATTAACCATTAATTTTGAGCATAAATATCACTTGCTCGATTGTATGCTAAAGTATGCCAAATGTTGTTTAAAACACTCCCACCGGCATTTAAACGCTGTTTTCATTGTCTTTATTCCAGATTCAAATATAAGCATTATCTGCCTTAGGAGAGAACGTATATCGCTCTAAAGGGCTTATTTAAGCTTAGAAAGTGATAAAGCATATACACTACCACAAAGTATAGGTATAGTGAAACATTTGATGACAGCACATTTTCTACTGTTCTGAAGAATTTCCTAGCTCATTAGCCATTAATTTTGAGCATACATATCACTTGTTCGATTGTATGCTAAAAGGTATGCCAAATGTTGGTTAGAACACTCCCTGCGACCTTTAAATGCTATTTTCATTTACTTCAATCCAGATTCAAATATGAGCTTTTTCTGAAATAGGAGAGCACGTATAACGCTCAAAAAGGCTTATTTAAGCTTAGAAAGTGATAAAGCATATAAACTACCACAAAGTATAGGAATGGTGGAAAATTGGATAACAGCACATTTTCTACTTTTCTGAAGCATTTCCCAGCTCATTAACCATTAATTTTTAGCAGAAATTTCACGTACTCGATTGTATGCTATAAGGTATGAAACAAATGTTGTTTAAAACACTCCCTGCGGCCTTTAAACGCTGTTTTCATTGTCTTTATTCCAGATTCAAATATAAGCATTATCTGCCTTAGGAGAGAAATTATCGCTCTAAAGGGCTTATTTAAGCTTAGAAAGTGATAAAGCATATAAACTACCACAAAGTATAGGAATGGTGGAACATTTGATAACAGCACATTTTCCTCTGTTCCGAAGCATTTCTTAGCTCTTTAGCCATTAATTTTGAGCATAAATATCACTTGCTCGATTGTATGCTAATGTATGCCAAATGTTGTTTAAAACACTCCCCGCGGCCTTAAACGATGTTTTCATTGACTTCAATCATCATTCAAATATGTGCATTTTCAGCAATAGGAGAGAACGTATATCGCTCTAAAGGCTTATTTAAGCTTAGAAAGTGATAAAGCATATAAACTACCACAAAGTATAGGAATGGTGGAACATTTGATGACAGCACATTTTCTACTGTTCTGAAGAATTTCCTAGCTCATTAGCCATTAATTTTGAGCATAAATATCACGTGTTCGATTGTATGCTAAAAGGTATGCCAAATGTTGTTTAAAACACTCCCCGCGGCCTTTAAACGCTATTTTCATTTACTTCAATCCAGATTCAAATATGAGCTTTTTCTGAAATAGGAGAGCACGTATATCGCTCAAAAAGGCTTATTTAAGCTTAGAAAGTGATAAAGCATATAAACTACCACAAAGTATAGGAATGGTGGAATATTGGATAACAGCACATTTTCTACTTTTCTGAAGCATTTCCCAACTCATTAACCATTAATTTTGAGCAGAAATTTCACGTACTCGATTGTATGCTATAAGGTATGAAACAAATGTTGTTTAAAACACTCCCTACGGCTTTAAACGCTGTTTTCATTGTCTTTATTCCAGATTCAAATATAAGCATTATCTGCCTTAGGAGAGAACGTATATCGCTCTAAAGGGCTTATTTAAGCTTAGAAAGTGATAAAGCATATAAACTACCACAAAGTATAGGAATGGTGGAACATTTGATAACAGCACATTTTCTTCTGTTCCGAAGCATTTCTTAGCTCTTTAACCATTAATTTTTAGCATAAATATCACTTGCTCGATTGTATGCTAATGTATGCCAAATGTTGTTTAAAACACTCCCCGCGGCCTTAAACGATGTTTTCATTGACTTCAATCATCATTCAAATATGAGCATTTTCAGCAATAGGAGAGCACGTATATCGCTCTAAAGGGAGTAGTTAAGCTTAGAAAGTGATAAAGAATATAAACTACAATAAAGTATAGGAATGGTGGAACATTTGATAACAGCACATTTTCTATTGTTTTGAAGCATTTCCTAGCTCATTAACCATTAATTTTGAAAACAAATATCACTTGCTCGCTTGTATGCTAAAGTAAGCCAAATGTTGTTTAAAACACTCCCCGCAACCTTTAAACGCTGTTTTCAATGACTTTATTCCAGATTCAAATATGAGCATTATCTGCCTTAGGGGTGCACGTATAGCGCTCTAAAAGGCTTATTTAAGCTTAGGAAGTGATAAAGCACATAAACTACCACAAAGTATAGGACAGGTGGAACATTTGATAACAGCACATTTTCTACTGTTCTGAAGCATTTCCTAGCTCATTAACCATTAATTTTGAGCATAAATATCTCTTGCTCGATTGCATGCTAAAGTATGCCAAATGTTGTTTAAAACACTCCCCGCGACCTTTAAACACTGTTTTCATTGACTTCAATCCACATTCAAAAATGAGCATTTTCAGCAATAGGAGAGCACGTATATCGCTCTAAAGGGAGTAGTTAAGCTTAGAAAGTGATAAGAATATAAACTACAATAAAGTATAGGAATGTGGAACATTGATAACAGCACATTTTCTACTGTTTTTGAAGCATTTCCTAGCTCATTAACCATTAATTTTGAAAACAAATATCACTTGCTCGCTTGTATGCTAAAGTAAGCCAAATGTTGTTTAAAACACTCCCCGCAACCTTTAAACGCTGTTTTCAATGACTTTATTCCAGATTCAAATATGAGCATTATCTGCCTTAGGGGTGCACGTATAGCGCTCTAAAAGGCTTATTTAAGCTTAGGAAGTGATAAAGCACATAAACTACCACAAAGTATAGGACAGGTGGAACATTTGATAACAGCACATTTTCTACTGTTCTGAAGCATTTCCTAGCTCATTAACCATTAATTTTGAGCATAAATATCTCTTGCTCGATTGCATGCTAAAGTATGCCAAATGTTGTTTAAAACACTGCCCGCGACCTTTAAACACTGTTTTCATTGACTTCAATCCACATTCAAATATGAGCATTTTCTGCAATAGGAGAGCACGTATATCGCTCTAAAAGGCTTGTTGAAGCTTAGAAAGTGATAAAGCATATAAACTACCACAAAGTATAGGGATGGTGGAACATTTGATAAAAGCACATTTTCTACTGTTCTGAAGCATTTCCTAGCTCATTAACCATTAATTTTCAGCACAAATATCACTAGCTCGCTTGTATGCTAAAGTATGCCAAATGTTGTTTAAAACACTCCTCGCGGCCTTTAAACGCTGTTTTCATTGTCTTTATTCCAGATTCAAATATGAGCATTATGTGCCTTCGGGGTGCACGTATATCGCTGTAAAAGGCTTATTTAAGCTTAGAAAGTGATAAAGCATATAAACTACCACAAAGTATAGGAATGGTGGAACATTTGATAACAGCACATTTTCTACTGTTCTGAACCATTTCCTAGCTCATTGACCACTCATTTTGAGCATAAATATCACTTGCTTGCTTGTATGCTAAAGTACGACAAATGATGTTTAAAACACTACCCGCGGCCTTTAAATGCTGATTTCATTGACTTCAATCCAGATTCAAATATGAGAATTTTCTGCAATAGGAGAGCACGTATATCCCTCTAAAAGGCTTGTTGAAGCTCAGAAAGAGATAAAGCATATAAACTACCACAAAGTATAGGAATGTTGGAACATTTGATAGCAGCACATTTTCTACTGTTCTGAAGCATTTCCTAGTTCATTAACCATTAATTTTGAAAACAAATATCACTTGCTCGCTTGTATGCGAAAGTACGCCAAATGTTGTTTAAAACACTCCCCGCGGATTTAAACGCTGTTTTCATTGATTTTAATCCAGATTTAAATATAAGCATTATCTGCCTTAGGGGAGCACGTATATAGCTCAAAAATGCTTATTTAAGCTTAGAAAGTGACAAAGCAAAAAAACTAAAACAAAGTATAGGAATGGCGGAACATTTGATAACAACACATTTTCTACTGTTCGGAAGCATTTCCTAGCTCATTAACCATTAATTTTCAACTCAAATATTATATGCTAAGTATGCCAAATGTTGCTTAAAACACTCCCCGCGGCCTTTAAACGCTGATTTCATTGACTTTATTCCAGATTCAAATAAGAGCATTATCTGCCATATGGGTGCACGTATATCGCTCTTAAAGGTTAATTTAAGCTTAGAAAGTGATAAAACATATAAACTACAACAAAGTAAAGGAATGGTGGAACATTTGATAACAGCACATTTTCTACTGTTCTGAAGCATTTCCTAGCTCATTAACCATTAATTTTGAAAACAAATTTCACTTGCTCACTTGTATGCTAAAGTACGTCAAATGTTATTTAAAACACTCCCTGCGGATTTAAACGCTGTTTTCATTGATTTTAATCCAGATTCAAATATAAGCATTATCTGCCTTAGGGGAGCACGTATATCGCTCGAAAAGGCTTATTTAAGCTTAGAAAGTGAGAAAGCATATAAACTAAAACAAAGTATAGGAATGGTGGAACATTTGATAACAGCACATTTTCTACTGATCTGAAGCATTTCCTAGCTCATTATCCATTAATTTTGAGCATAAATATCACTTGCTCGATTGAATGCTCAAGTATGCCAAATGTTGTTTAAAACACTCCCCGCGGCCTTTTAACTCTTTTTTCATTGACTTCAATCCAGATTCAAGTATGAGCATTTTCTGCAATTGGAGAGCACGTATATCGCTCTAAAAGGCTTGTTGAAGCTCAGAAAGTGATGAAGCATATAAACTACCACAAAGTATAGGACTGGTGGAAAATTTAATAACAGCACATTTCCTACTGTTCTGAAGCATTTCCTAGCTGATTAACCATTAATTTTCAACACAAATATCACTTGATCGCTTGTATGCTAAAGTATAACAACTGTTGTTTAAAACACTCCCCGCGGCCTTTAAACGCTGTTTTCATTGTCTTTATTCAGATTCAAATATGAGCATTATCTGCCTTAGGGGTGCACGTATATCGCTCTAAAAGGCTTATTTAAGCTTAGAAAGTGATAAAGCATATAAACTACCACAAAGTATAGGAATGGTGGAACATTTGATAACAGCACATTTTCTACTGTTCTGAAGCATTTCCTAGTTCAATAACCATTAATTTTGAAAACAAATATCACTTGCTCGCTTGTTGAAAACAGCGTTTACAGTCGGCGGGGAGTGTTTTAAACAACATTTGGCATACTTTAGCATACAATATTTGTGTTGAAAATTAATGGTTAATGAGCTAGGAAATGCTTCAGATCATTAGAAAATGTGCTGTTATCAAATGTTCCACCATTCCTATACTTTGTGGTAGTTTATATGTTTTATCACTTTCTAAGCTTAAATAAGTCTTTTAGAGCGATATTCGTGCTCCCCTATGGCAGATAATGCTCATATTTGAATCTGGATTAAAGTCAATGAAAACAGCGTTTAAATGCCGCGGGGAGTGTTTTAAACATCATTTGCCATGCTTTAGCATACACATGCGAGCAAGTGATATTTGTCTTGAAAATTAATGGGTAATGAGCTAGGAAATGCTTCAGAACAGTTGAAAATGTGCTGTTTTCAAATGTTCCACCATTCCTATACTTTGTGGTAGTTTATATGCTTTATCACTTTCTAAGCTTAAATAAGCCTTTTAGAGCAATATACGTGCTCCCCTATAGCAGATAATGCTCATATTTGAATCTGGATTAGAGTCAATGAAAACAGCGTTTAAATGCTGCGGGGAGTGTTTTAAACATCATTTAGCGTTCTTTAGCATACGCATGAGAGCAAGTGATATTTGTGTTGAAAACTGATTACTAAGGAGTTAGGAAATGCCTCAGAACTGTAGAAAATAAGCTGTTATCAAATATTCCATCATTCTTATACTTCGTAGTAGTTTATATGCTTTATCACTTTCTAAGCTTAAATAAGCTTTTTAGAGCGATATACGTGCTCCCCTATGGCAGATAATGCTCATATTTGAATCTGGATTAAAGTCAATGAAAACAGCGTTTAAATGCCGCGGGGAGTGTTTTAAACATCATTTGGAGTGCTTAAGCGTACAAGCGAGCAAGTGATATTTGTCTTGAAAATGAATGGCTAATGAGCTAAGAATTGCTTCAGAACAGTAGAAAATGTGCTGTTGTCAAATATTCCACCATTCCTATACTTTGTGGTAGTTTATGTGCTTTATCACTTTCTAAGCTTAAATAAGCCTTTTAGAGCGATATACGTGCTCCCCTGTGGCAGGCAATGCTCATATTTGAATCTGGATTAAAGTCAATGAAAACAGCGTTTAAATGCCGGGGGAGTGTTTTAAACATCATTTAGCGTCCTTTAGCATACACATGAGAGCAAGTGACATTTGTGTTGAAAATTGATTGCTAAGGAGTTAGGAAATGCCTCAGAACTGTAGAAAATAAGCTGTTATCAAATATTCCATCATTCTTATACTTCGTAGTAGTTTATATGCATTATCTGTCAGCTACTGCGCTGAACTTCTCACCTCTGGATTGCGGATTGGCGAATACACCAAGTCTTCTACAGGTCCTGGATACTCCCAGATAAGGGCAACCCCTTCTAGTAGCCACGGTGCCACTTGACAGGGTACGCCAAAGCAGACCGTACCCTCCAGAAGGAGTCCCAGAGGGAAAAAACCCCAACACTGGTGAAAAAACCTCTAACAGGAACTCCTGAAGGAAAACAGAAAAAACAGGACTTGACAACAGGAATCAAAAATAGGCAATATCCAGGGTACAAGGCAGGAGAAAAGCAACAGGCAAAAATATCCCAAGGCAAAAGCAGGAACAAAGAACAGGCAAAAATCTCCCAAGGCAAAAAAGCAGGAACAAAGAACAGGAGCGAACAGCACAACCAGAAGGAAGTGTTTGCAACGCAAGGAGGAACAAGACTGACTGACTGACTTATATACTGAGAAAAAGGAATTAATATCACAGGAACAGGAAGTAACACCATCTTGGATTGGGAAAAGCCCATAGACCAGTATAGGAAAAAGAAAGTAGTATAAAAGAATAACAGAGCATGCTGGGATAAAAACACGAAGAAGACAAGATCAACACAACATGGATAGGGACAGGCAAAAGGACCAACAAAAAACCCACCACCAACAACAAAAGAAGAAAAAAGGCTACAAGAAGTGTAGCGCGACCGGGCGCGAAAAATATGCTTCCCAGAAAGCAGAGTCAAAAAACGCGGGGAACGGCGCTCCGAATATCGGTAGCGCGTTCCACCCGCGAGGACAGAAAGACACGCCGCGTCATAGCGCCACGTTACATTATCACTTTCTAAGCTCAAATAAGCCTTTTAGATATATACTCGTGTTCCCCTCTGGCAGAAACTGCACATATTTGAAAGTAGACTAAAGTCAAAGAAAACAGCGTTTAAATGCCACTGGGAGTGTTTTAAACATCATTTGGCGTGCTTTAGCATACAAGCGAGCAAGTCATATTTGTCCTGAAAATTAATGGCTAATTAGCTAGGAAATGCTTCAGAACATTAGAAAATGTGCTGTTATCAAATTTTCCATCATTCCTATACTTTGTGGTAGTTTATATGCTTTATCACTTTCTAAGCTTAAATAAGCCTTTTAGAGCGATATTCGTGGTCCCTTATGGCAGATAATGCTCATATTTGAATCTGGATTGAAGTCAATGAAAACAGCGTTTAAATGCCACGGGAAGTGTTTTAAACATCATTTGGCGTGCTTTAGCATACAAGCGAGCAAGTCATATTTGTCCTGAAAATTAATGGCTAATGAGCTAGGAAATGCTTCAGAACATTAGAAAATGTGCTGTTATCAAATTTTCCATCATTCCTATACTTTGTGGTAGTTTATATGCTTTATCACTTTCTAAGCTTAAATAAGCCTTTTAGAGCGATATTCGTGGTCCCTTATGGCAGGTAATGCTCATATTTGAATCTGGATTGAAGTCAATGAAAACAGCGTTTAAATGCCACGGGAAGTGTTTTAAACATCATTTGGCGTGCTTTAGCATACAAGCGAGCAAGTCATATTTGTCCTGAAAATTAATGGTTAATGAGCTAGGAAATGCTTCAGAACATTAGAAAATGTGCTGTTATCTAATTTTCCATCATTCCTATACTTTGTGGTAGTTTATATGCTTTATCACTTTCTAAGCTTAAATAAGCCTTTTAGAGCGATATTCGTGCTCCCCTATGGCAGAAAATGCTCATATTTGAGTCTGGATTGAAGTAAATGAAAACAGCGTTTAAATGTCGCGGGGAGTGTTTTAAACATCATTTGGCGTGCTTTAGCAAACAAGCGAGCAAGTCATATTTGTCTTGAAAATTAATAGCTAGTGAGCTAGGAAATGCTTCAGAACAGTAGAAAATGTGCTGTTATCAAATGTTCCACTATTCCTATACATTGTGGTAGTTTATATGCTTTATCACTTTCTAAGCTTAAATAAGCCTTTTAGAGCGATATTCGTGCTCCCCTATGGCAGATAATGTTCATATTTGAATCTGGATTAAAGTCAATCAAAACAGCGTTTAAATGCTGCAGGGAGTGTTTTAAACATCATTTAGCGTTCTTTAGCATACACATGAGAGCAAGTGATATTTGTGTTGAAAATTGATTACTAAGGAGTTAGGAAATGCCTCAGAAGTGTAGAAAATAAGCTGTTATCAAATATTCCATCATTCTTATACTTCGTAGTAGTTTATATGCTTTATCACTTTCTAAGCTGAAATAAGCTTTTTAGAGCGATATACGTGCTCCTCTATGGCAGATAATGATCATATTTGAATCTGGATTAAAGTCAATGAAAACAGCGGTTAAATGCAGCGGGGAGTGTTTTAAACATCATTTTTCTTGCTTTAACGTACAAATCGAGCAAGTGATATTTGTGTTGAAAATTAATTGCTAATGAGCTAGGAAATGCTTCAGAGCAGTAGAAAATGTGCTGTTATCAACTTTTCCATTATTCTCATACTTCATAGTTGTTTATATGCATTATCACTTTATAAGCTTAAATAAGCTTTTTAGAGCGATATACGTGCTCCCCTAAGGCAGATAATGATCATATTTGAATCTGGATTGAAGTCAATGAAAACAGCGTTTAAATGCCGCGGGGAGTGTTTTAAACATCATTTGGCGTGATTTAGCATACAAGCGAGCAAGTGATATTTGACTTGAAAATTAATGGCTAATGAGCTAGGAAATGCTTCAGAACATTAGAAAATGTGCTGTTATCAAATGTTCCACCATTCTTATTCTTTGTGGTAGATGATATGTTTTATCACTTTCTAAGCTTAAATAAGCCTTTTAGAGCGATATTCGTGCTCACCTATGGCAGATAATGCTCATATTTGAATCTGGATTGAAGTCAATGAAAACAGCGTTTAAATGCCGCGGGGAGTGTTTTAAACATCATTTGGCGTGCTTTAGCATATACATGCGAGCAAGTGATATTTGTCTTGAAAATTAATGGCTAATGAGCTAGGAAATGCTTCAGAACAGTAGAAAATGTGCTGTTTTCAAATGTTCCACCATTCCTATACTTTGCAGTAGTTTATATGCTTTATCACTTTATAGGCTTAAATAAGCCTTTTAGAGCGATATACGTGCTCCCCTATGGCAGATAATGCTCATATTTGAATCTGGATTAAAGTCAATGAAAACAGTGTTTAAATGCTGCGGGAGTGTTTTAAACATCATTTAGCGTTCCTTAGCATACACATGAGAGAAAGTGATATTTGTGTTGAAAATTGATTACTAAAGAGTTAGGGAATGCCTTAGAACTGTAGAAAATAAGCTGTTATCAAATATTCCATCATTCTTATACTTCGTAGTAGTTTATATGCTTTATCACTTTCTAAGCTTAAATAAGCTTTTTAGAGCGATATACGTGCTCCCCTATAGTAGATAATGCTCATATTTGAATCTGGATTAAAGTCAATGAAAACAGCGTTTAAATGCAGCGGGGAGTGTTTTAAACATCATTTGGCGTGCTTTAGCGTACAAAGCGAGCAAGTGATATTTGTGTTGAAAATTAATGGCTAATGTGCTAGGAAATGCTTCAGAACAGTAGAAAATGTGCTGTTATCAACTTTTCCATTATTCTCATACTTCATAGTTGTTTATATGCATTATCACTTTCTAAGCTTAAATAAGCTTTTTAGAGCGATATACGTGCTCCCCTATGGCAGAAAATGATCATATTTGAATCTGGATTGAAGTCAATGAAACCAGCGTTTAAATGCTGCGGGAGTGTTTTAAACATCATTTAGCGTTCTTTAGCATCCACATGAGAGCAAGTGATATTTGTGTTGAAAATTGATTGCTAAGGAGTTAGGAAATGCCTCAGAACTGTAGAAAATAAGCTGTTATCAAATATTCCATCATTCTTATACTTCGTAGTAGTTTATATGCTTTATCACTTTCTAAGCTTAAATAAGCTTTTTAGAGCGATATACGTGCTCCCCTATAGTAGATAATGCTCATATTTGAATCTGGATTAAAGTCAATGAAAACAGCGTTTAAATGCTGCGGGAGTGTTTTAAACATCATTTGGCGTGCTTTAGCATACAAGCGAGCAAGTGATATTTGTCTTGAAAATTAATGGCTAATGTGCTAGGAAATGCTTCAGAACAGTAGAAAATGTGCTGTTCTCAAATGTTCTGGAACCTGAAAGAAGCCACAAATTGTCTTCCACCCAGCATTCCCCCAAGTCTCCAATTAAAAATGAAAATGATACCTCACTTGAGTGGGTAGGCCTAGCTCCTGCGACAGCAAATGTCCCAAAACACAACCTAGACACATCACATTTTCCCAAAGAAAACAGTGTTTTTTTTGCAAAGTGCTTAGCTGTGGATTTTGGCCTCTACCTCAGCCGGCACCTAGGGAAACCTACCAAACCTGTGTATTTTTAAAAACTAGACACCTAGGGGAATCCAAGATGGGGTGACTTTTGGAGCTCTCACCATGTTCTGTTATCCAGAATCTCTTGCGAACCTCAAAATTTGGCCCAAAATTCTTTTTTTCCTGTCATTTTGGTGACAGATAGTTCTGGAATTTGAGAGGAACCACAAATTTCCTTCGACCCAGCGTTTCCCCAAGACTCCTGATAAAAATGGTACCTCACTTGTGTGGGTAGGCCAAGCGCCAGTGACAGTAAATTCTCCAAAATACAACGTGGATAGATCACATTTTCTTCAATAAAACAGAGCTGTTTTTTGCAAAGTGCCTAGCTGTGGATTTTGGACTCTAGGTCAGCCGGCACCTAGGGAAACCAACCAAACCTATACATTTTTGAAAATTAGACACCTAGGAAAATCCAAGATGGGGTGACTTGTTGGTCCCTCACGAGGTTCTGTTACCCAGAATCCCTTGCAAACCTCAAAATTGGGCAAAACATTTTTTTTTCCTCTCATTTCGGTGACAGAAAGTTCTGGAATCCACAAATTTCCTTCCACCCAGCATTCCCCCAAGTTTCCCTATAAAAATGGTACTTCACTTGAGTGGGTAGGCCAAGCGCCCGCACAGGTAATGCTCAAAAATACAACCTGGACTCATCACATTTTCCCAAAGAAAATATAGCTGTTTTTCCAAAGTACCTTAATGTGGATTTTGGCCTCTAGCTCAGCCGGCACCTAGGGAAACCTACCAAACCTGCCTATTTTTTTAAAACTAGACACCTAGCAGAATCCAAGATGGGGTGACTTGGGGGCTCTCTACAGGTTCTGTTACCCAGAATCTTTTGCAAGCCTCAAAATGTAGCCAAAAAACACTTTTTCCTAACATTTCGGTGACAGAAAGTTCTGTAATCGGAGAGGAGCCACAAACTTCCTTCCACCCAGCATTCCCCCAAGTCTCCCAATAAAAATGGTACCTCATTTGAGTGGTGAGGCATAGCTCCCGTGACAGGAAATGCCCCAAAACACAACCTGGACACATCACATTTTCCCAAAGAATTCAGAGCTGTTTTTTGCAAAGTGCCTAGCTGTGGATTTTGGCCTCTAGCTCAGCCGGCACCTAGGGAAACCCACCAAACCTGTTCATTTTTTAAAACTAGACACTCAGGGGAATAAAAGATGGGGTGACTTGTGGGGATCTCACCAGGTTCTGTTACCCCGAATCCTTTGCAAACATCAAAATTTGGCCAAAAAACACTTTTTCCTCACATTTCGGTGACATAACGTTCTGGAATCTGAGAAGAGCGACAAATTTCCTTCCATCCAACGTTCCAGCAAGTCTCCTGAGAAAAATGGTACCTCACTTGTGTGGGTAGGCCAAGCTCCCTTGACAGGAAATGCTACAAAAATCAATGTGGACACATCACATTTTCCCAAAGTAAACAGAGCTTTTTTTCCAAAGTGCCTTTCTGTGGATTTTGGCCTCTAGCCTTGCCAGCACCTAGGGGACCTATCAAATCTGTGCATTTTTTTAAACTAGACTCTCAGGGGAATCCAAGATGGGGTGGATTGTGGGGTTATCACTGGGTTCTGTTACTCAGAATCCTTTGCAAACCTCAAAATGTGGACAAAACAAAATGTATTTCTCTCATTTCGGTGACAGAAAATTCTGGAATCTGAGAGGAGCCACAAATTTCCTTCCACCCAGCATTCCCCCAAGTCTCCCGATAAAGATAGTACCTCACTTGAGTGGATAGGGATAGCTCCTGTGACAGGAAATGCCCCAAAACACAACCTGGACACATCACATTTTCCCAAAGATTACAGAGCTGTTTTTTGCAAAGTGCCTAACTGTGGATTTTGGCCTCTAGCTCAGCCGACACCTAGGGAAACCTACCAAACCTGCAAATTTTTTAAAACTAGACACCTATGGGAATCCAAGAAGGGCTGACTTGTGGGGCTATCACCAGATTCTGTTACCCAGAATCCTTTGCAAACCTCAAAATTTCCCCCAAAACACATTTTTTTACTCTCATTTCGGTGACAGAAAAATCTGGAATCTGAGAAGAGCCACAAATTTCCTTCCACCCAGCATTCCGCCAAGTCTCCCGATAAAAATGGTACCTCACTTGTGTGAGTAGGCCTAGTGCCCGTGACAGGAAATGCCCCAAAACAGAACGTGGGCACATCACATTTTCCCAAAGAAAACAGCTGTTTTTTGCCAGGTGTCTAGCTGTCGATTTTGGCCTCTAGCTCAGCCAGCCCCCAGTGAAACCTACCAAACCTGTGTATTTTTGAAAACTAGACACCTAGGGGAATCCAATATGGGGTGGCTTGTGGGGATCTCACCAGGTTCTGTTACCCAGAATCCTTTGCAAACCTCAAAACTTATTATCCAAAAACACTTTTTCCTCACATTTCAGTGACAGAACGTTCTGGAAATGGAGAGTAGCCACAAATTTCCTTCCACCCAGCATTCCGCCAAGTCTCCCGATAAAAATTGTACCTCACTTGTGTGGGTAGGCCTAGTGCCCGTGACAGGAAATGCCCCAAAACAGAACGTGGGCACATCACATTTTCCCAAAGAAAACAGCTGTTTTTCACAAAGTGCCTTGCTGTGGATTTTGGCCTCTAGCTCAGCAGGCACCTAGGGAAACCTACCAAACCTGCACATTTTTTAAAACTAGGGCCCATATTTATACTTTTTGACGCTAAACTGCGCTAACGCAGTTTAGCGTCAAAAAATTTAGCGCCGTCTAACGCCATTCTGAAGCGCCATGCAGGCGCCGTATTTATGGAATGGCGTTAGCCGGCGCTAGCAGACCGGCGCTGCCTGGTGTGCGTGGAAAAAAACCACGTAGACCAGGCAGCGCCGGCGTAGGGGGAAAATGGCGTTAGGGCGTCTTAAAATGGGGCAAGTCAGGTTGAGGCAAAAAAATCGCCTCTACCCGATTTGCGCCATTTTTTTTCGACGCCCAGACGCCATTTAAATGACTCCTGTCTTAGTAAAGACAGGAGTCATGCCCCCTTGCCCAATGGCCATGCCCAGGGGACTTATGTCCCCTGGGCATGGTCATTGGGCATAGTGGCATGTAGGGGGGCACAAATAAGGACCCCCCTATGCCACCAAAAAAAATTACAAAAAATTATACTTACCTGAACTTACCTGAATGTCCCTGGGATGGGTCCCTCCATCCTTGGGTGTCCTCCTGGGGTGGGCAAGGGTGGCAGGGGGGGTCCCTGGGGGCAGGGGAGGGCACCTGTGGGCTCATTTTGAGCCCACAGGCCCCTTAACGCCTACCCTGACCCAGGCGTTAAAAAGTGGCTCAAATGCGGGGTTTTTTGACCCGACCACTCCCGGGCGTGATTTTTGCCCGGGAGTATAAATACGACGCATTTGCGTCGCCGTAATTTTTTTAGACGGGAACGCCTTCCTTGCATCTCATTAACGCAAGGAAGGCGTTCATGCAAAAAAATGACGCTATTTGCCCATACTTTGGCGCTAGACGCGTCTAACGCCAAAGTATAAATATGGCGTTAGTTTTGCGCCGAATTTGCGTCGAAAAAAAACGACGCTAATTCGGCGCAAACGGAGTATAAATACGGGCCTAGACACCTAGGAGAATCATAGATTTGGTGACTTGTGGGGCTCTCACCAGCATCTCTTACCTAGAATCCTTTTCAAACCTCAAAATTTGGCAAAAAAACACTTTTTCCTTATATTTCGGAGACAGATAGTTCTAGAATCTGAGAGGAGCCACAAATGTCCTTCCACCCAGTGTTCCCCTAAGACTCCTGTTAAAAATGGTACCTCACTTGTGTGGGTAGGCCAAGCTCCAGTGACAGGAAATGCCCCAAAACACAACCTGGACACATCACATTTTCCCAAAGAAAACAGAGGTGTTTTTTGCAAAGTGCCTAGCTGTGGATTTTGGCCTCTAGCTCAGCAGGCACATAGGGAAACCTACCAAACCTTTGTATTTTTGAAAACTAGACACCTAGGGGAATCCAGGATGGGGTGACTTGTGGGGCTCTCACCAGGTTCTGTTACCCAGAATCCTTTGCAAACCTCAAAATTGGGCTAAACATTTATTTTTTCCTCTCATTTCGGTGACAGAAAGTTCTGGAATCTGAGAGGAGCCTCAAATTTTCTTCCACCCAGCGTTCCCCCAAGTCTCCTTATAAAAATGGTACCTCACATGTCTGGGTAGGCCAATCGCCCGCGACAGGAAATGCTCCAAAATACAACCTGGACACATCACATTTTCAAAAGAAAACAGAGCTGTTTTTTGCACAGTGCCTTGCTGTGGATTTTGGCCTCTAGCTCAGCCGGCACCTAGGGAAACCTACCAAACCTGCACATTTTTTAAAACTAGACACCGAGGGGAATAAAAGATGGGGTGACTTGTAGAGCTCTCACCAGGTTCTGTTACCCATAATCCTTTGCAAACCTCAAAATTGGGCAAAAAAATGGATTCCTCTCATTTAGGGGACAGAAAGTTCTGGAATCTGAGAGGAGCCTCAAACTTCCTTCCACCCAGCGTCCCCCAAGTCTCCTTATAAAAATGGTACCTCACATGTCTGGGTAGGCCAAGCGCCCGCGACAGGAAATGCTCCAAAATACAACCTGGACACATCACATTTTCAAAAGAAAACAGAGATGTTTTTTGCACAGTGCCTTGCTGTGGATTTTGGCCTCTAGCTCAGCCGGCACCTAGGGAAACCTACCAAGCCTGCACATTTTTTAAAACTAGACACCGAGGGGAATAAAAGATGGGGTGACTTGTAGAGCTCTCACCAGGTTCTGTTACCCAGAATCCTTTGCAAACCTCAAAATTGGGCAAAAAAATGGATTCCTCTCATTTAGGGGACAGAAAGTTCTGGAATCTGAGAGGAGCCACAAATTTCCTTCCACCCAGTGTTCCCCCAAGACTCCTGATAAAAATGGTACCTCACTTGTGTGGGTAGGCCAAGTGCCCGTGACAGAAAATGCTCCAAAATACAACGTGGACAGATGACATTTTCCCAGAGAAAACAGAGTTGTTTTTTGCAAAGTGCCTAGCTGTGAATTTTGGCCTCTAACTCACCCGGCATCTATGGAATCCTAGCAAACATGCACATTTTTGAAAACTAGACGCCTAGGTGAATTCAAGATGGGGTTACTTGTGGGGCTCTTACCTGGTTTTGTTACCCAGAATCCTTTGCAAACCTCAAGCTTTGGCCAACTAAACACTTTTTTCTCACATTTCGGTGACTGAATTTTCTGAAATCTGAGAGGAGCCACAAATTCCCTTCCACCCAGCATTGCCCCCAGGCTCCTGATAAAAATGGTACCTCACTTGTTTTGGTAGGCCTAGCGCCCGCAACAGGAAATACCCCAAACACAACCTGGACAATTCACATTTTCCAAAAGAAAACAGAGCTGTTTTTTGCAAAGTGCCTAGCTGTGGATTTTGGCCTCTAGCTCAGCCGGCACATATGGAAACCTACCAAACCTGTGTATTCTTTTCAACTAGACACCTAGGGGAATCCAATATGGGGTGATTTGTGGTGCTCTCACCAAGTCCTGTTACCCAGAATCCTTTGCAAACCTCAAAACTTGGCCATTTCAGTGAAAGAATGTTCTGGAACCTGAGAGGAGCCACAAGTTTCCTTCCGCCCAGCATTCCACCAAGTCTAGGATCCTGGCAGTGGCGTACCCGGAGTTGGATGGGTGCTTGAGGACATCACAGCAACCACAAGGGGGTGAGTACACTCTCATTCTGCTGATTCAGCGCGCAATGGAGGTGTCTGGGTGGGGGAGGTGGGCTGTGGGTTCCCCTAGGCCAGGGCGAGTGTGCTAGCTAGGTCTCCTTTTTCAGGCAGGTCCTGTGGCACCCCATCCCACCTGGGTACAGTGCTAACCACACCTAGTCAGGCTCCTGTGACATCCATGTGTGCAGATGTCGGCCATAGCCTTGTAGGCCATGTCCCAGTGATTGAATAGTGGACCCCAAGTGCGCGGCGTAGTGCAGGGGGCTTCTGTGTCTGTCGTGTCCACCAACGGTAGCGGTAATGCATGCACTCAACATGTCTTTCTTCTGTCGACCCCCCCTTTTTGTGTTCTCCCTGTTCTTGTGTGCATTAGCATCATCAGGCAGAGGAGCAGTGGCGCCGGAGCAGGAGGGAGCTGCATCCCACATGGCCCTGGAGGGTGACACTACGGAGTCGGATTTCATAAGTGGGCGGAGGGCGAGGGGAGCTCCACGGCGGGGACAGGAGCTGAGATCAGTGATACGGACTCGTCCTCTGACGGGAGCTCCCTTGTGGTGGCGGGCCCATCTGTGCCCCCCATCTACAGGTACAGCCGCCACCCCCCCTTCCAGCATCGCCCTCCCAGCAGCCTCAGTCTTTGCTCCGTGCCCGCTCACACAGGAGGGTGGGCATCACCTTCGCCCCAGGCACCTCAGGCCCTGCCCCAGTCACCCCTGCTGCCCTCAGTGAGTAGGCCATTGACCTCCTCAGGTCCCTCACTGTTGGGCAGTCTACCATTTTGAATGCCATCCAGGGTGCAGAGAGGCAGTTGAAACAGACAAATGCATTCCTGGAGGGCATTCATTCTGGTCAGGCAGCCCTTCAGCGAGCTTTTCAGACTCTGGCCTCAGCCCTGATGGCAGCCATTGTCCCTGTCTCTAGCCTCCCTCCTCCAACTTCCTCCAGCTAGACCGACACCCCTGTACCTCAGCCTACCCCGAGCACACCATCAGACCAGCATGCACACACCCCAACACACAAAGGAAGCTCAGGCAAACATAAGCACCACACATCCCACAGGCACTCACGCAAACATCACACACATGCAGACATAGCAACATCCACTGCCTCCGCTGTGTCCCCCTACTCCTCGTCTCCCTCCTCCCTCCCAGTCGCGTCTCCACTCACACCTGCATGCACTACATCTACAGCCACTACTTTCATCACCACCACACCCCGCTCACGTGCAGTCACCACCCACACTACAATTCACACATCCCCTGTGTCCTCTCCCAGTGTGTCTGTGACGCCACCTCCCAAGGTGCACAAACGCAGGCACACACCCACCCAACACCCATCCACCTCACGACAGCCTCCAGCACATGCACCTTCACCCAAAGTCACCAAACGTACACCTCCTACAACCACAACCTCTTCCTCCACTCCCCACCCCCCTCCAGCTACCCGTCCCAGTGTTCTCAAGAAACTTTTCCTGCCCACCCTTGACCTCTTTCCCTCACCTCCCCCACCCCGTCAGTCCCCTAGGGCCTGACTCTCCAGGTCCCAACCTAGCACCTCAGCCACGACATCGGCAGGATCAGTGGTGCCAGTAGTCCCCGGATTCTGGAGTGCACCAGGGAGCAGGGCAGCCAGTGTGGCAAGGAGCCACAGCACGGACAGTTCCCCAACTGTCAAGCATCAAAAGTTGGCCAGTGCCCGGCGGGAGAGGGGGAAGACACCAGCCACCAAAGCCGCTCCCAGGGGTACAGGTGGGAGTCAGCAGCGACACCTTCCAAGGTGGGGAAGGGGCACAAGAAACCCGGCAAGTCTGGGAAGATCGGCACAGCTGAGAAGACCACCATCAGCCCCGCTGCCCAGGAGGCGACCGCCATCAGCCCCACTGCCCAGGAGGCGACCGCCAGCACCTGCCCCGCTGCCCAGGAGGTGACCGTCATCAGCCCTGCTGCCCAGGAGGTGACCGTCATCAGCCCCGCTCCCCAGGAGGCGACCACCAGCAGCAGCCCCCCTGGCCCAGACAGGACCGCCAGCACCGGCTCCGCTGGCCAGGATGTGACCGCCAGCAGTAGCCCCTCTGGCCCAGACAGGACCGCCAGCACCAGCTCCGCTGGCCCAGACAGGACTGCCAGCACCAGCCCTACAGGGCCAGACAGGACCACCAGCCCCGCAGGGCCAGACAGGACCACCAGCACCAGCCCGCAGGCCCAGACAGGACCACCAGCACCAGCCCCGCAGGCCCAGACAGGACCGCCAGCAGCTGAGTCGCTGCCAAGGACACCGCCGCCACAAGCACCGCTGCAATGGACACTGCTGCCACAAGCACCGCTGGCCCATGAGCGCCAAGAGCACTGACGCTACTGAGTCCGCCACGAGCATGATGAAGCACTCTGGGCACAAAGCCCCCTCCAGAACCAGTGGAGATTTACATCCACTACCTCTGTCCTTGGCAGGATGAAGCACTCTGGGCACAAAGCCCTTTCCAGAACCAGTGGAGACTGTTTTCCACTTGAGAGACTGTGGCTTTGCACTCCCCAGGATTGAACAGTGGGCAAACCACCCACTGTAGAGACTTGAGAGACTGTGGCTTTGCACTCCCCAGGATTGAACAGTGGGCAACCCACCCACTGTAGAGACTTGAGAAACTGTGGCTTTGCACTCCCCAGGATTGAACAGTGGGCAACGCACCCACTGTAGAGACTTGAGAGACTGTGGCTTTGCACTCCCCAGGATGGAACAGTGGGCATGTGGCCCCCTCGTGGATTTGGCATTGTGCACTCATCCGGCTGAGGTGCCCCCCTTTCCCTTCCCCCTGAGGTGCCTCTTTTATTTCTATCTGATGCCCCTGCAGTGTTCTCTCCATCATGTTCAGGTACCTTGTGTGGGCCTCGCCCATGCAGTGTGGGCCCAGTGTTCCACGGACTTAAATGGAGCAATACCTAGACTTCTATTCTTGGTGTATATACTTGTTAATTTAATAGTGTATATATATTTTTGCGTACTGGATTTTAATAGATTACAATGGTTACACTCATTTCCTTTTGTCTTTGCATTCTTCCGGGGGGGTTGGGGGGTGTAACTGTGATGTATCAATGTGTATTAGTGTGTGTGTTGTCGTGGGTGAGGGTGGGGGTATTGCATGTTGCGTGTGTGTGTCCCGTTTTTTTCCCTCCCCCCTCCCCTGTGTCGTAGGTGCAGTACTCACCGTGGTCTTCGCCACCGGCGTTCATGCTCCTGGTAGAGGAGCAAGAAGATGAAACCTGGGAAAATGTGAAGCTCTGGTTCCATGGCGTCCTGGTTCCTCGTGGGGTGTGTTGAGGTGAGCGTTTTCCCTTCGAAATCCTGTTTCCACCGTGTTTTTGTTTGCGGTGAATCCGCCCCGGAAAAGGTGGCAGATTGGTAGGTTGTGATACTGTGGGCGGTACATTGTCTTCCGCATGTCTGTTGGCGGTGACCGCTGCGCTGTTTGTATCTACCTCCGTGGCGGTCTGAGTGTTAAAGTGGCTGTCTATGTTGGCGGTTTCCGCCACAGTCGTAATTCCATTTTTTTTACCGCCGGCCTGTTGGCGGTCTTACCGCCATTTTAACACCGACCGCCAGGGTTGTAATGACCACCAAAGTCTTGTGATTTAACATGAGCATTGCATTTCTTTACAGCAATTTCAAGAGGTAACTGAATCGCAGGCAACAATTCCTTAATTCTTTCGCCATTTTTCACTGGAGAACCAGAAGAGGTCAAGAAACCCCTCTGTGACCATAGCTGGCCAAAGTCATGGACAATTCCAAATCCGTATCTGCTGTCAGTATAGATAGTGACTTTCAAATTTTCAGCGGCATGGCATGCCCTTGTAAGAGCAATCAATTCAGCCACTTGAGCAGAGTATACTCTTTCGAGCCAAGATGCTTCTAAGATACCAGAGATTGAACACACGGCATATCTGGCTCTCAGTACTCCTACTGAGTCTCTCAGGCATGAACCATCAACAAAGATAATGTAATCATTCTCTTCCAATTGGGTATCTTTAATGTCGGGTCTCGGTTTGGTGCACAGATCTGTTACCTCAAGACAATCATGTTTTACCTCCTCAGCATCATCAATGTCTGCGTCTTCATTAGGAAGCAAAGTTGCTGGGTTCAACACAGTACATCTCTTCAAAGATACAATCGGTGACCCCAGTATAATTGTTTCACACTTAGTCAGGCGAGCATTCGTCATATGCTGAGTCTTTGTTTGGGTCAACAGAATTTCAACTGAATGTGGGACCATTACTGTTAAGGGATTTCCCATCACTATACCTTCACACTGAGTGAGGCTTTGACCAACTGCTGCAACTGCACGCAAACAACCCGGTAAGGCTGCTGCGACTGGGTCCAAAGTAGCTGAAAAATATGCTACTGGGCGGTTTGCACCTCCATGGACCTGTGTCAGGACAGACAAAGAACAAGCATCACGTTCATGATAAAACAGTACAAAAGGCTTTGTGTAATCAGGCATACCTAAAGCTGGTGCCCTCCACATGCTTTCCCTCAGTTCAATGAATGCCCTCATCTCTTTCTCGGACATGGTTATGGCACCCGGGCCATCCTGAATTTCTTTGACAGTCAACCTCACCAAAGGTTTAGAGATAATCGAAAAATTGGGAATCCACTGGCGACAGTAGCCCACCATTCCCCAAAACATCCTAACATCCCTCTTGGTTGTCGGGGGATTCATCTGCAATATGGCTGTCACCCTTTCTTTGGATACTTTCCTCGACCCTTTTTCAATCAAGTGGCCTAAGTACTTCACCTCTTTCTGACAGTACTGTAGCTTCTTTGGGGACACTTTATGTCCGTTATTTTCCAAATGATTCAGTGAGGCAATAGTATAGTGCCTGCAGTCAGCTTTCGTTTTGGACGCAATCAACAAATCATCAATGTACTGTACTAGAGTCGAACTAAAAGGCAATTCTAATTATTCCAAGTCCTTTTTCAATATCTGATTGAAGATGGAAGGTGATTCTGAAAACGCTTGAGGAATTCGACACCAACTGTAAACAGTGTCCAGGAATTTGAAATTGAAGAGAAATTGGCTGTCCTCATGAAGAGGCACCAAAACGAATGCTTGAGACAGGTCCATGACTGTGAACCACTCTGCATCACATGGAACCTGAAACATAATCACGGCTGGATTTGGCACTATCGGGCAACATTTTACCACAATCTCATTAACTTTTCTCAGATCTTGGACAATTCGAACTTTCCCACAAGGCTTTTTCAGACTCATTATTGGTGAATTACACGGGTTGCTCATCACTTCTTTTAGGACCCCTTGCTTTACAAAGTCTGCGATTATCTGCGTCACCTGTATAAGGACATCTTGTGCCATGTGATACTGTGGTACTTGGGGAAACACTGCATTTGGCTTCACCTCTACCTTGACTGGTTCTACTCCTTTTATTAGTCCCACTTCCTTTCCTGTCAAGTCCCACACTTTCTCTGTCACTGTTCCCTGTAATTCGGTTGGCAAATCAGTCATTGTGAATATCGGGAAGAAGGTTATCAAAGGGTATTCCTCATTCGCGGTCTCCGTCTCTGAGATCTGACCATCATCCCCTTCATCATCACTGTTTGTCTACACCTCAATCCCTTCATTGGAACAGGTAATCAAACACCTCGTTTTACACAGTAAGGGGGTCATTCTGACCCTGGCGGCTGGTGGCCGCCAGGGCCACCGACCACGGGAGCACCGCCAACAGGCTGGCGGTGCTCCCACGAGCATTCTGACCACGGCGGTTCAGCCGCGGTCAGAAGCGGCAAGTCGGCGGGCTCCCGCCGACTTACCGCTGCTCGGGGGAATCCTTCATGGCGGCGGAGCACGCTCCGCCGCCATGAGGATTCTGACAGCCCCTGCCGCCATGAGGATTCTGACAGCCCCCTGACAGCCCATGAACAGGATGGCGGTAGGGGGTGCCGCGGGGCCCCTGGGGGCCCCTGCCGTGCCCATGCCAAGTAAGAGGGCCCCGTAAGAGCCCCGCAAAGTATTTCAGTGTCTGCCTTGCAGACACTGAAATACACGACGGGTGCAACTGCACCCGTCGCACCCCTGCAACTACGCCGGCTCAATTCTGAGCCGGCGTCCTCGTTGCAGGGGCATTTCCTCTGGGCCGGCGGGCGCTCTTTTGGAGAGCGCCCGCCGGCCCAGAGGAAATGTCTGAATGGCCGCCGCAGTCTTTTGACCACGGTGCGGTCATTTGGCGGCGGTACTATGGCGGACGGCCTCCGCCGTCCGCCATAGTCAGAATCACCCCCTAAGTCTCTTCCCAGTAGGGATACGGGACACGAGTCACAGACTACAAACCTATGTAATCCCTGGAAGGTACCAATCTCAACTCGGACCGGATCTGTAATCGGATTTGTCAGGAGCTGATTTGCTACTCCTACCACCCTTATGGTACGCCCAAAAGTGGCAATTTCGGACTGACTGTTGAGCGTGTAGCTCCTGTATCAACCAGGAATGAAACTTTGTGACCCATCACCTTCCCTTGCACGTAAGGTCCCCTCTGATCTACTTCTAGGGACGCTGCAAGCCTGCACTCCTCATTATCTGAACAATCATCCGACCATTCATTGTTTATTCCATCCTCACCACGCAATGGGAACTGTTGTACTGTATTATTTTGATTCATTGTTTGTCCTGTGACCTGTTGAGGAAGCATCACCTGTTGCTGTCCCATTGGAGCTAAAGGTAACTGCATTTGCTGTCTAGGTACCATGGGAATCTGCTGCTGTACCTGCTGCATCTGTGCTGGTTGAACACGTGGAATTTGCATTTGTTGCATAGGCTGGAGACCCTGCATCTGAACCATATTATTCTGAAAGTTTGGATTTGGACCACTCATTCTCGGACCCCTTACGTTTTGAAATGTACCAACATCATTGCTTTGTTGAACAACACCATCCTGCACCATCATTGGGCACTCCCGCTTCCAGTGTCCCACGCACCCGCAAGCATGGCACGGTAACATCTTTTTCATCCCTTGCACATCATTTTGAACCACAACCGTATTTAAATCTGAACCACGGTTCACAAAACCTCCTCGATTTCGTCCTCTCGGTTGTGCCTGAAACATCCCGTTTCCTTGCGGTTGCTGCTGTACCATCTGCTGTACTCCATTTCCCTGCATCCCTGCTTGAGCTGCTCTAATTTGCATCACCATCACCTTCTCTTTCAGCTTTTTCTGCTTCAATTCAATCTCATCACTACAGTATTTCGCATACTGCAACACCTCATCAATCGGCTTCGCTTGCCAACAGATCAACTGATTCTTAATCATCTGGCTAATCTCTGGCCTCAACCCTTCAACAAATCTGAACACAAGGTGATTCATGTCTTTCGGTTCTATGACCTCAGTGCCACTATAGTGTTTGAATGCTTTTGACAACCTCTCATAGTAAGCATGTATCGACTCTTTGCCTTCCTGTGCCGTTCGATCAATTTGCTGCCAATCAGTGACTTTCGGCGACACCTTCTGTTTCAAAAACTCAATCACCTTATGGTAATACCTCATCACATCAGGAGAAGGTGCTCCAGTAGCCTTGTCGGCTCCTCCGTCGGCCAATCCACACCACTCTTGCACTCAAGCCATATGTCAGCTGGGACTATAATCTCAAACAATGCATTCAAGTCTTCCCAAAGACATTTCACAAGCTTCACAAACCTGTCCGTCTGCTGATACCACTCTATTGGCTTCTCCCTCAACCTGGGATAGTCATTTGTGAATGACAGAATGTCCCCTCTAGACCACGGTACATGGACTAGAACCCCTCCAGCTGTTTCATTAGTAAAATCTTTATTGTTCCCGTGTCTGGTGCTGCTTTCGCCTGCTTCAGTTCCGGGCAGTCACTTTTCTCTTTATCTCTCTTCTTTGCCCATCTGCCTTCCCACTTCTCTAATGCTCCCCAAATATGAGCACTCTGCAATATCTCTTTGAGGTGTGCCTTCATTCAAGGGGATCTCATGTGATCGAAATCTTTAGGTTCAAAGTCTAACCTATAACTCCTCTTCAAGTGCTTAGTATTGTCTAAGTCTATGCCGTATTTGTCCGCTAGGTTTACCAACCTCTGATGCACCCTGCTCACTTCTTTGGTTATTTTGGGGCACAGAAACCTCAATTCTGATTCAGTGTATGACTCTAATCTGTTCACCTCCATCATTCCTTCTACTAACTCTGTGGCTTCCACACCCAGCCTCACAAAATTCAAGTATTCTTCTCTTTCTGATCCCTCTGCAGTCACTGAAGTAATCTGCGGAGTGTTGAGTTTGTCCAACCACTCGTTCAACTGTTGCGCTGTTAAGCCTTACAACAAGCATTTCCAGACTGCATCATTGATGTCTGTGACATATTTGTACTCATTACCTGTGGGGTTAGTGTACCCAACCCTGCTTGCCTCATTGTCTCTAAAGGAACCCCAATCGGACTGAAGTCCAACAAGGATCTAGACCTTTCGGCTGTCTGATCTCCTTGCGTCATCACTTGGGAGCTTCCTGCAAACCGTCCTCTTATCGCCTCTTGAGTCATTACCCCTTGGTCACATACATTAGGCTTTGCTTGCACATACAACGTTACTGGCGGACCAACAGTAATTGTCAATGATTTAGCAGCTGGTGTTTGTCCAGTTCCCAAACCCTGTTGAGCATTAACTCCCATAGCTTGATTCATCATGGGTGCTGTAGCCGCTGACTGCGGTCCTACCATGAAGTGTAATTCGGAACCACCTGTGGTGCTGCTTGGGCAGCAATTGTGAAGTTGGCTCGATCTGCACTAACTTTGATCTTGTGTATACCGGATCAGGCGGCACCATCAAATTCGTAGTGGTCTCTAGTACTGGGACATCAGGGTAGAGCCTCTGAATTGGTGGTGGCTGCAACTGTATCTGCGTGTCTGGTGCAGTGGATACACTGGCACCATTCTGTATGGGAACTGTATTGTTTGTCTGTACTGTATTCATGATTCCCTGATTTTGCGTCAGAGCTTCAAGACCTGCACTAGTACTCGGTCCATTATCACTCACGGCATATGGTGGCGGTCGATCATGGAGCAACTGATTAAGAAACTCATCATCGTCTGAATCATCTGCATCTGCCCAAGACTTCTGAGTCTCCTTTGGTTTACTAGAGCCCTTGTCTGTTTTACAAGTGACCTTCTTTCCATGTGTTTCGGCTTCTTGAGTTGTTGCCGGAAACATCCTAACTCTGTCTACTATTCCCCTTCTCAACATCTTGGTCTCACTATCCCATCCAGCCTCCACTAGAGTCTTTTCTGCTTTTCTCATTCTCCTCACGAATTTCTGCTGCCTCTGTCGTATGGCAATTAAATCCCAAATCGCTAATGCCTCAAACTGAGCCGGTCTCGGAGGCGGTTTTTGCTCACCTAACAGCTTCCGCAAATTTTCCAAAATTCTTATATGAAACGTTCCATACTCTGGAAACGCCAAACATCCCTCCTTTTCTGTCATTTTGCACCACTGCTTTAGCCAAAGACATGGCGCGACTCCCTTCTCCTCCATTACGGTATAAGCCGGAGTATCCTCTGGCGGTGTAGGCTCCCCTACACTCGCGGTAATATATGTATCTCCCCTCAAAGCACTCTTTAGAGCCTTGAAAAACTTCATTTTTGTGACTTTATTTTGTTTAGAATCTAATCAGGAAGTGACTTTAATTCCCAGAGCACTCTTGGCCTACCTCTCAACCAATTGCCTCTCACGGACGGCTGCCAATCCGTGCGCGACCCCTCTTGGCAACAGAGCTATCCCAGCGCGGCTCCAATGACGTCACACTCACACACACTGTGGCTGATAAAGTCTTGCGGCTTGTCTTCCTCACTCTCTATTCACACAAAACGAATGCAATATATTGCGAGCACCTTAACAATAAACTCAAAATTTGCCGGTTTACTACAGGAAGGGTAACACAATCGCTTCAGAACTTTACAGAGATTTCACTTGAAGCCTCGGCCGCTACTCTCTCCTTCTCTGCTCCCGCACTCGCAAGCAGAATTTGACCCGCAAATCCTACTCTCGACTTGTCAATGGTTCGTTCTAGTGCACTTTAGAACTTGCCAAATCTCCATCGAAGGTTTCACTCACACACTTTGACTTAAACTCGACTCGTCAACCACGCCCGATTGACCTATTAAACTGCACAAATTACAACATAAACCAAGTGTCTCATACACTTCTCAATATACTACGGAGTCTCAGACCACGACGGGTCCGTACATCACCAACAACCACGTAGACAATTTTTTAGCAAAAAGTGCCACACTCACATGAAGTTCGCCGACTTCCCTACTCTCATACTGCGGAGTACGCCCACTCCTACTAAAACATTACCTGGCCTAAATTCTCACAAACCTCACAATTCACCTGCGGTATGCATAAGCTGGGCAAGCGCAAATTCTACACCACACATGCTATCACTAGAACGCCGAGAACATACCCAACTCACTTAGGCAAGCCCTGAGATTCTGGGAAAGTAATTTGGGACTTAGGGGCACCTCATACCTCCAATTTGCATTATTTCAAAAACACTTTTAAACAATGGTCCCTCGTCCTAGGGCCCCAAAGGGCCTAAACTGTCCTCTGCTACCAGAACTGCTAACGGGTCCCTTACTAGATAATTTATTCACTCTAGGACTCGTTTTAGGCCGATGAATCTTTTGACCCTGATTGAAGACACTTTAAGACGAGATAACTAATCAACATGTCAATCAATCTGTCAATATCTTCATCAATATTCACCATAACAAATCAATACATTGACATTAATGAGAATCGGAACACACCATGACCTTTCAGTCATGAAAAACCACACCGAATTTGTAAGGATTTGATTTTTATTCCCTATTCATTACAATCTACTAACAAGTTTAATAGTCTCAAAACCTTAAAACACATCAACACTGTTATAATATGGCAACTCAAATAAGATTTCATCAAAGGAAGAATCATGAACATTAGAACATAGCACAACATCAACATGGATTAATCTTGGCAGAGTATCATTAACGCATTAGTCAACAAAGCATTGATTCAGTAATTTGTCTATTTGTGTCCGTTTAGTGAACCCCTTAACTAGCCTCGAATTAGCATTGGCATGTTGGGCTTCATGCAAAACAATTTTGGAAACACAAATTTGGAAAACATCTCACTAAGGTCTCTGTCAAAAGAAGCAGTTGGTACCTAGAAAGAAAAGGCAAACAGACAATTACAATTTCATCATCATATAGTTACCCTCCGTAATGGGTCAGCATACACAGTCAGTCTTCGTCCTCAGGACATCAGTTGATTCGCCATCAGTCAGGAAACACAGCAAAGTTCAGCAAGACAGGGTAAGAAGAGACACTTCCCTCTTAAGGAGGAGAAGTATAGAACGGGCAAGGTAAGGGTGAGGATGGTTTGAAGAGTCAAACAGCAAAGTCTTTAGGCAGAGTGACAAAGTGGCTGGGTAATAGCAAGAATAGTTTGCAATAGCATCTACCCAATGGCTCCTTGTGTCAAAAGGCTTTATCCATTTTCTGTTGTACAGTCCCCTAATTTCCAATTGGGCAGGTTTGATGCACCACTATCTCCATCCAATAGTTTTCTGATCGTCCCATCAAAATTGTCACCTCATAGCAGTTCTCACGTAGTTTATTGGTTCTTGTGATTGACGTCTTCAACAGGTAAAATGTCCGGTATGATTTCATGTTCTCGTGGTCCTCTCACATCCCCAGTCAGTAGTTCCATTGTCTATTCCGCTTTAGGCGACCTTGTACCTGTTGCAAGTTTACACTGCTGCATTCAGCAAGAATGTTTCCTTGAGCAAGTCGAGTTTCATGAGAACGGATCTACTACAGTTATGCTCATCTTCTAGCTTCTGGAAAAATACGACTACATGTCCTTCAGCAAGTCAGCACACTGCACGTTAGAAAAACACATTTAATATGAAACCGGGCAGCTAGGCCCCGACTCATGCTAACTAAGGCCTAGTGATTATTTAACAAAACCTTAACATATAATTATTAATACTCAATACAAAATTAAACATTAGTGCATCAATAATTCACTATTAGTCAATTTTATTATTCAATGTATATATTGACGGCCACTCCCCGTGGGCACATTTCACGTTTAGTAAAACCCAGCAATATTTTTCTCTGCAGCATTAATATGCATTAACTCACAAACATTTTCAAGTTAATTTTGATTATAAGAGCTACGCTCCAACAACAGCTGGCAGGATGAGGCGCTACAATGTTGCTGGTAATCTTCATGCTACTTTGTTGCGGTTTTGCAGGCGTCCTGGAAAAGTCAGTGGTCGATCCTTGGCAGAAGTCGAAGAGAGAAGTGCAGAGGAACTCTGGTGAGCTCTTGTATTCGTTATCTGATGAGATACCCACTGGAGAGACCTTAAATAGCCCTCAGAGGAGAATTGAATACAGAGAAAGGTAAGCACCTATCATGAGGGGTCTCTGACGTCACCTGCTGGCACTGGCCACTCAGAGGTGTCCATTGCGCCCTCACACCTCTGCATCCAAGATGGCAGAGGTCTGGGACACAGTGGAGGAGCTCTGGGCACCTCCCCTTGGGAGGTGCTGGTCAGGGGAGTGGTCACTCCCCTTTCCTTTGTCCAGTTTCGCACCAGAGCAGGGCTGGGGTGATCCCTGAACCGGTGTAGACTGGCTTATGCAAGGAGGGCACCATCTATGCCCTCCAAAGCATTTCCAGAGGCCAGGAGAGGCTACTCCTTTCAGGCCCTTCACACCTATTTCCAAAGGGAGAGGGTGTAACACCCTCTCTCAGAGGAAATCCTTTGTTCTGCCTTCCTAGGACTGGGCTGCCCAGGCCCCAGGGAGGGCAGAAACCTGTCTGAGGGGTTGGTAGCAGCGGTAGCTGCAGAGAAAACCCCAGAAAGTTTGTTTGGCAGTACAGGGGCTCTATGCTGGAGCCCCGGGGATGCATGGAATCGTCCCCCCAATACCATAATGGTATTGGGGGGACAATTCCATGATCCTAGACATGTTACATGGTCATGTTCGGAGGTACTATTGTGATGCTACATATAGGTATACGTGTAATGGTGTCCCCTGCACTCACAAAGTCAGGGGAAATCGCCCTGAACAATGTGGGGGCACGTTGGCTAACGCCAGGGTGCCGCACACTAAGTAACTTTGCCCCTAACCTTCACTAAATGAGGTTTAGACATATAGGTGACTTATAAGTTACTTAAGTGCAGTGTAAAATGGCTGTGAAATAAAGTGGACATTATTTCACTCAGGTTGCAGTGGCAGTCTGTCGGAAAGTACTATCTTGCCTGGCATGTGTACGAAGGTAGCCTCTTTCTAGCCTTGTTACCCCCACTTTTGGCCTGTTTGTGAGTATATGTCAGGGTGTTTTCACTGTCTCACTGGGATCCTGCTAGCCAGGGCCCAGTGCTCATAGTGAAAACCCTATATTGTCAGTGTGTTTGTTATGTGTCACTGGGATCCTGCTAGCCAGGACCCCAGTGCTCATAATTTTGTGGCCTTTATGTGTTCCCTGTGTGGTGCCTAACTGTATCACTGAGGCTCTGCTAACCAGAACCTCAGTGTTTATGCTCTCTCTGCTTTCTAAATTTGTCACTGCAGGCTAGTGACTAAATTTACCAATTCTCATTGGCACACTGGTACACCCATATAATTCCCTTGTATATGGTTCTTAGGTACCCAGGGTATTGGAGTTCCAGGAGATCCCTATGGGCTGCAGCCTTTCTTTTGCCACCCATAGGGAGCGCAGACAATTCTTACACAGGCCTGCCACTGCAGCCTGAGTGAAATAACGTCCACGTTATTTCACAGCCATTTTTCACTGCACATAAGTAACTTATAAGTCACCTATATTTCTAACTCTAACTTGGTGAAGGTTGGGTTCCAAGTTACTTAGTGTGTGGGCACCCTGGCACTAGCCAAGGTGCCTCCACATCGTTCAGGGCAATTTCCCCGGACTTTGTGATTGTGGGGACACCATTACACACGTGCACTATACATAGGTCACTACCTATGTATAGCATCACAATGGTAACTCCGAACATGGCCATGTAACATGTCTAAGATCATGGAATTGTCACCCAATACCATACTGGTATACGGCGACTAATGAAAATGACTAATGTTGATGAATTATTACATTTAAATATGGTTTTACACTAATTATTAATGGTATTGGGGGGACATTCCATGATCCCCCTGGTCTCTAGCACAGAACCCGGGTACTGCCAAACTGCCTTTCCGGGGTTTCCACTGCAGCTGCTGCTGCTGCCAACCCCTCAGACAGGTTTCTGCCCTCCTGGGGTCCAGGCAGCCCTGGCCCAGGAAGGCAGAACAAAGCATTTCCTCTGAGAGAGGGTGTTACAGTAGCCTCTCCCAGCCTCTGGAAATGCTTTGATGGGCACAGATGGTGCCCATATCTGCATAAGCCAGTCTACATCGGTTCAGGGATCCCCCAGCCCTGCTCTGGCGTGAAACTGGACAAAGGAAAGGGGAGTGACCACCCCCCTGACCAGTACCTCCCAGGGGAGGTGCCCAGAGCTCCTCCAGTGTGTCCCAGACCTCTGCCATCTTGGAAACAGAGGTGTTGGGGGCACACTGGACTGCTCTGAGTGGACAGTGCCAGCAGGTGACGTCAGAGGCTGCTTCTGATAGGCTCTAACCTCTCTTGGTAGCCAATCCTCCTTTTTTGGTAGCCAAACCTCCTTTTCTGGCTATTTAGGGTCTCTCCTCTGGGCTATTCCTCAGATAACGAATGCAAGAGCTCACCAGAGTTCCTCTACACTTCCCTCTTCGACTTCTGCCAAGGATCGACCGCTGACTGCTCCAGGACACCTGCAAAACCGCAACAAAGTAGCAAGACGACTACCTGCAACATTGTAGCTCCTAATCCCGCCGGCTTTCTCGACTGTTTCCAGGTGGTGCATGCTCTGAGGGTAGCTTGCCTTCACCCTGCACCAGAAGCTCCAAAGAAATCTCCTTTGGGTCGACGGAATCTTCCCCCTGCTAACGCAGGCACCAAAAGACTGAATCACTGGTCCTCTTGGTCCCCTCTCATCCTGACGAGCGTGGTCCCTGGAACACAGCAACTCTGTCCAAGTGACTCCCACAGTCCAGTGACTCTTCAGTCCAAGTTTGGTTGAGGTAAGTCCTTGCCTCCCCATGGTAAACTGCCCAGCTGTGTACTGTGTGATTTGTAGCTGCTCTGGCTCCTGTGAACTCTTCCAGGATTTCCTTTGTGCACAGACTAGCCTGGGTCCCCAGCACTCTGTCCTGCAGTGCACAACCCTCTGAGTAGGCCTCCGACGTCGTGGGACCCTCTTTTGTAACTTTGTGTGGACTCCGGTTCACTAATCTTCTAAGTGCCTGTTGGGGTACTTCTGCGGGTGCTGCCTGCTTCTGTGATGGCTCCCTGCGTTGCTGAGCACCCCTCTGTCTCCTCCTCCAAAAGGCTACATCCTGGTCCTTCCTTGTCCTCAGCAGCCCCCAAAAATCTCTACTGCAATCCTTGCAGCTAGCAAGGCTTGTTTGTGTTATTTCTGTGTGCAAAGACTTCTGCAAGCTTCATCGCGACATGGGACATCTCTCCTCCAAAAGAGAAATTCCTAGTCCTCTTCTCTCTTGCAGAATTCCAAGCTTCTTCCATCCAGAGGCAGCTTCCTTGCACCTTCATCCAGGGTTTTCTGGGCTCCTGCCCCCCCTGGACTCTGTCGCAACTATTGGACTTCGTCCCCTTGCCTTGCAGGTCCTCAGGTCTGGAAATCCGATGTCAGTGCACTGCTGGTGTTTGTTGTTCTTGCAGAATCCCCCTATCACGGCTATTGTGCTCTCTTGGGGTAGTAGGTGTAATTTACTCCTACTTTTCAGGGTCTTGGGGTGGGGTATCTTAGACACCCTGACTCTTTTCTTACAGTCCCAGCGACCCTCTACAAGCTCCCATAGGTCTGGGGTCCATTTGTGATTCGCATTCCACTTTTGGAGTATATGGTTTGTGTTGCCCCTAGACCTATGCTTGCCTATTGCAACCTATTGTAATTCTACACTGTTTGCATTACTTTTTTGACTCTTACTTACCTATTTGTGGTTTGTGTACATATAACTTGTGTATATTACTTACCTTCTTACTGAGGGTACTCACTGAGATACTTGTGGCATATTGTCATAAAAATAATGTACCTTTATTTTTAGTAATTCTGTGTATTGTGTTTTCTTGTGATATTGTGCATATGATATAAGTGGTATAGTAGGAGCTTTGCATGTCTCCTAGTTCAGCCTAAGCTGCTTTGCCATAGCTACCTTCTATCAGCCTAAGCTGCTAGAAACACCTCTTTTCTACTAATAAGGGATAACTGGACCTGGCACAAGGTGTAAGTACCTTTGGTACCCACTAAAAGCCAGGTCAGCCTCCTACATTGGTGGTGTAGCGGTGGGATAAGTAATTGCAACTGCTCTACCACTTTGTCATTTTGTACTTTTCATAAGAGAATCATATACCAAACAGTTCAGTGTATGTACACTTAACACAAAAAGTTTGCTTTTCTATCCTAAAACGTTTTACAAAGTTCTGAAAAGTTTCTTAAAACTTCGAAAAGTTTTCTAAAAGTCAGAAAAAGATTTTTCTCTGTACTTTCAAAAGTGCTAAAACTTTTTCTCTCTTCTCCCTATCTCTAAACCTTTTACTATCATGTCTGTGGTAGATTCTACTCTCAAAACTGTCAATGTTACTTATGACATTTTGAACTACAAGAGCTTAAGGAGTCTCTGCTTAGATAGAGGTTTAGTTATAGGAAATAACCCTACAAAAGAGTTTCTGTTTAACATGCTTATGGTGGATGACCAGAACCAGTCTGGCCCATCAAATGAGAGGTTAGTAGAAGCTTCCCAATCTGATTCAGAGGAATCCCTTGAGGAAGTTGGGGAGGGTTCTGATAAGGGTCTGCCCCCTAGCAGGGCACCTAGTGTCGCGTATGCTCTCATTATCCTAATGAGACTACTGGATTTTTGGGTGGCAGGATCGTTCACAGTGTGGGGGACTAAGTCTAACCCACGGCGAAGGACCCTTGTCACCCCCAATCCGGTTTTGCTCCAGCTAACTAGCAGTGCCTCATCTCTCCCAGAGGTAAGAGTTAAATGGGCAGCCGAGCACATGACATCTTAGTGCTTCCCAGGGAAGTCGTGGTCACTCAGATCCCAACCAGTTCTCTCATACCCAGTGTGGTCTCATATACAAATGACAAAGGCAGTTTGAGTTTTAAAGATTGATTTAATAAAACAACTGCATTTTAGATAACAAGGCGTGAGCCGCAATAACCAGAACCATACAACACAGTAGGATTGAAATAGTAACGAAGAGAGTGAAACATAAGAATAACGCTACAATAGTGCTACCCGATTACGTTCTCTCTTCTAAGTTCTATTTTGAGCACAGCATGTTAAGCTCTAAGCCTGCCTTTCAGGTTCCCCGGGAGGACATCAACCCTCATACCTGAGCAAAGGCCTGTGATCTGGATCAGCATCTGCAACAGGGCAGTCAGCGTCCAGTTGTGGTTCCCTGGTCGGAATCTCCCTCTTACGTGTATCAGGACTAGGAAGTGTTTTTATAATTAACACGCCGGTGATCTAAGAAACATCCCTACGTAAGAATGTGTACTTTCTACGAACCCTAAAGACTAAACTCCTACCACGTCTATCGGCAATGTACCAGACTGTATCCTTGACTGAACACAGAGCGAGCAAGAATGTATTGTTTGAGAACTCCGGTGCTGAAGTAAGCTAAACAGTGTGATAGAAGAAATAAAACAAGACCGTATAAGTGGTTATTGAAAAATAACAGTGCGAGGCTAAATAAAATGCATCTAGAACAAAGTGCACAAAGGCCTAATGCTTTAAGCAAACGCGCAAAGGCTATATTAAAAATGGCTACACTACACCCTCCCCTTGTCGGTAGAAAGTGGTTTTTATCGAAGTTTAAAAAATGCCCTAAAAATGACCTATGTTAAAAAAAAAATAACTAAAAACCCTATAATTTCAACAATTCAAGAGGACACCAAAGCACAATAATCCTAAATTTAAAAATAAGCATGAGGCTGAGAGCCAAATTCATGGAACAGTGTCAATTTAGACCAAATCCAATTCAAACGGTGGTCATTGAAAGCAGGAGGTTCTCCACTTCGGCAGATGACAAGACCGTAAAATCCACGCCAAAGACTATGAAGGAGCAGGTGTGTTCCAAAGCCTCAGAATCAACCAAGGCGGCATTCCATGCAGGGCCTGTGAACGAGTTAATATCAACTTCCTCCAGGAAGGGTATTTCGTAATCAGCCTCACGAAGCAAACGCAGCCGCAGCGCGCATGTCTGAGAATGAGACCTCATCGGGAACATCAACAGATCAACATCAACTACTGGGGTGCGTTGCTGTGAGAGACAGATGTCTAGTGCATGTTCCAAATAGCACCAACGGCACCGAAACACGGGCTGCACACAATCCAAAACCGGTCTGAATGACAGAGACCAGTCACACTCCAAATGTCCCAGGAGTGTTGCTCCGAAGTGCTGCATCATGCGTTCACGACACAGCTGCGCTGATGGGAGCGCCCACATTCGTTCTTGTTGCGGCGGGACAGCCATTGCGGAAAAACAACAGCTACAGAAAAATGCCGGCTAATAAAGCCAAAATGATCGGAAATCCCCCAAAAATGCTTCCGAAAATTGAATGAATAGCTGAAGGTATGAAACCGAATATGGAAGAGAAGGTGGGCACGAAACCAACACCTACGGCTTTGAAAAAATGTGCCAATCCAGCTGTGCTGGACGCATTAAATATACATCCCACAAGTTCACCAAAGTGGCTCGGAAAGTTGGTATTAAACAGGGACTGTATTTCTGCTGATGACCTTGCCACCTGAAGTGCGTAGGTCTCGCGCGCAGAGGTAAGGGCCACATGCTTTTGAAACAATAAAGCCTTTCGTCTACTTAACTTGTCGAAATTCACCTTGGAAGTAGCAATGTGAGGCCAGATATCTGCTACCTCCCTTAATTTAGTGGGGGGAAACAACACATTCCTGCAGCAAGTAACGACCTTGGTGACCGAAACAACGTAAACTATTCCGGCCCGCATGCCACAACAGTCTTCACTATTGAGGAGGACGTAGCTGCCGTTTGAAAGCACTTGGTATGTGCGTTTAATCAAGGGGACCGGAATTTACTTCAGATAGCAAGCCAAGTTACATGCCCCATGCAAGGACAGCTACTTACAAATCATTGAATGGCTGACTGAAGTCTTGCATTCACTACCGCTAAGAAAAACCTCTCTCATGCCATTGAGACATTTGTACAAGAAGGGAAGTTCCCACACCTCATGTATATAACTATCTCCCAGCTTTTCATATCTACCCACCGGAACATGTTTTAAACAAGAAGTGAATTGTAGTGTAGAAATGGGAAGATTAATAACCCCGTGTATTAACCACTCAGCTGAGGGAATCTCGGCCACGGTAAAAGGCAATCTTTCCAAATTTTCAGTGTTAAGCATGACATAAGTCGCCTCCTTCTTAGCCATCAGTTGTTGTTGACGTGTCAAATTAAAGGAAAAAATATCTCCCTGGCTCTGATGTGCTGCCACGGAACGCGACCCGCCTTCAGCGTCTGAAGTGTCCAACCCAACTGCATAATGGACCTTGTTTAACTTTGTCCATGATATAAAGAAGACATAGCAGATCGTATAATGTCTATGGAAGAAGAAACAATGTTGTCAATGGTATATATTCGGTCGGACAGGGTATGAATTCCATTATCCACAACAGCTAATGCCTTTTTCAAATTTTCCTGATCTATCTGCCTTAACCGGGCCGCAGCCTCTTGTTGGAAAAGTTTCCATATTTCATTGTACACTTCGTACCAAATACGTTTCCTACGTGGTGTCTTTGGGCCTGACAAAAAATCTTGCAAGTCAGTGTTATTAGACAGGAGAGTGAGATGTGTCTTAACTACATCTAGCCTGGATGATTTTAACCATTGTTGACACAATTTTCCCACGCTATATGTAGTAATAATTTCAGCATGTTCAGGTGATATGTACCGAGGGTCTGCCCTACTCGTCCTGAAACCCCCCGAGGAGGTGACAAAACATTGATGACACCCGTTTGTGTCTATAGTCCACAATAACCACCCGTCCGGACATGACAATGAAGTGTTAAATGTACCATTCTGGACCCAATCTTTGAGTTCACTAAAAGTGTCATTGATATATGTCTGCCAATTATCAATTTTTGTAGGGACAGGCATACTAGGCATATTCAATTCTCTAATCGTTGCTAAGCCCAAACAGCTAGTCTGTTGTACTGTTTCATTTAAAAAAATCATTTGGATGGGAATGAGACATGCTCTAAACAACGTTTCTCTACCCTGTGTCTGCCAATGTTTTGTTCTCCAAACACTTTTCAAATCAACATTTTTTTACCAGTATTTATAACCTTCAATCGGCAGTCGGGAAACAAAAGAATCTGAGTATATAAATTTCGTATTAGTCAACAACATTTGCTTATCTTTATACAGAGTTAACTTAAAATAATATGACTTAGCATTCATTTGATGATGCCCAGAAAAATACCCAAATTTGTCAGAATATGTTTTAGAACTCCCTTGCTGGGGAGATTGGCAATGCTCTCATTGCGTATAGTCAAATATTGTTTTCGGACTACTTGCTTTATGTATAAAGTCGTGCCCATAATAATTATAGCAAAACATGTCACCATAATTGTCTTTAAACTGGTAAACATCTCCATTCTCATAGACAGTATAATATTGTAACTCAGTCATCATGGAATCAACTGTCTTCACGTCCCAATCATCAGATACAATGCCTGGTATCACAATATCATTCATAGATAACTTTAGAACGTACGGTATTTGAATTATCTCAGTGGGACCGTATATATCAAACATGACTTTATCCCACACAATCACATCCGGAATTGGTACTGCAGAAATGTTCACAAAGGACAAGTCTCTTCGAACCTTATGTGATGAAAAATGTGGCTTCAACACCTCCTCCACCTGTTCAACCGCTGATCTCTCAGGAAGAAAATGACCATGTATCAACAGAAAAAAGGTAATGACAAACCCTATCCAGAGAAAAAATGCTATCATAGTCAATAAGAGCAACAGATAATTCCAAGGAAAAACAAAATACGCATCTTTAAGCCAATAAATCAGCTTACGTGGACCTGGGTCAGGTGTTGAAGAGGCAAATGAGTCCGATAGACCATCGTTGTTGTTGGCAAAGTACCCAGAGGCAGTTCTTGCAAAAGGTACCGCCGTATTCAATGGAGGAGTTGGTGTTTCTTGCGGTGATACACTGTAGATAACACCACCCGCAACATCCGCAGTCATGGTGACTCGATCAAATGTTTCCAAATTATTTGTCAAGATCATCTTCCACCCTCCCCATGCTCGGAGAGGCAACAGTGTTGGTGTAAATAACTTGGAGCGGAACATCTTCTCCAGTAGTGAGAGGGATTTGGGAACTACTGGACGTTCCTCTTGGTCTGCTGTGCAGAATCGGCCACATGTTGTAACTTGACATTGTCAATGGAAACAAACCGATTTTCTTTGGCACCTGGCAACAGTGGTAAAATAACAGTTTGTGTTCCGTGTATTCCCAACACAGGAACTGGTGCTCGATAAGAAGGGCCAAATTATTTTTTCACTGCAACCTTTTCATGCACAAGATCCCCAACTCGGGGAATCCAACCAGTAGGCGTTACTGGCACATCCTTAATTCCTGTGGAGGCAGCACTTTTAGAAGAGTTATCATCACGGAACTGTTGTAATTCCTGCAAAACAGTGACACAATAATTTATGTTAAAAGGCGTTTCCGCCGCCTCCACACCAGGACCATCTAGATCTGGAACAAACATTTGTGTTCCGAACAGGCACTCATATGAAGTATGATCCCCCAGGGACCTTCTAGGCAAGTTATTAAGTGCTCTCTGTACTCCATACAGGTGGGTTAGCCAACTACGACTCGTACCTAAGACTCTTGCCGTTAAAGATTGCTTTAAATCACAATTTAATCACTCCACAACAGAATTTCCTTTTGGGATGAAATGGAGATGAGAACTGGAGCTGGAAACAAAACCATGGTGTCCCTGAATGCCCTTGAGGCAAAAGCAGGGCCCTGGTCCAAATGGAACGCCGCAACTGCATATGTACCGACAAAGACACGCAAATCTTTTTTTTTTTTTTAAATCTGTTTATTAAGCAAGATATAGAAACTGGCACTGCAATACAGTTGTTTCAAAGGAGTATGCGGCTTCTTAGCTCATATAGCTTCGTAGACAACAAGAAGCTTGCAATGATGTGCATCGAGTAGAAAAAGAGAGCAAAAAAGTAACAAAAAAGAGACAAGAAAAGAAGAAAAAAAAGAAAAAAGGAACTATACATTATATAACTGTGATCACTCTGGTTGTATCTTTTTGCATGTGTGCAAAATGGCGTTTGAACATTAGAATTGTCGTTGGTTTGCCTGGGGGGGTGAAGGTGCACAGTTGATGTGGGTACAGGTTTTAAATAAAGGTGCATGTTCTTTGAGTGGGCCTGGCATATGCATGTTCGTTTGGGGGAGTTTATGGCCATGCTGTCTTGGGGAATCTAGCTAGTTCTTTAGGTTATGTGACCATTGGATGTTCTAATGTGAGCGCTATAAGTGAAGGAGATGTAGGGAGTCATGGGGGAACATGTCGTCTCTAGTTTCTATTTTAACCACAAAGCTATCCCATATTTCGACTCCTTCTTGTGGCTGGCTCGTCTGTTGTACTTGTTTCAGTGTGTGGGCTTCTGCTTGTGTACGGTTGTATAGGTCACGCAGCCAGGTTATGTAAGGAGGGGTTTGGGGCACCTTCCAATGTATAGCGATCAAGCGTTTGGACGCTATAAATGCCAAATCTATGAATTTGTGTTGGTGTTTATCACCTTTGGTGCGGTGGCGGATTTCTAGGAGACATGATTCTGGGGAGGGGGTGAGTGCATGATCAGCAACTTCTGAGGTAGTTTCTGTGATTCTCTGCCAGCTTGCATTTATTGAGGAGCATTCCCAGACCATGTGGTAGAAATTGGCAGTGGATGCTGCACATCTAGGACATTCCGATTTGGCATTAGGGTAAATTCTGTTGATGCGTGCAGGGGATAAGTACGTCTGATGAATATAGTTAAATTGAGTGTATCTCAGTCTGGTGTTTCGTGATACCGTTTTGACCGTGGCAAGAATGATTTCCCATGTTTTTTGAGAGATTGGATCAGCTAGTGCGGTGTCCCATCGAGATTTAGCTGGTGTTAAGTCTACACGGACATTTGCTGTTAGGGCTTTGTATATCCTTGAAAAAGTACCCTTAGTGTTGCCTATTGTCAGGAGGGTTGTGAGTAACCCAGATTCGTCAGGTTCGTTGTTACTATTGTCCCACAGGCTACGTATCAGTTTGGTGATGGCCCCATACATTAAAAAAGCTCTGGTGTGCATTACTCCCAACGCCGCCTGTTCCGCAAAAGTTTTCATATGGGAGTCAGAGTATAGGTCGCCCACATTTAGAGTTGCAGTTTCCCATATATCATGGTGTAGTGTTAAATTCTGTATTTTCGGGATCTGGGATAGGGGTATTGTAGGTGAGTATGGGGGAAGGTTGGACTTGCCCTGGACATATCTTTTCCAGCAAAATTTAGCAGCTTCCAATATTGGGGATCTATTGGGCAGGGAGGGAGAGCCCGCTAACAATGTTGTTAATATCATTTGTGATGTTGTGTTCCATTCATTGCTACGCTTTCTGGAGACGTTGGGTTGTTGAACCATGAAGCTATCCATTGTGGTATAATGTCCTAATCCAGTTTATGAAGCCACGCTGGAACCCAAATGCTTCTAATGTACGGTAGAGATACTCCCAGCTGAGTGTGTCAAAAGCTTTTTCTATGTCTAGGGACATAGCTACTGCTTCTGCCCGTTAGTGCCATGCATTAAGCGAATCAGTCTTCTAATATTTAAGAAGGTGCTTCTGCCTGGTATGAACCCTGATTGATCTGGGTGTATCAGCTCTGATAGGTAAGGGAGGAGTCTATTTGCTAGGATTTTCCCTAGGAGTTTACAATCAGAGTTAATAAGCAAGTTAATATGACCTGACGTCTAAGGGGTCATGGCCTGGTTTTGGGAGCACGGCTATTAGTGCTTCTCGCATGGAATCTGGGAGTTGCTTTCTGTTGTGTACTTCATTAAACACCTCAAGAAGGGGTTGTAATAAATGGTTAGGGTATGATTTATAGTATTCAACTGGCAATCCGTCAGGGCCTGGGGCCTTGTTGCTTGCCATTTGCGAAAGAGCCGTTTGTAGCTCTTCTATTGTGAAGGGGCCGTCTAGCATTTCTGAGTTGCTTATTATGTGTGGGTTTTGGGGGATCATTGTTAATAGTGTAGAAAGCTGTTGTTTAGGAGGAGGATTAGAGGTTTGGTAAAGAGTACAATCATACGTATGGAAGGCTGTGTTAATTTCGACTTGGGAGTTGACGACAAGGCGTGAAGTTTAATTGCTCCTATAGATGCTGTCTGCATTGGTTGACGGACCAACCAAGCTAATAATTTTCCTGATCCCTCGCCCTCTGCGTGTTGTCTCGCCTGTAGGTGTCTATAATCATGTTTGCATAGTCTGGTGTCTGTTTCTTTGTAGTTTGCACGGAGATCACTCAGTGTTTGCAGTGAGGATGGGTTTATTGAGAGCTCAACCCCTGCCCTACGCATTTTAATTTCTAATTCCTGTAGTTCTTTAGTGAGCACTTTTCTGACTCCTACTGTGGCCGCTAAACAGTGGCCACGGGTCATAGCTTTATGGGCATCCCATTCAGTAGCGCGTGTTGAGGCGGTATCTTTGTTTAACGTAAAATAATTTGATAAGCATTTGGATAACTCTGCTTTAAAGGGGGGGTCTGTGAGGGCTTCTGATTGTAAGCGCCAAGTTGGAATACGGGCATGTGTGCGTCCCCATGTTATTTTGACATGCAGTGGATTGTGATCCGAGATAGTGCGAGCTAGGTATTCTGATTTATTTATTTTATGAATTATGGCAGGCGTTGCGAATAGCATGTCCATTCTTGTGTGTATTTTATGTACTGATGAGTAGTAAGAGTATTCGCGATGCGTGGGATGTCCCGCCCTCCATATTTCTTTCAAGCCATTATTTGCAGCCCATTCTACTAGGTCGGCAGTTGTGCGCCTGGCTGGTGCAGTGATCAGTGGGGGGATTGATCGATTCATGTGTATGTCTAGCACCGAGTTAAAATCCCCACCCCATATACTAGGCTCAGATGGGTCTCTGAGTTTGCTGTTGAGTGTCCATAAAAAATTTGCGTTGGCCTGTGTTCGGGGTGTATAGAGCAACTATTGCTAATGGATGACCATCTAGTTCCCCCTCCAGTATCACATACCTTCCGTTTGGATCAATCTGCGTGCGGGACATTACGAACGGGACCCCTGGTGGGATCCATATCGCCACCCCTTGGGCGTAGGATGAAAAAATGGTGCCATATATTTGGCCCGCCATTTTGCGCGCAGGTTTTCTAGCAAGGCCCCGTTGAGGTGAGTCTCTTGCAGCATGGCTATGTGTATCCGGTGTCGCTTAAGGTACGCATGAATTTGTTGCCGTTTACGTATAGCTGCCATGCCCCTGATGTTCCATGTAATTATTTTATATTGTGGAGTGTTTAAGTTATGTTGGTGTGCCATGGTATGAGTGTTGTTTTGCTAAGTTAGGGGGATGTATTGTCTGTGTGTTGTGCCCTACCCAGCATTCCCAATTGTGTTTTACTAACTTTGGCAACGAGTACGACATTTGTGTTGTAGGATTTTTTACCATGCCTATTGCTACAATCATGGGTTACGATATGTGCCTTGAGTGAATCACATCTAATAAAATTTAAAACAACAACTATATATAACTGTAACTGTGCATACAACACGGCTGAAATAAAGCCTGTGTCTGCCTTCTTAAAGAATCTGTCCATATGGAGTGGGGGGCGCTGTGGGTAAATGTATCCAAGTCGACGAGCTTCTCGGCCCGCTCTGCTCCCAGTACTGGTGCGTCCTCTCGGGCACCCCCGGCGGCTGCGGGTCCAGGCCTGGCAATTCTCCGCCTCCTTGCTAGTCATCAGGCTAGGTGGGTTTTTTACACTGTGAGGAAAACTGTTCCTGACTGTAAAGTTATTCTGGACCTTCCTGTTTAGCAAATGTCATCTGCCGTGCGCGGGGTCAGGCTAGGGCCGCGGTTGGAGTCTGTGGAATCCTAGTGTGTTTCGAGGTCTGGCTCGCCTACATTTTGGATGGACTGGGACGTTGGGGACGTGTTGATGAAGCGTGTTGTGGCCTGTGGTAATGAAGAGCGTTCTGCTTGGGATTGTTCAGGTGAAGGTTTAACATCCTGTTTCCTTCGAGGCTTGCCCTAGACTTAGGTGATGACCATTTTTCCACTGTGTTTCCCAAATTTGTTTGATCGGTCAGGCCTTTAGCGTGTAACCAAGTCCAGTCGTCCTCAGCAGTATTGAAGAAGAGAGTGCGATTGTCACTTTGGATACGCAATTTTGCAGGGAACAGAAGGGCATATTTTATGTTATGTTCACGCAGTCTTTCCTTGACCTTAAAAAAGGAGTTGCGTTTCTTCTTCACTTCCGCAGTGAAATCTGGGTAGGCCGTGATCTCTGCATTTTCGAAGCTTACAAGGCCTGATTTTCTGAACAGTTGCAGGATAAGGTCTCTATCACGGAAGTTAAGGAGTCTTGCGATAAGCGGACGGGGCTTGGCCCCTGGAGGGGGGGTTCTTCCAGGCACTCTATGTGCTCTTTCCACTGAAAAAAATGTTGGAATATTATTTTGTAGTATTGTGTTTGTTAGCCATTGTTCAATAAATAGTTCTGCGCTGGGTTCTTCTGCATGTTCTGGAAATCCCACGAATCGGACATTGTTCCGGCGTGATCTGCCTTCAGTGTCCTCGGCCCTGTGCTTCAGGACTTCGACTTCCGCTGTTACTGTCGTTAGTTGTTGCTGAAGGTCATTTATCAATGGCGTTAACCGTGCTGTTTCTTCTTCTATCGTTGTTACTCTTTCCGCCAATGCTTTTTTCCGTGCGTAGAAGGTTAACATCTTCTGTGATCACTCCAATTTTTGCCTCTAATGTAGATTTGGTATCTAGGATGGCTTGTAGTATTTTCTCGAATTGCGTAGTGTGTGACTGTAGGGTTGTTTCAAGCTTCTGGAGTGCCTGGTGTGTGACCGAGGACTCCGGTGGCAGAGTAGGCTTGTTTGATTTCATGTTGCTTGGTGGCGCTCGCGGGGTCTTTGGTTTGCCCATTAATGGAGCGAGTATAGTTTGATTTGTTGCAGGTAAATTGGCGCAGCACTTATAGGTCGGTCCGAGAGCAGTATTAATAGAGTTTGTCGATGTTTTTCTGGTTCCGTTACATTCAGGTTTACTTCAGCAATGGTGGTCTGGCCTATCCCTCGTAGATTTTTTTATGCTGTTGAATGTTGCACACACTGTGTACTTTTATTTTGTAGCGAGCGGTAGTTGTTGGAAGCTGCCTGATGTGGGCAGCCGCAGTACACTGTATGGTGCCCTAGCGGACAGCCCGTTGCTGTGGGACAATTAGTGCGTCTTCTAGGCACTTGTGTGGTGTCTGATATACGTTGTGGAGCCCTGGGGTCCGATCCATGCCGCCGAAAGGGCTTGCAGTTGTACTCTACGAAGTGTAGGTTATTTACAGGCGTTGAATATTTGGTGCGTAGCTTAATGTGGACAGCGACGGTGCGTTATGTGGTGTCCTTACAGACACCGCGCTGTTGCAGGATAGTTATTGCATCTTCTAGTCACCTGTGTGGTGTCTGATGCGCTTTGGGGAGCCCTGCGGCCCGGTCAATGCCGCAGATAGGGCACGCAGTTATGGTACGAAGAGAACTTTTACAAGCGTTGAATATTTGATGCATAGCTCGGGCCTCTCTTGCCTGCCTCTATGTCCGCGCTACGCCGCTGCTACCAACCATGGGCCTGGTGCGCCGCACGCTAGGCCAGGCCCCATGTGTATTGGCTGGTCGGGGACAGGTCCGCCATCTTAGGCTGCCATGGCCTGACCGGGAGCTCTCACCTGTCTCTCGGATCCTGCGCTGCCGCTTCTGCCTCCTCGCTAGATCCCTTAGCCCGCACGCGGGTTCTGTCCTCATTTCAGCTCCACCTCCGTCCGGGGCGCTGGGGCCATGTAGTCTGGCTCCTCGCGTAGCCACGCTGCCCGTCTTAGCAATTGGCCACTGCGCCGGTCTCCGCAGTCACGACAACGCTTCTCAGGGGCATCCAGGGTGTGTTTCAGAGCCGCCGGAAGGTTCCGATGGCAGCACGTTCGGCGCCTATCGTTTTTTAAATAACGCAGGTGTCTTGTGAAGGATTTTTATTCGGGCCCGGAGCGGAGCTGTGTTTTATGCGACCGCTCTGGCCGCCATGTTGGCCACACCCCCTCAAGACACGCAAATCTTTAATAACAGTTTGAGCATCAGCCGAGCGCTGTGGCCATACCCACACAAATCTGGAGCAAGAATCAACAGCGACTAGTATATATTTGTATGCACTGTCCAGTGTGAGTGGACCGCAATGATCCAAGTACACACATTGTAATGGTCTGTTTGATATCAAGAGGTGTGTCTGCGGCGGGCGCTTAGCCGTTGAAACTTTAATTTGTTGACAGATCTCACAACAAAGACATACTGCTTAGTCTCCTTATAGAGACCAGGCCACCAATAACGGGCCTATAATAGCGAAATTGTGGCTGCCACGCCAGCATGTGCAGATGCCACCCTCTCATGCGCTGCATTAATCAATTGAGGTCTTACAACTTTATTGGGTAACTTGCGTACGCCTACGTCTGGAATTTTAACCTCAGCATACTTCCCATAAAGTATTGATATTTATTAGGAAATCCTTTAGGATAAGGCGTGCCATCAACCGTAGCTTTTATGGCAGCCAAAATCTCTGTGTCTGGTTTGGAACTCGAACGAGTAACTGCGGCCACAGTGGCAACTGCCACTGCCGACTTTGCGGCTTCATCAGCCAAAGTATTCCCAGCAACGTGTATTCCAACGCGCTGGTGTCCAAGAGTATGTACAACATGGACTTTGGGTAGCGTCTCCTTCAGGTCTGCTACCTTCCCTCACAGTAGTCTGTGTTTTATGGTGTTGCCCTTTGAATCTCTGAACCCATTCAATCGCCAGTAATGTAGGTATTCATTAAAAGACTGGACACAATAATATGAATCACAAACAATGAGTGTAAACTGTGTCGGATCCGTATGTTCTAATGCCATCAATAGAGCTTTCAGCTCAGCCAATTGTGCCGTAGAGTCCCCTAATATTTGAGTATAAGTATGTTGGGGGCAGAATTTCTCCCCCTCCATATGGCCTCTCACTACTTCACATGCAGCAGAATATTGGTGTTTTGTCCCCACTGACGGTTGCGCAGAGCCATCGTGTACATGACTACTTGATAGTGATCAATAGGCAACGTGTCAGCGGGAACTGGATATTCAATTTCATATTGCAGAAATTCCTGAGTCTGTAGCTTTGGGTCAAAAATGTAATCTACATCGGCGGCTCTTAAAGACGTAGCCCATTGTATCCACCGCGGGTGTAGTGCTTTCGCATTAGGAACACTCGCTTTTGTAACAGCCTCTAGGGCCGGAATAGGGGAAACGACTATAATGCGTTTGCCCTGGGCAAGAGGATGTTCTTTAATAACAGCCATCTGTGCAGCAGTGAGAATTTTCTCTGTTGGTGCGAATCGTTGTTCAGCAGCCGAATACAAGTGAGACTTGTATCCTATCGGGACTGTCTCACCTTCATTAAAGGTGGCATACGTCAACCCAATGGCCCCAGCTATTACCCTGATGACCAAATGTGTCTTATTGTCCCGTGTATGTAAATGTTTTGCAGCTAGGAGATCTGCTTGCAACTCCCGAAGAGTATGTGTATGCTCAATCATCCAAAATTGGCTTGAAAATCAGGACGTATTAATTCATATAATGGTTTTATGCCTGTAGCATAATCAGGAATGTGTGTTCTGCCAAAATTTAGAAATCCCAGCAATGATTGGAGTTTCTTAATCGTATTAGGTGGTTGCAATTGTGCACATTTTTCTAAAAATTGTGACACTAGGCTCTTACCTTCGTTTGACTGCTCATATCCCAGGAATATGACGCTGAGGAAGGCAATTTTAGATTTTTTGAAGTTAAATTTGTAGCCATTTTTGGCAAACCCTACAACAATGAGGGCTACTTGTCTTAAATGTTGCAGTAACTCGTCATCCGTGAGATATATATCATCTACATATGACAATGCTTCAGGGTCCAATCCGTGTAAAATTTAAGTCACACGAGCCGCAAACAGTCCTGGACTATTCTTATACCCCTGAGGCAAACAACAGAATTTTTTCTGGGAGCCTAACGCACTAAAACTTGTGAGGTCCCTACTTTCGGGTGCTATATTCTGGCAGAAGAAACCATTCTAGATATCTAGGGTCGTTTTGTACTTTTTCCGCACAATGTTGTTCATTAGTGCTGCGCTATGTGAATTCTGTATAGCGTATGTACGTGTATGTCCGTTCAAGTGTCTGAAGTCCAAGACTATTCTATATGAATGGTCCGGTTTAGCTACAGGGAACAAGGGATTATTAATTGGCGAGACACACTGTTGAATTACTCCCTGATATTCTAATTGCGTAAGTATTTCTGTCACCGGTGCCCTTGCATCATATTTTATTGGATATTGCGGTTGTGGCTGAGGTTCACCTTTAATCGGAATTACATGATATGGAGAATCCTTATCCCACCCTATGTGATTTCTATATAAGGAAGGTGCTTGTGCTAGAGGCCATTTGATGCTATAGGATTCTGTGAGTTCCCCTGGAACAAGTGGTGAGAACGAAGGTTTAATAACCTCCTCCCCAACTGGGCCGGTGCGAACAAAGTCAGGCGGCCAATCCTGTTCAGCCAGCAAAATGTCATATATCTTGACTACACGATCCCAAAAGATTGCGTTTATAGTGCGTTCAATGTCCCCTTCCAATTGTAAAGTCACTGTATATACCCTATCAGGTTCAGAGACACGCATATCTCGTGTTTCAACTTGTATGAAGTCATCAGTTGCTTTCACTACCAGATTCTCTAGAAGATTCCGGCGAACTATTGTGACCTCTGCAGCGCTGTCTAACAGTGCTAGTGCCCACGTCTTGTTCTTCAAGAGAACTCTCTTCCTGTGTGGCATGTCTAATTGAGACTGCCACCACCTTTTTCTTTTTCAACTGTTGTTTTTGTTGTATCGTTTATCTTCCTTCTTGACAGAAACCTCTGAAGAGACTTGTGATTCCTGTCTTGGTTTCACATACTCTGTTCTCCGCTCTGACCGCCCACCTCTCTCATTTCTCTTTTCCGATGAGTCCTGAAAATAACGAGATTGGCGTGAATCAGTGTATTGATATCTATCAGGCGTTTTCAATTTATACCTATTTCTGAGATTATACCTAGTATGCGGGGTCTCCGGTATCGGAGATTCTCCCCTTTATTTTTTAGCTGTCTGCTGTTTTTTCTCCAGGGCTTTTTATTACCCTCAGGTTGCTGTTTAGTATTATCTTTACTAATTTTCCCTTGAAACTGTGGTTTCTGTGGTTTAGCCCCTAGGCTATCTCGACCGATACTGGAATATGTTTCCGCTATTATTTTAGGCAGTTCCCACTCCTGATCTAGTTGCGGGACGTCACGAAGACACATACACACCGCTAGTGCAACTGCCTCCTCTTTAAGATTACTTAGTATTATTGAAGAAACCGTGACAAAATTGCCCATCAGGTGCATTCCCAAATCTAAAGCTGGGGCAGCTCCATATTTATCCTGAATCTGTTTAAGCACTTCCAGTAGGTTTGCCAATTTTGGTGTACCATGTGCTGTTGTGTAGAGCGCGACAAACACCGTGCCCCATGTATTACAATGTTCCACTGTGGGAACCATGCCAAACGGTAAACACATAGTTAATATTCTATGTTTGTCCTGAGGTCCCGTATGGGGAAATACCGCCATCAGCGTATAAATTTTTTGTGCCAGCCAAAATGGAGTCTCCTCCCGTTTGGTGGAACCTTACGCATGATAGAGTGTACAGTCGCCGGGTTTATACCTAGTGCTACTGCATGTTGTTGTGCTGGAGAAACACGCGCTGGGTTTGGATTTAGTGTCTGCATCACAAATTGTACTAAGCATCTATATGTAGCTGTTAAGTCTGTATATAAACGGCGAAATTCAGCCACCGGCATATTCGCAACCGCAGGATGTGGTGTATATGTGGCCAATAAAGGCCAGGTCGGACCATCATTACTCAGTGGACCTAACCTTACTGGTAATATTGTATGGGGTAGGGTGCCATCAAGCCAATTATTATGTTCTTGATAAGATAGAGGTATCTTTAAATATGCGTACGCCCTGTACTGGCCAGGCGCGTTCGCAATCGTATATGTGTGAAATGTATTTGTATTCCCATCAACTGCTGGAAGTATGACCCAAGAGTAAAAAAGTTCTGTTCTATAGGCTGCATGGGCAGAAACCACAAACGTGACTGGACCCCCCTGGTTCATAAGACCATGTGCAAGCAAATGCGCTGTGAGCGGTTGTCTCATACTAAGAGCTATTTGTATTACCTGGGGATTCGCCATTAGAAAAACAGCGATGGTTCAGAGAAGGCACACCAAAAACGGGGTATTTCCTTTTAAGGTTCAAGCTTGAACAACCATCCGCTATATCTAGGGTTATCTATATTGCGGTGGTGGAAATCCTCAGTGCCACGGACGTCTCTGTTAAAGGAACTGAGGGATCGTTATAATATATGAGACCGAGAGACACTGGTGTACCCGAAAATTAGAGCCAGACCAATCGTTGGCGGCGCCATGTCGCGTAGGCTCTCATTATCCTAATGAGACTACTGGATTTTTGGGTGGCAGGATCGTTCACAGTGTGGGGGACTAAGTCTAACCCACAGCGAAGGACCCTTGTCACTCCCAATCCGGTTTTGCTCCGGCTAACTAGAAGTGCCTCATCTCTCCCAGAGGGAAGAGATAATTGGGCAGCCAAGCGCATGACATCTTAGTGCTTCCCAGGGAAGTCGTGGTCACTCAGATCCCAACCAGTTCTCTCATACCCAGTGTGGTCCCATATACAAATGACAAAGGCAGTTTGAGTTTTAAAGATTGATTTAATAAAACAACTGCATTTTAGATAACAAGGCGTGAGCCGCAATAACCAGAACCATACAACACAGTAGGATTGAAATAGTAACGAGTAGAGTGAAACATAAGAATAACGCTATCACAGTGCTACTAGATTACGTTCTCTCTTCTAAGTTCTATTTTGAGCACAGCATGTTAAGCTCTAAGCCTGCCTTTCAGGGTCCCCGGTAGGACATCAACCCTCATACCTGAGCAAAGGCCTGTGATCTGGATCAGCATCTGCAACAGGGCAGTCAGCGTCTAGTTGTGGTTCCCTGGTCGTAATCTCCCTCTTACGTGTATCAGGACTAGGAAGTGTTTTTATAATTAACACGCCGGTGCTCTAAGAAACCTCCCTACGTAAGAATGTGTACTTTCTACGAACCCTAAAGACTAAACTCCTACCACGTCTATCGGCAATGTACCAGACTGTATCGTTGACTGAAGCACAGAGCGAGCAAGAATGTATTGTTTGAGAACTCCGGTGCTGAAATAGGCTAAACAGTGTGATAGAAGAAATAAAACAAGACTGTGAAACTGGTTATTGAAAAATAACAGTGCGAGGCTAAATAAAATGCATCTAGAACAAAGTGCACAAAGGCCTAATGCTTTAAGCAAACGTGCAAAGGCTATATTAAAAATGGCTACACTACACTTGTAATGCTGGTAGTGATAGAGGTTCCCACCACAGTATGGCATCCTTTATTCCTAGAGGCCAGGTTACCAGGGTCCAGACAGTTAGGGACAGATCCCCCTCTGAAGTTTCCAATTTGTCATCTGTGACAAAGCATTCCCAACTCACCCACCCTGAGGATAACTTGTTAGAAAGGGAACTCAAAAAGTTGAGGGTTGAAGAGACCAGACTGAAGCTTGAACAGCAACAGCTGGCCTTAGATAGGGAATCCCTAGACATTGAGAAGGAAAGATAGAGGTTGAGGTTAGGACCCCATGGTGGCAGCAGCAGTATTCCTGATAATAATCCTGTTAGAGAGCATGATTCCAGGAATCTGCACAAGCTAGTCCTCCCTTACAAGGAGGGGTATGACATCAACAAGTGGTTTGCTGCACTTGAGAGGGCCTGTATGGTACAGCTGGTACCTCAAAGGCAGTGGGCTGCTATTTTGTGGCTATCATTCACTGGAAAGGGTAGGGATAGGCTCCTTACTGTTAGAGAAAGTGAAGCTAACAACTACATAGTTTTGAAAGATGCACTCTTGGATGGATTTGGCTTAGCCACTCAACAATACAGGATTAAATTCAGAGACTCCAGAAAAGAGTCTTCTCAAGACTGGACAGATTTTGTGGACTGTTCAGTGAAGGCCTTGGAAGAGGGGTTGCATGGCAGTAAAGTTTCTGACTATGAAAGCCTGTATAATCTTATTCTGAGAGAGCATATTCTTAACCATTGTGTGTCTGATTTGTTACACCAGTACTTGATAGACTCAGATCTGACCTCTCCCCAAGAATTGGGAAAGAAGGCAGACAAATGGGTCAGAACAAGAGTGAACAGAAAAGTTCATACAGGAGGTGACAAGGATGGCAAGAAGAAGGATGGTGAGAAATCTCAGGATAAGCATGGGGATAAGGGTAAAACCAAAGATCCTTCTTCAAACCCTAAACACTCTTAATGGGTGGGGATAAATCAAATTCTTCCTCTTCTTCACAACACACACACATCAAAAAGCCTTGGTGCTTTGTGTGTAAAAATAAAGGCCATAGTCCAGGGGATAAGTCCTGTCCAGGTAAACCCCCTGAGCCTACCACCACTAATACATCAAACTCTAGTGCCCCTAGCAGTAGTGGTAATACTGGTGGGACTGCTGGAAACAGTCAAAATAAGGGTGTAGTTGGGTTCACTTATGGGTCCATCATAGAAACTGGGGTAGTCAGTCCCAAGACAGTTTCTGTCAGACCTAGTGGCATTGGCCTTGCCACACTTGCTCCTTGTCCCCTTACAATGGATAAGTACAGGCTGACAGTTTCAATAAATGGTGTTGAGGCTCAGGCCTACAGGGACACAGGTGCAAGTATCACTTTGGTGACTGAAAACCTAGTGTCTCCTAACCAACACATCTTTGGACAACAGTACAAGATTGTTGATGTCCATAACTCCACTAAGTTTCTTCCCTTAGCTATAATTCTGTTTAGTTGGGGTGGAGTTACTTGCCCTAAGCAGGTGGTAGTATCACCTAGCTTACCTGTAGACTGTCTCTTAGGTAATGACCTAGAGGCCTCAGGTTGGGCTGCGGAAGAGTTTAATACCCATGCAGCCATGCTGGGTATCCCTGAGGAATTGCTTTATCTCAATTCAGCTGAAATGAAAAAGCAAAGGAGAGAAAAAGGCCTGAAAACTCAGGATCCTTCTCCAACAACAGGTAAAAAGGGCATCACAGTATCCCCTACCCACCCTGCCATTCAGGATACCATTCCTGTGGTAGGAGAAATCTCTCCTGGGGTGGCACCTGTACCAAGGGAAACATCTGCTAACACAACTGTACTCCCTGAGGTAGAAGTACCTCTATGTGGGATAACTAATATTGGTGAGAAAAAGTGCACCATTTTAGTTAACATGGATCATCCCCACAACCCTCCCAGAGAAACTTTAGTGCAGCAACCCTGCACTGCCTCACAACACTTAGGACAGCAGCCCTGCCCTAGTGTGGAGCTCACAGGACAACATCCCTGCACTGCTCTAACTCAAGAGAAACAGCAACCCTGTTCTCTCTTACAGCCATATGGACAAAGGTTTTGCCCAGCTATGGTTTTACTGAGACAGCATCCCTGTCTGGAATTCTCATCATTTGATATAGGTCCAGTGGACAATTCCCACTGCTCTAAACTAAAACATACTAATAGGAACTGTAGGAGGCTGGCCTGGCTCGTAGTGGGTACCAGAGGTACTCACACCTTGTGCCAGGTCCAGTTATCCCTTATTAGTGTAGAAGAGGTGTTTCTAGCAGCTTAGGCTGATAGAAGGTAGCTATGGCAAAGCACCTTAGGTTGTACTAGGAGACATGTAAAGCTCCTACTATACCACTGGTGTCATATGCACAATATCATGAGAAAACACAATACACAGAAGTACTAAAAATAAAGGTACTTTATTTTTATGACAATATGCCAAAAGTATCTCAGTGAGTACCCTCAGTATGAGGATAAGTTATGTACACAAGATATATGTACACAAACCACAATTAGGTAAGTAATAGCAAGAAAAGTAATGCAAACAGTGTAGAATTACAATAGATTGCAATGGGAGCACAGAGGTATAGGGGCAACACAAACCATATGCTCCAAAAGTGGAATGCGAAACACGAATGGACCCCAAACCTATGTGAGCTTGTAGAGGGTCACTGGGACTGTAAGAAAACAGTGAGGGTTAGAAAAATATCCTACCCCAAGACCCTGAAAGGTAGGTGTAAAGTGCACCTACTACCCTCAGAGAGCACAGAAGTCGTGATAGGGGGATTCTGCAGGAAGAACAAACACCAGTAATGCAACAACAGTGGATTTCCGGACCTGAGTACCTGTAAGACAAGGGGACCAAGTCCAATAGTTGCGACAGTGTTGAGAGTGGGCAGGAGCCCAGGAAATGCCAGCTGAGGGTGCAAGGAAGCTTCCACCTGTTGGAAGAAGCTTGGAGTTCTGCAAGAAAGAAGAGGACTAGGAACTTATCCTTTGGAGAATGGATATCACACGTCACGATGAAGCTTGCAGAGGTATTCCCACACAGAAAGACTGCAAACAAGCCTTGCTAGCTGCAAAGAATGTGGTAGAGGTTTTTGGGTGCTGCTGTGGCCCAGGAGGGACCCGGATGTCGCCACTTGGAGGAGGAGACAGAGGGGGTGCCCAGCAACTCAGGAAGCCCTCACAGAAGCAGGCAGCACCCACATAAGTAACTGAAAAGGCACTTGGAAGAAAAGTGAACCAGTGTCCACCCGAAGTCACCAAAGGGAGTCCCATGACGCCGGAGGACAACTCAGAAGGTTGTGCACTGCAGGAAGGAGTGTGGGGGACCCAGGCTTGGCTGTGCATGAAGGAAATCCTGGAAGAGTGCACAGGAGCCGGAGCAGCTGCAAATCACGTGGTACACAGCAATGCAGTCTAGCATGGGGAGGCAAGGACTTGCCTCCACAAAACTTGGACTGAAGAGTCACTGGACTGTGGGAATCACTTGGACAGAGTTGCTGTGTTCCAAGGACCACGCTCGTCAGGATGAGAGGGGACCCAGAGGACCAGTGATGCAGTGTTTTGGTGTCTGCGGTTGCAGAGGGAAACGTCCGTTGACCCACGGAGATTTCTTCAGAGTTCTTGGTGCAGAGAGGAGGCAGGCTACCCCCAGAGCATGCACCACCTGGAAACAGTCGAGAAAGCCGGCAGGATGAAGCAATACAAGTTTGCTAGTAGTCGTCTTGCTACTTTGTTGCAGTTTCGCAGGCGTCCTGAGCAGCCAGTGGTCGATCCTTTGGCAGATGGTGAAGAGGGAGATGCAGAGGAACTCTGATGAGCTCTTGCATTCGTTATCTGGTGAGATCCCCAAAGCAGACACCCTAAATAGCCAGAAAAGGAGGTTTGGCTACCTAAGAAGGAGGATTGGCTACCAAGAGAGGTAAGAGCCTATCAGAAGCTGCCTCTGACGTCACCTGCTGGCACTGGCCTCTCAGAGCAGTCCAGTGTGCCACAAACACCTCTGTTTCCAAGATGGCAGAAGTCTGGGACACACTGGAGGAGCTCTGGGCACCTCCCCTGGGAGGTGCAGGTCAGAGGAGTGTCACTCCCTTTTCCTTTGTCCAGTTTTGCGCCAGAGCAGGGCTGGGGGATCCCTGAACCAGTGTAGACTGGCTGATGCAGACATGGGTACCATCGGTGCCCTTCAAAGCATTTCCAGAGGCTGGGGGAGGCTACTCCTCCCCAGCCCTCACACCTATTCCCAAAGGGAGAGGGTGTTACACCCTCTCTCAGAAGAAGTCCTTTTTTCTGCCTTCCTGGGCCAGGGCTGCCTGGACCCCAGGAGGGCAGAAACCTGTCTGAGGGGTTGGCAGCAGCAGCAGCTGCAGTGGAGACCCCGGAAAGGCAGTTTGGCAGTATCCGGGTACTATGCTAGAGACCCGGGGATCATGGAATTTTCCCCCCAATGCCAGAAATGTTACATGGCCATGTTCGATGTTACCATTGTGACGCTGTACATAGGTAGTGACCTTCACCAGGTGAGGTTAGACAAATAGGTGACTTATAAGTTACTTAAGTGCAGTGGTAAATGGCTGTGAAATAACGTGGACGTTATTTCACGCAGGCTGCAGTGGTTGGCCTGTGTAAGAATTGTCAGAGCTCCCTATGGGTAGCAAAAGAAATGCTGCAGCCCATAGGGAACTCCTGGAACCCCATTACCCTGGGTACCTCAGTACCATATACTAAGGAATTCTATGGGTGTACCAGTATGCCAATGTGAATTTGTAAATTTAGTCAGTAGCCTGTTAGTGACAAATTTGGAAAGCAGAGAGAGCATAACCACTGAGGTTCTGGTTAGCAGAGCCTCAGTGAGACAGTTAGGCATCACACAGGGAACACATACAGGGCACATACTTCTGAGCACCGGGGCCCTGCCTGGCAGGGTCCCAGTGACACATAGACTAAAACAACATATATACAGTGAAATATGGGGGTAACATGCCAGGCAAGATGGAACTTTCCTACACAACCCCCCCAAAAGAAGGACAATAAGACTAGCCATGACCTGATGAGTCTTCATTGTCTAAGTGGAAATATCTGGAGAGTCCATCTGCATTGGAGTGGGTACTCCCACGTCTATGTTCCACTGTATAGTCCATTCCCTGTAGAGATATGGACCACCTCAACAATTTAGGATTTTCACCTTTCATTTGTTTTAGCCAAAGTAGAGGTTTGTGGTGTGTCTGAACAATGAAGTAGGTGCCAAACAGGTATGGCCTCAACTTCTTCAGTGCCCAGACCACAGCGAAGGCCTCCCTCTCTATGGCAGACCAACGCTTTTCTCTAGGGGTCAACATTTGGTTGATAAAAGCAACTAGTTTATCCTGACCCTCAGAATTGAGTTGTGATAAGACTGCCCCTACACCTAATTTAGATGCATCAGTTTGAACAATGAATTTCTTTGGAGTAACATGGGCTTTTTAGGACAGGTGCAGTGCACATGGCCTGTTTGAGCTCCTCAAAAACTTTCTGACAGCTAGCTGTCCACAATACCTTTTTAGGCTTCTTTTTACTGGTGAGATCATTCAGTGGGGCTGCTATGGAGCCAGTGAGGTCTAGGAAGGCTCTCACCTGGGTCTGTGTTGTAGGGGGAAACCAATCCATGATTGTCTGGATTTTCCCCTGAAGTGGTGCAATCTGTTCTCCACCTACCAGGTGTCCCAGATAAACCACCTTTCCTTGCCCTATCTGGCACTTTCAGGCCTTGATAGTAAGGCCTGCCTTCTGCAGGGCCTCCAAAACTTTTCCAAAGGTGGACCAGGTGCTCATCCCAAGTGGAGCTAAAGACAGCAATATCATCCACATATGCTGCACTAAAAGCCTCCAACCCTTGCAGGACCATGTTCACCAACCTCTGAAAAGTGGCAGGTGCATTCTTCAAACCAAAGGGCATCACTGTAAATTGGTAGTGCCCTCCTATAGTTGAAAATGCAGTTTTAGGTTTAGAATCCTCAGCCAATTTGATCTGCCAATACCCTGCAGTCAAATCAAAGGTGCTTAGATACTTGCCAGATGCCAGTGTATCTATGAGCTCATCTGCCCTGGGTATAGGGCGAGCATCAGTTTTTGTTACCTGATTGAGACCTCTGTAGTCTACACAAAACCTCATCTCCCTTTTTCCATCTTTTGAGTGAGGCTTTGGTACAAGCACCACAGGACTCGCCCATGGGCTTTCAGAAGGTTCAACTAATCCTAGATCGAGCATTTTCTGAACCTCTTGTGTTATGCAGTCCCTGACATGGTAATGCTGCCTATAGATTTTACTTTTGACAGGCAAGCTGTCTCCAGTATCAATTGTGTGTCCACACCAAGGTGTGGTGCCAGGCACAGTTGAAAAGAGTTCAGAAAACTGTCCAAGGAGATTTATGCAGTTGTCCTTCAGTTCTACAGCCAGACAATCTGCAAACACTACTCCTTCCACTAGAGCATCCTCTTCAGTGGAGGAGAAGAGATCAGGGAGAGGGTCACTCTCTTCTTCCTGTCCTTCATCTGTTGCCATGAGCAGGGTGAGATCAGCCCTGTCATATTAGGGTTTTAGGCGGTTGACATGAACCACCCTAAGGGGACTCCTGGCAGTGGCCAGGTCTACCAGATAGGTAACCTCACCCTTTTTCTCAACAATTATATGGGGTCCACTCAATTTGTCTTGGAGTGCTCTTGGGGCCACAGGCTCCAACACCCACACCTTCTGTCCTGGGTGGTACTGAATCAGAACTGCCTTCTGGTCATGCCATTGCTTCTGGAGCTCTTGGCTGGCCTTAAGGTTTTTACTGGCCTTTTTCATATACTCAGCCATTCTGGATCTTAGGCCAAGTACATAGTCCACTATGTCCTGTTTGGGAGCTTTTGAAGGTTGTTCCCAACCCTCCTTCACAAGTGTTAGTGGACCTCTTACACGGTGTCCAAAGAAGAGTTCAGAGGGGCTGAAGCCCACTCCTTTCTGGGGTACCTCCCTGTAAGCAAAAAGGAGGCAAGGTAACAGGACATCCCATATCCTCCTGAGTTCTTCAGGGAGTCCCATTATCATACCTTTGAGAGTTTAATTAAACGTCTCTACCAGTCCATTAGTTTGTGGATGATAAGGTGTTGTGAATTTGTATGTTACACCACATTCCTTCCACATAGCTTTCAAGTATGCAGACATAAAGTTGATACCCCTGTCTGATACAACCTCTTTTGGGAAACCCACCCTGGAAAAGATTCCCAGGAGGGCTTTTGCCACTGCGGGTGCTGTAGTGGTCCTTAGAGGAATTGCTTCAGGATATCTTGTGGCATGGTCCACAACCATCAAGATAAACCTATTGCCTGAAGCAGTAGGAGGGTCAAGGGGGCCAACTATGTCAACCCCTACCCTTTCAAAGGGGACCCCAACCACAGGTAATGGAATAAGGGGAGCCTTTGGTGTGCCACCAGTCTTGCCACTGGCTTGGCAGGTCACACAAGACTTACAAAAATCTTTTCTGTCCTCTGACATCCTAGGCCAATGAAACAGGGGGACAAGCCTTTCCCATGTTTTTATCTGGCCCAAATGCCCAGCCAAAGGAATGTCATGTGCCAGAGTTAGGAGGAACTCTCTGTACTGCAGGGGAATGACCAATCTCCTGGATCCACCAGGGTTTGGGTCCCTTACCTCTGTGTACAAGAGGTTGCCCTCCCAGTAAACTCTACGTGAGTCACTGACATTCCCATTTTGCTGTTTGACAGCTTGCTGTCTGAGACCCTCTAATGTGGGACAGGATTGCTGTGCCACACTCAGCTCTTCCCTGGCAGGCCCCCCTCCACCCAAAAGCACAGCAGTGTCTGCTGACAGCTCATCTGGTGAAGGTTCTGCACAGGGAGGAAATTCTTCTTCCTCAGAAGGAGAATCATCTGTAGAGGGAGGGATAGTAGGTAGGGATTTACCCTTGCTATCCCTAGCTTTAGGAAACACTTGGTCCATTGTTCCAGGATCCAAGTTACCCTGTCCTTTTTTGCTTTTTGGCCTGAGCCCTTGTCAAAGAAAACTATGCCCAGGAATGCCCAGCATTGCTGCATGAGCCTCAATCTCCACTTCTGCCCAAGCTGATGTCTCTAAATCGTTCCCTAGTAGACAGTCTACAGGTAAATCTGAGGCAACCACAACTTTCTTTGGACCAGCAACCCCCCCCAGTTGAGATTCACAACAGCCATGGGGTGGCTAAGAGAGTTGTTATGAGCGTCTGTCACTTGGTACTGGTGACCAAGTAGGTGTTGTTCAGGGTGTACCAGTTTCTCTATTACCATGGTAACACTGGCACCTGTGTCCCTGTAGGCCTGAACCTCAACACCATTTATTAGGGGAAGTTGCTTGTACTTATCCATATTAAGGGGACAAGCAACCAAGGTGGCCAAATCAATGGCACCTTCAGAGACTAACACAGCCTCTGTGGTCTCCCTAACAAGACCAGCCCTAACTAAATTACCAAAAGTGAGCCCCACTACTCCCTTGGATTGGCTATTAGTAGGTTTGCTCTCACCACCACTGCTATTACTAGAGGCACTAGAATTTGCAGTAGGGGTTGTGGCAGTGGGAGGTTTGGTGTTTTTCTTTGGATAACTGGCATCAGTTGTCCATTGGCCTTTGACTTTACACAAATAACACCAAGGCTTTTTAACTTGATTTGAAGAGGATTTGGACCCACCACCCCTACCAGAGGATTTTTGTGCACCTGATGAAGACTCAGTTTTACTTTTGTCCCCACCCTTGTCAGAAGACTTACCATCCTTCTTCTTGCCATCTTTGTCACCCCCTGTATGAACTTTTCTGTCACTCTTGTTCTGACCCATTTGTCTGCCTTCTTTCCCAATTCTTGTGGAAAGGTCAGATCTGAGTCCACTAGATATTGGTGTAACAAGTCAGACACACAGTTATTCAGAATATGCTCTCTCAGAATAAGATTATACAGGCTTTCATAGTCAGAAACTTTACTGCCATGTAACCACCCCTCCAAGGCCTTCACTGAACAGTCAACAAAGTCTATCCAGTCTTGTGAGGACTCTTTTCTGGTGTCTCTGAACTTAATCCTGTATTGTTCAGTGGTTAAGCCAAATCCATCCAAGAGTGCATCCTTCAAAACTGCAACATTGTTCGCATCATTTTCTCTAACAGTAAGGAGCCTATCCCTACCCTTTCCATTGAAAGATAGCCACAATATAGCAGCCCACTGCCTTTGACGGACCCCCTGTACCATACAGGCCCTCTCAAGTGCAGCAAACCACTTGTTGATGTCATCCCCCTCCTTGTAAGGGGGAACTATATGGTGCAGATTTCTGGTATCATGCTCTCTAACAGGATTACTATCAGGAATACTGCTGTTGCTGTCACCATGGGGTCCTAACCCCAATCTCTGTCTCTCCTTCTCCAGGTCTAGGGATTCCCTGTCTAGAGCCAGCTGTTGCTGTTTAAGCTTCAGTCTGGTCTCTTCCACTCTCAACTTTTTGAGTTCCCGTTCTAACATGTTGTCTTCAGGGTGGGTAGGTTGGGAATACTTGGACTCAGAAGATAAATTGGAAACAACAGAGGGAGATCTGTCCCTAACTGACTGGACTCTAACAACCTGGCCTCCAGGAATAAAAACATTCCTACTATGATGGGAGCTTCTATTACTACCAGCATTGCTATGTGGTCTGCTAAGGGTCAGATTTGGAACAGAACCTTCCCCACCTCCCTCAAGGTGACCCCCTGAGTCAGAATGGGAGCCATCTATTAACTTCTCATTTGAAGTGCCTGCTTGGGACTCATCATTCACAATCAGCATGTTATATAGAAACTCTTTTGTGGGGTTCTTTCCTTCACTAAACCTCCATCTAAGCAGAGACTCCTTATGCTCTTGTAATTTAAATTGTCATAGGTAGTATTGACCATTTTAAGAGCAGACTCTACATCAGACATGATAAAAGAAGGTTTAGAGACAGTGAGAAGAAAGAAAAAGTTTCAGAACTTTTTAAAGAACAGAGAAAAAAACTTTTTCTAACTTTTTGGAAACTTTTAAAAGTTTCAGGGTACTTTTCAGCACTTAGTAGAAATTGTAAGAGGAGAAAAGCAAAACTTTTTGGTTAGGTGTACATACACTGAACTTGTTTTGTATATTATTCTCTTATGAAAAGTACACAATGACAAAGTGGTAAGTAGTTACAAGTACTCATCCCACCGCTGCACAACCAAAGTAGGAGGCTGGCCTGGCTTGTAGTGGGTACCAGAGGTACTTACACCTTGTGCCAGGTCCAGTTATCCCTTATTAGTGTAGAAGAGGTGTTTCTAGCAGCTTATGCTGATAGAAGGTAGCTATGGCAAAGCAGCTTAGGCTGAACTAGGAGACATGTAAAGCTCCTACTATACCACTAGTGTCATATGCACAATATCATAAGAAAACACAATACACAGAAGTACTAAAAATAAAGGTACTTGATTTTTATGACAATATGTCAAAAGTATCTAGTATGAGGATAAAGTTATATACACAAGATATATGTACACAAACCAAAATTATGCAGATAATAGCAAAAGGAAGTAATGCAAGCAATGTAAAATTACAGTAGATTGCAATAGGAGCACATAGGTATAGGGGCAACACAAACCATATACTCCAAAAGTGGAATGCGAACTACGAATGGACCCCAAACCTATGTGAACTTGTAGTGGGTCGCTGGGACTGTAAGAAAACAGTGAGGGTAAGAAAAATACCCCACCACAAGACCCTGAAAGGTAGGTGTAAAGTGCACCTACTACCCCCAGAGAGCACAGAAGTTGTGATAGGAGGATTCTGCAGGGAGAACAAACACCAGCAATGCCTGGCTTGTAATGGGTACCAAGGGGCACCTACACTCTGTACCAGGTCCAGTTATCCCTTATTAGTGTAGAAGAGGTTTTTCTAGCAGCTTAGGCTGATAGAAGGTAGCTATAGCAGAGCAGCTTAGACTGAACTAGGAGGCATGCAAAGCTCCTACTATACCACTGGTGTCATATGCACAATATCATAAGAAAACACAATACACAGATATACTAAAAATAAAGGTACTTTATTTTTATGACAATATGCCAAAAGTGTCTCAGTGAGTACCCTCAGTCTAAGGATGCCAAATATACACAAGATATATGTACACAATACCAAAAATATGCAGTAATAGCAAAAGGAAGTAATGCAAGCAGTGTAAAGTTACAGTAGATTGCAATAGGAGCACATAGGTATAGGGGCAAAACAAACCATATACTCCAAAAGTGGAATGCGAACCACGAATGGACCCCAAACCTATGTGAGCTTGTAGAGGGTCGCTGGGACTGTAAGAAAACAGTGAGGGTTAGAAAAACAGCCCACCACAAGACCCTGAAAGGTAGGTGTAAAGTGCACCTACAACCCCCAGAGAACACACAAGTCGTGATATGGGGATTCTGCAAGGAAGACCAACACCAGCAATGCAACAACAGTGGATTTCTGGACCTGAGTACCTGTAAGATAAGGGGACCAAGTCCAAGAGTCGTGACAGTGTCGAGAGTGGGCAGATGCCCAGGAAATGCCAGCTGAGGGTGCAAAGAAGCTGCCACCGGATAGAAGAAGCTTTGTGTTCTGCAAGAACGAAGAGGACTAGGACCTTCCCCTTTGGAGGATGGATGTCCCACATCATGAAGAAGCTTGCAGAGGTGTTTCCACGCAGAAAGACTGCAAACAAGCCTTGCTAGCTGGAAGGGTCATGTTTAGGGTTTTTGGATGCTGCTGTGGCCCAGGAGGGACCAGGATATCGCCACTTGGATGAGGAGACAGAGGGCATGCCCAGCAAGTCAGAGAGCCCTCACAGAAGCAGGCAGCACCCGCAGAAGTACTGGATAAGACACTTAGAAGTGGAGTGAACTGGAGTCCACCCAAAGTCACAAAAGGGAGTCCCACGACGCCGGAGGACAACTCAGAAGGTTGTGCACTGCAGGTTAGAGTGTCGGGACCCAGGCTTGGCTGTGCACAAAGGAAATCCTGGAAGAGTGCACAGGAGCTGGAGAAGCTGCAAAACATGCTGTACCCAGCAATCCAGTCTAGCGTGGGGAGGCAAGGACTTACCTCCACCAAACTTGGACTGAAGAGTCACTGGACTGTGGGAGTCACTTGGACAGAGTTGCTGAGTTCCAGGGTCCACGCTCGTTGTGCTGAGAGGGGACCCAGAGGACCAGTGATGCAGTCTTTTGTTGCCTGCGGTTGCAGGGGGAAGATTCCGTTGACCCACGGGAGATTTCTTCAGAGCTCCTTGTGCAAGAAGGAGGCAGGCTACCCCCAGAGCATGCAACACCAGGAAACAGTCTAGATAGCCGGCAGGATGAAGCGATACAAGGTTGCAGTAGTCGTCTTTGCTACTTTGTTGTGGTTTTGCAGGCGTCCTGAGCAGTCAGCGGTCGATCCTTTGGCAGAAGGTGAAGAGGGAGATAGAGGAACTCTGGTGAGCTCTTGCATTTGGTATCTGAAGAATTCCCCAAAGCAGAGACCCTAAATAGCCAGAAAAGGAGGTTTGGCTACCTAGGAAGGAGGATAGCTAGTAAGAAAGGTAAGAGCCTATCAGAAGGAGTCTCTGACGTCACCTGCTGGCCCTGGCCACTCAGAGCAGTCCAGTGTGCCAGCACACCTCTGAATCCAAGATGGCAGAGGTCTGGGGAACGCTGGAGGAGCTCTGGGAACCTCCGCTGGGAGGTGCAGGTCAGGGGAGTGGTCACTTCCCTTTGTCCAGTTTCGCACCAGAGAAGGGCTGGGGGATCCCAGAACCGGTGTAGACTGGCTTATGCTGAGATGGGCACCATCTGTGCCCATCAAAGCATTTCCCGAGGCTGGGGGAGGCTACTCCTCCCCAGCCCTGACACCTTTTTCCAAAGGGAGAGGGTGTAACACCCTCTCTCTGAGGAAGTCCTTTGTTCTGCCTTCCTGGGCCAGGCCTGGCTGGACCCCAGGAGGGCAGAAACCTGTCTGAGGGGTTGGCAACAGCAGCAGCTGCAGTGAAACCCCGGGAAAGGTAGTTTGGCAGTACTCGGGTCTGTGCTAGAGACTCGAGGATCATGGAATTGTCTCCCCAATGCCAGAATAGCATTGGGGTGACAATTCCATGATCTTAGACATGTTACATGGCCATGTTCGGAGTTACCATTGTGACGCTATACATAGATAGTGACCTATGTATAGTGCACGTGTGAAATGGTGACCCGCACTCACAAAGTCCGGGGACTTTGCCCTGAACGATGTGGGGGCACCTTGGCTAGTGCCAGGGGGCCCTCACACTAAGTAACTTTGCACCCAACCTTCACCAGGTGAAGGTTAGACATATAGGTGACTTATAAGTTACTTAAGTGCAATGGTAAATGGCTGTGAAATAACGTGGACGTTATTTCACTCAGGCTGCAGTGGCAGGCCTGTGTAAGAATTGTCAGAGCTCCCTATGGGTGGCAAAAGAAATGCTGCAGCCGATAGGGATCTAGTGGAACCCCAATACCCAGGGTACATCAGTACCATATACTAGGGAATTATAAGTGTTTTCCATTATGCCAATGTGAATTGGTGCAATTGGTCCCTAGCCTGTTAGTGACAATTTGGAAAGCAGAGAGAGCATAACCACTGAGGTTCTGGTTAGCAGAGCCTCAGTGAGACAGTTAGTCATCACACAGGGAACACATACAGGGCACACTTATGAGCACTGGGGCCCTGGCTAGCAGGGTCCCAGTGACACATAGACTAAAACAACATATATACAGTGAAATATGGGGGTAACATGCCAGGCAAGATGGTACTTTCCTACAACCCCCCCCCCCCCCAAACGAAGGACAATAAGACTAGCCATGACCTGATGAGTCTTCATTGTCTAAGTGGAAATATCTGGAGAGTCCATCTGCATTGGATTGGGCACTCCCAGGTCTATGTTCCACTGTATAGTCCACTTCCTGTAGAGATATGGACCACCTCAACAATTTAGGGTTAAACTACTGGTTGATCCTGGCCCTCAGAGTTAAGTTGTGATAAGACTGCCCCTATCCCTAATTCAGATGCATCAGTTTGAACAATGAATTTCTTGGAGTAACATGGGCTTTTTAGGACAGGTGCAGAGCACATGGCCTGTTTGAGCTCCTCAAAAGCTTTCTGACAGCTAGCTGTTCACAGTACCTTTTTAGGCATCTTTTTACTAGTGAGATCATTAAGAGGGGCTGCTATGGAGCCATAGTTTTTAATGAATCTCCTGTAATACCCAGTGAGGCCAATGAAGGCTCTCACCTGGGTCTGGGTTGTAGGGGGAACCCAATCCATGATTGTCTGGATTTTCCCCTGTATTGGTGCAATCTGTTCTCCACCTACCAGGTGTCCCAGATAAACCTCCTTTCCCTGCCCTATCTGGCACTTTGAGGCCTTGATAGTGAGGCCTGCTTTTGCAGGGCCTCCAAAACTTTCCAAAGGTGGACCAGGTGCTCGTCCCAGGTGAAGCTAAAGACAGCAATATCATCTAGATATGCTGCAGTAAAAGCCTCCAACCCTTGCAGGACTGTGTTCACCAACCTCTGAAAAGTGGCAGGTGCATTCTTCAAACCAAAGGGCATCTCTGTAAATTGGTAGTGCCATCTGTTAGACTTTTCATCCTTGGTGTGGTCTCCCTTAACTTTTTGCCTCTGTTCCCCAGGTTGTTGATGTATGCTGGACTCTGATTTTGCTGTTTTTATTACTCGGGGCTCTTTACCACTGCTAACCAGTGCTAAAGTGCAAGTGCTCCTTTACAAAATGTGTATGTGATTGGTTTATCCATGATTGGCATATTTTATTTACCAGTCCCCTAGTAAAGTGCACTAGAGGTGCCAGGGCCTGTAAATCAAATGCTACTAGTGGGCCTGCAGCACTGGTTGTGCCACCCACATAAGTAGCTCTGTAATCATGACTCAGACCTGCCATTGCAGTGTTTATGTGTGCAGTTTTACCTTTAAATTAAACTTGGCAAGTGTACCCACTTGCCAGGCCTTAACCTTCCCTTTTCTTACATGTCAGACTCCCCTAAGGTAGGCCCTAGGTAGCCCCAAAGGCAGGGTGCAGTGTATGGTTAAGGTAGGACATATAGTAATGTGTTTTATATGTCCTGACAGTGAAATATTGCTAAATTCGTTTTTCACTGTTGCAAGGCCTGTCCCTCTCATAGGTTAACATGGGGGCTACCTTTGAATCAGAATAAAGTGTAGATTTCCTTTGGGAGCGGATGGACATGTGGGGTATGGGGTTTCTGAGCTCACAATTTAAAAATACATCTTTTAGTAAAGTTGATTTTAAGATTGTGCGTTTGAAAATGCCACTTTTAGAAAATGAGCATTTTCTTGCTTATACCATTTCTGTGACTCTGCGTTTTTGTGGATTCCCTGTCTGGGTCAGTTTGACAGTTGGGCTGGTTGCACCTCACACTAGATAGTGACACAAAGGGAGCTGGGGTGTAGCCCGCATATCCTGATGAGCCATCTGCGCTAGGAGGGAGGGGAGGAGTCGTCACTCGCAACTGAAAGGGCTGTGCCTACCCTCACACCATGCAGTCTCCAACCCCCTGGTGAGTGTCTGGGCTCTGGCCTGGGCAAGGCAGGATTTCACATTCCAAAGAGACTTTACTTTGAAGTAGGCCTACTTCAAAGGAGAAACTGGGTTTAAGAAGGGCACCCAAAACCACAGACTTTAGAACACTTCTGGAAACAAGAAGTAACCTCTGCCTGGAGAAGAGCTGAAGAGCTGAGGAGAAGTGCTGCCCTGCCTGTGACTGTGCTTTGTGGAGCTATCCTCCAGTTGCTGCTTCTTCCAGAGTAAGAGGGCAAATACTGGACTTTGTGTGCCTTCCATCTTGTGAAGAAATCTCCAAGGGCTTGATTTAGAGCTTGCCTCCTGTTGTTTGAAGCCTTAGGGACAGTAAAGACTTCTCTCTGCCAGCTCCTGGAGTCTCTGGAGAGACTCCTGTTCTGACAAGTGGTGCCCTATCCAGACCCTGGGCCCTTGAAATAAAGGTGGTGGAAATCCAAGGAAATCGACTTCGGACGACTCCGGACCGACGCCGCTGCTGAATCCAGGGACACCGCCTGCACCTGCCGCTGTGACCTTCGCTGGAACGCAATGCTCTTCGCAGGCCCGACGCCGCTGCAGCCCCGCTGAAGTCCGCGACTCTGTGGAAGTTGCCGCACCACATCGTGACCGACGCCGCTCGAAGTGCGTGGATTCAACGTTTCGCACAGACGCCGCGATCCCCGACTTCGCGCATCGGCTTGTTTTCACTCTTCACCAAAGGTACTGTACTTGGGGGTCTATGTGACTCCGTGTCCGGCGCCGCTGGTGTCGGCTTTGTTGGGAACAACTCCGTCACAATGCCGTGTTAACACCTCATCGAAGCATTTTTTGTTTCTAAGCGCTAGTTTTGAGTTTCATCTTTAAAAATTCATAACTTGACTTGTGTATGTTGTATTTTTGTCGTTTTGGTTTTGTTTCGTTTAGATAAATATTTCCTATTTTTCTAAACTGGTGTTGTGTCATTTTGTAATGTTTTCATTAAGTTACTGTGTGTGTTGGTACAAATATTTTACACCTAGCACTCTGGAGTTAAGCCTACTGCTCTGCCAAGCTACCAAGGGGGTGAGCAGGGGTTAGCTGAGGGTGATTCTCTTTTACCCTGACTAGAGTGAAGGTCCTTGCTTAAACAGGGGGTAACCTGGCTGTCAACCAAAGACCCCATTTCTAACATTGGTGATCAGCGGTTGGGATTTGGACTTGTATTTGTACTTGACATACAGTGACTAAGTGTACACTACTGTTTGAGTTCAGACCACTACGTGACCACATACTACTTGTTTGGTGATCTTTTGATTTTTTTCTCTTTGGGACTGTTTTTGTTCTACTTCCATTTTTTTTTCGCTGATTCCTTGATTGACTTTCTTTGGAACTTCATTTGGGAACTTGTTTTTCTGCCTTTGGAACTTTGCACTTGTTTTTGAATCTTCATCATGTCCCATGCTGGAGATGCATCAGTTGGAGCTCACTTTGACCTTGAGAAATTGGAGAGTTATACCAAAGCTCAGTTGAAGCAGTTCTGTAAAAGTTTTGACTGTCCCATTAAGAGCTCATCCAGGAAGGAGGAGCTGCAAAAGGCGCTGAGGGCCTGGGTGACAGCCAAGAGCACTGAAGGGCACACAGAGGATGAGGGAGATGAGGAGGATGAGGAAGAGTGTTCAGTACACAATGGTATTGTGGGTGGGCCTGTTATGTCCAGGGAGAAGGTCTCTAGGGCAGGTAGCAGTGTCTCATCCAAGGGTCTGACACCTGAGGAGTTACAGGATAGACAGGCAGAAAGGGAGTACCAATTGGAGAAGAGGAGGTTATCCCTTGAGTAGAGGAAGTTAGCGATGGCTCATGAGCTTAGCTTGAAAGAGATGGATCATTGAAGCCAGTCCAGTAGAGATGGTGGCAGAAACCCTATAGTGCACCCTGAGAGGAGGGTGCACATTCCTAAAGACCTTGTGAAAGATTACAAGAGGGAGGATGACATATACTTGTGGTTCAAAGGGTATGAGTCTGCTCTCCACATGAATCTGGTCCCTGAAGCTCATTGGGGGGTGGGTCTGTGGAAGCACTTTGAGGTAGAGGGGAGGGATACACTGACAGCCTTAGGGGATGCCCAGAATCTCACCTACTCTAACATGAGGGATGCCTTGCTTACAAGGTATGGTCTTACCCCTGAGCAGTAGAAGGATAAGTTTAGGTCCTACAAGAAGAAGGAATCCCAAACATGGTTGGAATGTATTGATTCTTATTGCAGGTCACTGGATGGTTGGGTGAAGGGCAGTAAGGTAACTATGTATGAGGGGTTTTACAATCTGATTGCTTGGGAGCACTTGTACAGTTTATGTTTTCCAGAGCTGAGCCAACACCTGATTGACAGCAAGCTGACTGACCCCAGGAAGCTTGCCCAGGAAGCAGACCGCTGAGAGAGCACCAGGGTCCAAAAGAGGTATGGGGAAGTCCACGCCAAGGGTGGGCAGGGTCCCTCTCAGAAGAAAGGGGGGGGCAAACAGGGGGAGTTCTCTAAAGGGCCCCAAACTGATTCCCAGGGTAAGGATTCCCAACCCCCAGTGAAAAGAAGACATGGTTCGCCAAAGGGAAGCCAGTAGCAGGTGGTCCCCCATGTAAGTGTTATGCATGTGACCAGGTGAGTCATGTGAGGGGGGACCCCAAATGCCCCAAAAGTACACCGGCACCCACTGGTGCGCCGTCCCAGGGTTTGGCCAGTGTAGCGCTTGGGGAGGAGTTGGTTTCAGGTGGGTGGGAACCAGCTGAGATGACCCTTGTCTCACTAGGGGACAGTGAGATGGTCCAGTTAACCCTAGTGCCTGAAAACACTAAGAAGTACAGGCAGTGGGTGACCATTAATGGACAGAGGGTGGAGGCTCTGAGAGACACAGGAGCCAGTGTGACTACAGTGAGGAGTCAGCTGGTGTCTGAAGAGCAAATTGATCCCCGGGTACTTCACCAAGTAGTTGCAGTGGACAACTCAGAGCAGGTGCAGGTTACCTTTGAATGGGGGGGGGGTCACAGGTTCCTTGAAGGTAGCTGTGAGTCCAACCGTGCCTGTTGATTGTTTGCTAGGCAATGACCTGGAGGATTCCCCTTGGAAGGAGGTGGAACACAGGTCTCGCTTGGAGATGTTGGGTCTGACTGGGTGGGTATGCGTATCCACCCGGTCAATGGCAGCCCGTCAGGGTAATCAAGAGCCCCTGGAGCCTGAAACAGTTGCCTAGGGGACCACCAAGAAGAGGAAGGGCAGGGGGCACGGGAAACCGACCTTAGACATTCTCACGGTCCGGGAGGAGGCGGAGCCTGAGGGTGACGCTCCGGAGCCTACAGGGGAACAGGTGGCTGAACTGGGGGAGGTCCCTGAGCTGTCGCAGTGGCAGAGGGAAGGGGGGCCACCAGGGAAGCATTCTGTGCAGCACAGAAGACATGCCCTACTTTGGACGGTTTGCGGCAGCAGGCTGCAGACCAGGAGGCTGGCAAGGAGCCAGGGTCAGCCCTGATTTTTTGGGAGGATGACCTCCTGTATAGCGAGCCTAAGGTTCCTGAGCCTGGGTCAGCCCATGTGCTGGTGATACCCCAGCGCTTCAGGGCCTTCCTACTGGGGTTGGCTCATGATGTGCCTTTAGCTGGACATATGGGGCAGGACAAGACCTTTGAGAGGCTTGTCACCCACTTTTACTGGCCCCTAATGCGCAGGCACTCAGATGCACATTGCAGGTCTTGTCAGACTTGTCAGGCAAGTGGCAAGAGTGGGAGGAAACGTAAAGCTCCCCTCCAGCCTTTGCCTGTTGTCAGTACTCCCTTTGAGAGGGTAGGCATTGACATTGTGGGGCCTCTGGATCCCAAGACAGCCATGGGCAACAGGTTTGTCCTGGTCTTGGTGGACCACGCCACCCGGTACCCAGAAGCCATTCCTTTGAGATCAATCACTTCCCCTGTGGTGGGTCGTGCATTGATGGGGGTTTTTACCCGCATGGGGTTCCCCAAGGAAGTGGTATCTGATAGGGGTGCCAACTTCATATCCACGTATATGAAGTCTCTGTGGAAGGAGTGTGGGGTAACCTACAAGTTCACCACCCCTTACCACCCCCAAAGTAATGGTCTGGTTGAGAGATTCAACCGCACCTTAAAAGGCATGATAATGGTCCTGTCAGAGCCCTTGACGCGGAAGTGGGACGTCCTCTTACCATGCCTTCTGTTCGCCTACTCGGAGGTGCCTCAAAAGGGACTTGAGTTTAGCCCCTTTGAGCTGATGTATGGCTACCCTGTGAGGGGACCTTTGAGTCTGGTTAAGGAAGCTTTGGAGAAAGCTCCTAGTAAAGCCCCCCAGGATGTATTCAGTTACATGCTGGCTTTGAGAAACCAGACTGCCCGCTTCAGGGGTCTCGCTTAGGAGAACCTGGAAGCAAGCCAGGAGGATATGAAACGGTGGTATGACCAGAATGCCTCTCTGGTCGAGTTTCAACCTGGTCAGAAAGTGTGGGTGATGGCGCCAGTGGAGCCTAGGGCGCTCCAGGATAAGTGGACTGGGCTATTTGAAGTGGTGGAGCGCAAGAGTGAAGTCACCTACCTGGTGGACTTGCGGTCTCCAAGGAACCCTTTAAGGGTCCTGCATGTCAACCGCCTCAAACCTCACTTTGAGTGGACTGAACTGTCCATGCTCCTTGTGACAGATGATGGGGTAGAGGAGGAGAGTGAGCCTATTCCTGACCTCCTGTCTGCAGGAGAAAAAGATGGGTCAGTGGAGGGAGTGATCCTCTCCCCCTCCCTGACACCGGCCCCGCAGATGGTTAATGCAGATGAGGGGTGAAAATCCAAAACTGTTGAGGTGGTCCATTTCCCTACAGGGGATGGATTTTACGGTGGAACACCGTCCTGGTACAGAGCACGCCAATGCTGATGGTCTGTCCAGGTTCTTCCGCCTTAGTGATGAGAACTCCCATGAGATTGGGTAGTTGCTCCCCACTTTCAGCTGGGGGGGACACGTGTTAGACTTTTTATCCTTGGCGTGGTCTCCCTTAACTTTTTGCCTCTGTTCCCCAGGTTGTTGATGTGTGCTGGACTCTGATTTTGCTGTTTTTATTACTCTGGGCTCTTTACCACTGCTAACCAGTGCTAAAGTGCAAGTGCTCCTTTACAAAATGTGTATGCGATTGGTTTATCCATGATTGGCATATTTTATTTACTAGTAAGTCCCTAGTAAAGTGCACTAGAGGTGCCAGGGCCTGTAAATCAAATGCTACTAGTGGGCCTGCAGCACTGGTTGTGCCACCCACATAAGTAGCTCTGTAAGCATGACTCAGACCTGCCATTGCAGTGTCTGTGTGTGCAGTTTTACCTGTAAATTCGACTTGGCAAGTATACCCACTTGCCAGGCCTAAACCTTCCCTTTTCTTACATGTTAGACACCCCTAAGGTAGGCCCTAGGTAGCCCCAAGGGCAGGGTGCAGTGTATGGTTTAGGTAGAACATATAGGGGGTCATTACAACATTGCCGGTAAAAGCTGCTTACCGCCGTGCTGAAGACCGCCAACACACCGCCGCCGACGCGGAATTCCGCCACAGCTATTATGACCCACATCTCGAAATCCGACAAAATCCAGACACCCTCACAAGTCAACCACACCAAAGGTCAGTGATAAACTGGCAAAAAAAAACCTCCACCGTCACCCCAACAGAAATACGCTCATGCTATCACGACCCGTGAATCCACGCGGCGGTCTTTCAACCGCGGTATTCCATTGGCGGTACACACCGCCGCGCTCAAAATACACACAATTCTACAAAACACCGCCACATTGGACAATTCGAAATACACACACCTGATACACATACACACACCACTCCCACACACCCATTACAATATAAAACACACACCCACACCACCCACAAACCCCTACGACAAAAATCACAGAGAGAAAGCCAGAGAGAGACACCACCATCCACAAACTAGCAGCCACAGGCACTCAACACCATCACCTACACAACTTCCACGCACAAAACACCACACGCCACTACATATCACCACACTTATCACCACACACACCACCCCACACATCACCTACACCACCCCATGGCACGGCAAAGACACCCCAGGTTCTCGGAGGAGGAGCTCAGGGTCATGGTGGAGGAAATCGTCCGGGTAGAGCCACAGCTATTTGGAGCACAGGTGCAGCACACCTCCATAGCTAGGAAGATGGAGCTATGGCGAAGAATAGTCAACAGGGTCAACGCAGTGGGACAGCACCCAAGAAATAGGGACAACATCAGGAAGAGGTGGAACGACCTACGGGGGAAGGTGCATTCCGTGGTCTCCAGACACCACCTGGCGGTACAGCGGACTGGCGGCGGACCCCACCTCCTCCCACACAACTAACAACATGGGAGGAGCAGGTCTTGGAGATTCTGCATCCGGAGGGCCTCTCAGGAGTCGGTGGAGGAATGGACTCTGGTAAGTCAAACCTTTAACTATCATATCCCCCACCCTACCTGCATGCTATCACAGACCCCCACCCTTGCCCCCTCCCCTATCACTCCAACTCCTCACAAATGTACTAATAACACAAACCACACATCCCAACACCAAGCCCTGCATGACACAACAAAGCATGGACACCCATCACTAAAGCATGCCCACTGCACATACCCATAACACCCCCCTCAACCATCATCACACAAGCCCACACACAGGAATGCTAGCACTGGGGTACACGGTCACCCACCCATTGCACACCATGACACACACAGATGCAATAATCATGCATTTACACCCCTGCAGGACCACTACCCAACGTCACCAGGCAGGAGGGTCCAGACATCTCCAACCCACCCACAGAAGAGGCCCACAGTGATGACAGCAGCTCTGTCCAACTGGATCCAGATGACCAGCCCGGACCATTGTGGGCCGTCGGTCGGTCGGTCAGTCGGTTCCCCTCACACAGGCACAGCCCACCACAGACCTTCCACCCTCTGGTAACACCAGCACAGCACCCACCCAGCGGGCCCATACCTTCGTCCCCAGGACACGTCAATCAGCTGTGTGTCCACCACTACAGGGAACCCAGGATAACCCACCACCCCAACAACAACAGGGACCTGGGGGCAGTGGTAGTGGGCACACGGTCCAGGGGATGGAGGCACAGGAACACAGGGGAACTGGAAGGGCTGCCGTGCGACAGGGGGCGGACAGGCCAAGGGAACCCACTCTCAACGAGGCCCTCTCCTACATCATGGGAGCATACCACCACTCTCAGGAGACTATGGCAACGGTCCTGGCCAAGTTTCAGAAGACCCAGCGCATGCAGGAGGAACAGTATTTGGGCTTCAGGGAGGAACTCAGAACCATCAGCTCCACCCTGGGCACCATCGTAGGGGTGCTGAAGGAAATACTTAACACCAGGAGGGACACTGTGGCACTACAAGGGGCCCCTGACACTAGCATGGACGATGAACTGCCCACCACCTCCACCGGCGCTAGTGGACAGGAGGCACCGCCACAGGACCACCACACAGCACCCCATCCCCTGCAGATGGAGAACCACCCCACAAGCGGTCCCTGAGATCCAGGAACAAGACAGAGCACGATGCCAAGAAAAACCCATCCAAGAAATGAGACCAACCTGATTGTCAAACCACTGTCCCACTTTGTAACCCTGTCCATATGGGAACTGCCCTAGCTTCACTTCCTAAGCCCATATGGGCAATGCACCTGTGAGACTAATAGACTGGACTCTGCCATGGACATTCCTCCACCATCACCCCTCAACATTTTACAACCCCCTCCAATATTGAGCACTTCAATAAACACCCTTGAAGAACAAAACAATCTGGAGTCAGTCTGTGATTTCGATAATGTGTGTTAGCAATGACAGTGACAAAATGCTTTTTCAAATGTAATGTCAACATACCTATGTCACACATCTCAAGTCCATGAGGAGTCTAAGCAGATGACACACGTTGGAAACCACACCTGTGACAGCGTAAGTGAATCGACTACTCAGTGACCATATACTGGTTGAAATCGACAGACAGGATAGAGGTAGAAGTGTTAAGGTACTTGTAGTAGGCAGGAATGTTTTCTCTCCTATGTGTCACTGGAAATATTGCTGGATAACTGAGTCCCTGTTGTCAATGTCTTCTTCCTCTGCTTCCTCCTCATCACTGTCCACATGCTCCACAGCTGCCACAACACCGCTATCTGGAACATCCTCCTGCAGAAATGGCACCTGTTGTCGCAAAGCCAAGTTGTGAAGCATACAGCAGGCCACGATGATCTGGCACACCTTCTTTGGTGAGTAGAATAGGGAACCACCTGCCGTATGGAGGCACCTGAACCTGGCCTTCAGGAGGCCGAAGGTGCGTTCGATCACCCTCCTAGTCCGCCCATGGGCCTCATTGTAGCGTTCCTCTGCCCTGGTCCTGGGATTCCTCACTGGGATCAGTAGCCATGGCAGGTTGGGGTAACCAGAGTCCCCTAATAGCCACACCCGGTGCCTCTGGAGTTGACCCATCACATAAGGGATGCTGCTATTCCGCAGGATGTAGGCGTCATGCACTGAGCCAGGGAACATGGCATTTACCTGGGAGATGTACTGGTCTGCCAAACATACCATCTGTACATTCATCGAATTATAACTTTTCCGGTTCCTGTACACCTGTTCACTCCTGTGGGGGGGACCAGAGCTACATGGGTCCCATCAATGGCACCTATGATGTTGGGGATATGTCCAAGGGCATAGAAGTAACCTTTCACTGTAGGCAAGTCCTCCACCTGAGGGAAAACGATATAGCTCCGCATGTGTTTAGGAAAGGCAGACAACACTCTGGACAACACGTTGGAAAACATAGGCTGGGACATCCCTGATGCCATAGCCACTGTTGTTTGAAATGACCCACTTGCCAGGAAATGGAGCACTGATAGCACCTGCACTTGAGGGGGGATTCCTGTGGGATGGCGGATTGCTGACATCAGGTCAGGCTCCAACTGGGTACACAGTTCTTGGATTGTGGCACGGTCAAACCTGTAGGTGATGATCAAACTTCTTTCCTCCATTGTCGACAGGTCCACCAGCGGTCGGTTCACCGGAGGATTCCGCCATCTCCTCACATGTCCCAGCAGACGGTGCCTAGGAAGGACAACAGTGACCACAGAGTCAAACAACTCAGAGGTATGTACCCACAGTCTACACAGAACACCATTCATACACAAAATGTGAACTGTATTTGTGTTGTGAGACAAGGCCTAGGTATGTGTGACGCAGTTGGTAACTAGGCCATGTGGGCCCCTGAAATGGCGGCTCCCTGACCTCTAAACTGGGACAATGGGATGTGAGGTAACTGCGCTGGCGTTGTACACCGTCGCGGTAGGCGGTCGAAGACCACGGCGCAATGCTCCATTGGTTAACATTGGACCCTTTGGGTCCCAGGAGCCAATGACGATGTACACCGGCGGTGATGGTACGCACCGCCGCAGACGTGACCGCCATTTTCCATCACTTCAATCACTCGATACCTGATCTTCGACAGGAGAGGACCTACACTGCAAGTGCTGCTGTGACCTCGGTCTGGATGAGACAATGGCTTGTGCGTCTGGGGAAAGGGCCCCTGCCTTCACTGCAGAGGAGTTGGAGAAGCTCGTTGACGGGGTCCTCCCCCAGTACTGGCTACTCTACGGTCCTCCAGACCAACAGGTAAGTATACAGGGAGCATGTTGTATGGGCAATGCCTGTGTGGCGAGGGATGGTTGTAAGAATGAAGGGGGCACAGATCTGCGTGCATGAAGGACTGTAAATGCATGTGCCACATGGCAAGGGTAGGGATGTGGGCCACTCACTTAGACGGTGCAGTTGGTAATGACTTCTCTTCTTCCCCTGTACATGTCATGTAGGTCAGCACCCACCAGAAGAAGGATATTTGGCGTGCCATCGCCAAGGACGTCCGGACCCTGGGGGTCCACCACAGACGGAGCACCCACTGCCAGAAAAGATGGGAGGACATTCGCCGCTGGAGCAAGAAGACAGCTGAGGCTCAGCTGGGGATGGCCTCCCAACGTGGGAGGGGGCCCCGTTGAACCATGACCCCCCTGATGTTCCTGATCCTGGCGGTGGCCTACCCTGAGTTGGATGGGCGCTTGAGGGCATCACAGCAGACAAAAGGGGGTGAGTACACTATCATTCAGCGGACATTGCGCGCAGTGAAGGTGTCTGGGTGGGGGAGGAGGGCTGTGGGTTTCCCTAGGCCAGGGCGAGTTCCGTAGGCTAGGCCCCTCTGTAATGCAGGCCATGTGGCACCCCACCCCACCTCTGGAGAGTGCCAAGTACAGGTATTAATGTCCCTGTGTCATCTATGTGTGCAGATGTCGTCCATAGCCATGTAGGCCATATCCCAGGAATTGCATCTGTATTGCCCAACAGCGCAAAGTAGTGCAGGGGGCTGCTGTGTCTGTATTGTCCGCCAACGGTAGCGGTAAGCCATGCACTCAACCTGTCTTTCTTCTGTTGTCCCCCCCCTTTTTGTAGTCTCCCTGTTCTTGTGTGCATTAGCATCATCAGGCGGAGGTACAGTGGCACCGGAGTGCAAGGGAGCTGCATCCCACATGGCCATGGAGGGCCACACCATGGACTCAGAATACACCAGTGGGGCGGAGGGCGAGGGGAGCACCACGGCTGTCACAGATCTGCAACCAGCGACACTGACTCATCCTCCGATGGGAGCACCCTTGTGGTGGCGGCAAAATCTGTGCCCCCCACTTCTACAGGTACAGCTGCCACCCCCCTACTAGCACTGCCCTCCCAGCAGCCCCTCAGCCTTTGCCCCGTGCCCGCTCACCCAGGAGGGTGGGTATCAACTTCGCCCCAGGCACCTCAGCCCCTGCCCCTGTCACCTCTGCTGCCCTCAGTGAGGAGGCCATTGACCTCCTCAGGTCCCTCACTATTGGGCAGTCTACCATTTTGAATGCCATCCAGGGTGTAGAAAGGGAATTGCAACACATAAATGCATTCCTGGAGGGCATTCATTCGGGTCAGGCTGCCCTTCATCGAACCCTGCAAACTCTGGCCTCAGCACTGATGGCAGCCATTGTCCCTGTGTCTAGCCTCCCTCCTCCAACTTCCTCCACCCAGACCCAATCCCCTGTACCCCAGCCTATCCCAAGCACACCATCAGACCAGCCTGAACACACCTCACCACACAAGGGAAGCTCAGGCAAACATAAGCACCACACATCCCACAGGCACTCACGCAAGCAACACACACATACAGACACACCAACATCCACTGCCTCCACTGTGTCCCTCCTCCCTCCCAGTCTTGTCTACACTCCCACCTGCATGCACTGCCACTACAGCCACTACGTCCCGCACCAGCACACCCACCACCACACCCCACTCACGTGCAGTCACCACCCCCACTACCATTTCCGCGTCCCCTGTGTCCTCTCCCAGTGTGTCTGTGACGCCCCCTCCGAAGATACACAAACGCAGGCACACACCCACCCAACAGCCATCCACCTCACGACAGCCTCCAGCCCATGCACCTGCACCCAAATCCACTAAAGTTACACCTCCTACAACCACCACCTCTTCCTCCACTCCCAAACCCCCTCCAGCTACCCGTCCCAGTGTCTCCAAACAACTTTTCCTGTCCAGCCTTAACCTATTTCCCACCACCCCCACTCCAACTCATAGGCTCCGTACTACCTCCTCAGCCAAAAAATCTCCGGGACCAGTGGTGCCTGTTGTTACAGGTATGTGGAGTGTACCGGCCACCAGGCCAGTCAGTGTGGCACGGAACCACAGCACAGCCAGTCCCCCCCTGTGAAGCACCAGAAATTGGACAGTGCCCGGCGGGAGAGGGGGAAGACTCCAGCCAGCAAAGACGCTCACAGGGGTCCCGGGGGGAGTGTCAACTCAGCTGTGACTCCTCCCAATGTGGGGAAGGGGCAGAAGAAATCTCCAAAGTCTGGGAGGAGCAGCACGGCGGAGAAGACCGCCATCATCCCCGCTGCCAAGGAGGCCACCGTCAGCCCCATCGTCACTGGCCAGGAGGCCACCGCCAGAGTCACTGCCCAGGAGGCCCCCGCCAGCCCCAGAGTCACTGCCCAGGAGGTCCCCTCCAGCCCCGGAGTCACTGGCCAGGAAGCCCCCGCCAGCCCCAGAGTCACTGGTCAGGAGGCCACCGCCAGCCCCATAGTCACTGTCCAGGAGGTCACCGGCAGAGTCACTGCACAGGAGGCCCCCGCCGGCCCCAGAGTCACTGGCCAGGAGGCCCCCGCCAGCCCCAGAGTCACTGGCCAGGAGGCCATCGCCAGCCCTATCGTCACTGGCCAGGAGGCCACCGCCAGAGTCACTGACCAGGAGGCCACCGCCAGCCCCAGAGTCACTGCCCAGGAGGCCCCCACCAGCCCCAGAGTCACTGGCCAGGAGGCCCCCGCCAGCCCCAGAGTCACTGGCCAGGAGGCCCCCGCCAGCCTCAGAGAGTCACTGGCCAGGAGGCCACCGTCAGCCCCAGAGTCACTGGCCAGGAGGCCACCACCAGAGTCAATGCCCAGGAGGCCACCGCCATGTCACTGCCCAGGAGGCCACCGCCAGCCACAGCCCAGCTGGCCAGGAGGGCCCGCAAGTCACAGCCCAGCTGACCCATGAAGGACCGCCAGCCGCAGCCCTGCTGAGCAATGAAGGACTGTCATGCCAAGGACCGCTGAACAGGGCAAAGACCGCCATGGAATGCACCGCTGAACAGGTCTGACACTGGCAACTCAAGCACCGCTGAAGAGGCCAAGGACCGCTGAACAGGGCAAAGACCGCCATGGAATGCACCTCTGAACAGGTCTGAAACTGGCAACTCAAGCACCGCTGAAGAGGCCAAGGACCGCTGAACAGGGCAAAGACCGCCATGGAATGCACCGCTAGCCCATTTGCGGCAGGGGTAGTGACGCAACTGGGACCGTCATGGGGTGTGTGCTGCACTTTGGGCACCAGTCCCCCTCCAGAACCAGTGGAGAACAGCATCCACTCCGTCTGTCCTTGGCAGGAGGAAGCACTCTGGGCACCAGTCCCCCTCCAGAACCAGTGGAGAACAGCATCCACTCCGTCTGTCCTTGGCAGGATGAAGCACTCTGGGCACCAGTCCCCCTCCAGAACCAGTGGAGAAAGGCATCCACTACCTCTGTCCTTACAAGGATGAAGCAGTCTGGGCACAAAGCCCCCTCCAGAACCAGTGGAGACTGTTATCCACTTGAGAGACTGTGGCTTTGCACTCCCCTGGATATGGCAGTTGGCAACCCACCCACTGTAGAGACTTGAAAGACTGTGGCTTTGCACTCCCCAGGATTGAACAGTGGGCAAACCACCCACTGTAGAGACTGTGGCTTTGCACTCCCCAGGATTGAACAATGGGCAAACCACCCACTGTAGAGACTTGAGAGACTGTGGCTTTGCACTCCCCAGGATTGAACAGTGGGCAAACCACCCACTGTAGAGACTTGAGAGACTGTGGCTTTGCACTCCCCAGGATTGAACAGTGAGCAAACCACCCACTGTAGAGACTTGAGAGACTGTGGCTTTGCACTCCCCAGGATTGAACAGTGGGAAAACCACCCACTGTAGAGACTTGAGAGACTATGGCTTTGCACTCCCCAGGATATGGCAGTGGGCAACCCACCCACTGTAGAGACTTGAGAGACTGCGGCTTTGCACTCCCCAGGATATGGCAGTGGGCAACCCACCCACTGTAGAGACTTGCAAGACTGTGGCTTTGCACTCCCCAGGATACATCAATGGACATGGAGCCCCCTCGTGGATCTGGCGTGGTGCACTCATCCGGCTGAGGTTCCCCCCTTCCCTTCCCCCTGAGGTGCCTGTTGTATTTCGATCTGATGCCCCTGCAGTGTTCTCTCCGTTTTGATTGGGTATTGAGTGTGGGCCTCGCCCATGCATTTTGGGCCCAGTGGTCCACGGACCATGAATGGTGCAATACCTGCACTACTAATCGTGGTGTATATTTTGTTTATTGTATATATATATATATAGGAATATATTTGCTTCCTGTATTTTGATATATTACACGTGGTCTTCGCCGCCGGCATTGATGATCCTCGTATAGGACCAGGAAGACTAGTGCTGGCAGAATATGGAGTTCCGGCTCCATGGTGCCCTCCTTCCTCGTGGAGTGTGTAGAGGTGAGCGTTTTCCCTTTGAAATGTCTGTTTCCGCTGTGAATCCGCCGCGGAAAAGGTGGCGGATTGGTAGGTTGTGATACTGTGGGCGGTACATTGTCTTCCGCCTGTCTGTTGGCGGTGACCGTCGTGCTGTTTGTCTGTACCGCCTTGGTGGTCACAGTGTTAAAGTGGCTGTCTTTGTTGGCGGTTTCCGCCACGGTCATAATTCCGGCCTGTTGGCGGTCTTACCGCCGCTTTAACACCGTCCGCCAGGGTTGTAAAGACCACCATAGTAATGTGTTTTATATGTCCTGACAGTGAAATATTGCAAAATTTGTTTTTCACTGTTGCAAGGCCTGTCCCTCTCATAGGTTAACATGGGGGCTACCTTTAAATCGGATTAAAGTGTAGATTCCCTTTGGGAGCGGATGGACATGTGGAGTTTGGGGTCTCTGAGCTCACAATTAAAAAAAAACATCTTTTAGTAAAGTTGATTTTAAGATTGTCCGTTTGAAAATGCCACTTTTAGAAAGTGAGCATTTTCTTGCTTATACCATTTCTGTGACTCTGCCTGTTTGTGGATTCCCTGTCTGGGTCAGTTTGACAGTTGGGCTGGTTGCACCTCACACTAGACAGTGACACAAAGGGAGCTGGGGTGTAGCCCGCATATCCTGATGAGCCATCTGTGCTAGGAGGGAGGGGAGGAGTGGTCAGTTGCACCTGAAAGGGCTGTGCCTGCCCTCGCACAATGCAGTCTCCAACCCCCTGGTGAGTGTCTGGGGCCTGGCCTGGGCAACGCAGGATTTCACATTCCAAAGAGACTTTACTTTGAAGTAGGCCTACTTCAAAGGAGAAACTGGGTATAAGAAGGGCACCCAAAACCACAGACTTTAGAACACTTCTGGAAACAAGAAGGAACCTCTGCCTGGAGAAGAGCTGAAGAGCTGAGGAGAAGTGCTGATCTGCCTGTGACTGTGCTTTGTGGAGCTATCCTGCAGTTGCTGCTTCTGCCAGAGTAAGAGGGCAAAGACTGGACTTTGTGTGCCTTCCATCTTGTGAAGAAATCTCCAAGGGCTTGATTTAGAGCTTGCCTCCTGTTGTTTGAAGTCTCAGGGACAGCAAAGACTTCTCTCTGCCAGCACCTGGAGTCTCTGGAGAGACTCCTGCTCTGACAAGTGGTGCCCTATCCAGTCCCTGGGCCCTTGAAATAAAGCTGGTGGAAATCCAAGGAAATCGACTTCGGACGACTCCGGACCGACGCCGCTGCTGAATCCGGGCACACCGCCTGCACCCGACGCGTGACCTTCGCTGGAACGTGACGCTCTTCGCAGGCCAGACGCCGCTGCAGCCCCGCTGAAGTCCGCTACTCCATGGAAGTCACTGCACTACGTCGTGACCGACGCCGTTCGAAGTGCGCGGATTCAACGTTTCGCAGAGACGCCGCGATCCCCAACTTCGCGCATCAGCTTGTTTTCACTCTTCACCAAAGGTACTGTAATTGGGGGTCTACGCGACTCCGTGTCCGGCACCGCTGGTGTCGGCTTGTTGGGAACGACTCCATCACGACGCCGTGTTAACACCTCATCAAAGCATTTTTTGTTTCTAAGCGCTATTTTTGAGTTTCATCTTTAAAAATTCATAACTTGACTTGTGTATGTTGGATTTTTGTCCTTTTGGTCCTGTTTTGTTTAGGTAAATATTTCCTATTGTTCTAAACTGGTGTTGTGTCATTTTGTATTGTTTTTATTAAGTTACTGTGTGTGTTGGTACAAATACTTTCCACCTAGCACTCTGGACTTAAGCCTACTGCTCTGCCAAGCTACCAAGGGGGTAAGCAGGTGTTAGCTGAGGGTGATTCTCTTTTACCCTGACTAGAGTGAGGGTCCTTCCTTGAACAGGGGGTAACCTGGCTGTCAACCAAATACCCCATTTCTAACACCATCCTATAGTTGAAAATGCAGTTTAGGTTTAGCATCCTCAGCCAATTTGATCTGCCAATACCCTGCAGTCAAATCAAAGGTGCTTAGATACTTGGCGGATGCCAGTGTATCTATGAGCTCATCTGCCCTGGGTATAGCGTGAGCATCAGTTTTTGTTACCTGATTGAGACCTCTGTAGTCTACACAAAACCTCATCTCCCTTTTTCCATCTTTTGAGTGAGGCTTTGGTACAAGCACCACAGGCATTGCCCATGGGCTTTCAGAAGGTTCAACCACTCCTAGTTCAAGCATTTTCTGAACCTCTTGTTTTATGCAGTCCCTGACATGGTCAGGCTGCCTATAGATTTCACTTTTGACAGGCATGCTGTCTCCAGTAACAATTGTGTGTTCACAACAAGATGTGGTGCCTGGCACAGTTGAAAAGAGTTCAGAAAATTGTCCAAGGAGATTTATGCAGTTGTCTTTCTGTTCTGCAGTCAGACAATCTGCCAAAACTACTCCCTCCACTAAAGCATCATTTTCTGTGGTGGAAAAGAGATCAGGGAGAGGGTCACTCTCTGCTTCCTATCCCTCATCTGTTGCCATGAGCAGGGTGAGATCAGCCCTGTCATAGTAGGTTTTTAGGCGGTTGACATGAATTACCCTAAGGGGACTCCTTGCAGTGCCCAGGTCTACCAAATAGGTGACCTCGCCCTTTTTCTCAATAATTAGATGGGGTCCACTCCATTTGTCCTGGAGTGCTCTGGGGGCCACAGGCTCCAATACCCACACCTTCTGTCCTGGTTGGTACTGGATCAGAACAGCCTTCTGGTCATGCCATTGCTTTTGGAGCTCTTGGCTGGCCTGAACGTTTTTACTGGCCTTTTTCATCTACTCGGCTATTCTGGATCTTAGGCTTACTTCAACACAAGTACATAGTCCACTATGTCCTGTTTGGGAGCTTTTAAAGGTTGTTCCCAACCCTCCTTCACAAGTGTTAGTGGACCTCTTACAGGGTGTCCAAAGAGGAGTTCAAAGGGGCAGAATCCCACTCCTTTCTGGGGTACCTCCCTGTAAGCAAATAGGAGGCAAGGTAACAGGACATCCCATCTCCTCCTGAGTTTTTCAGGGAGTCCCATTATCATACCTTTGAGAGGTTTATTAAACCTCTCTACCAGTCCATTAGTCTGTGGATGATAGGGAGTGGTGAATTTGTAGGTTACACCCCATTCCTTCCACATAGCTTTCAAGTATGCAGACATGAAGTTGCTACCCCTGTCTGATACAACCTCTTTTGGGAAACCCACCCTGGAAAAGATTCCCAGGAGGACTTTTGCCACTTCAGGTGCTGTAGTTGTCATTAGAGGAATTGCTTCAGGATATCTTGTGGCATGGTCCACAACCACCAAGATAAACCTATTGCCTGAAGCAGTAGGAGGGTCAAGGGGGCCAACTATGTCAACCCCTACCCTTTAAAGGGGGATCCCAACCACAGGTATTGGAATAAGGGGAGCCTTTGGGGTGCCACCATTCTTGCCACTGGCTTGGCAGGTCACACAAGACTTGCAATAATCTTTATTGTCATCTGACATCCTAGGCCAGTGAAACAGGGGGACAAACCTTTCCCATGATTTGATCTGGCCTAAATGCCCAGCCAAAGGAATGTCATGTGCAAGAGTTAGGAGGAACTCTCTGTACTGCAGTGGAATGACCAATCTCCTGGCTGCTCCAGGTTTTGGGTCCCTTGCCTCGGTGTACAAGAGGTTGTCCTCCCAGTAAACTCTATGTGAGTCAATGACATCCCCATGTTGCTGTTTGACAGCTTGCTCTCTGAGACCCTCTAATGTGGGACAGGTTTGCTGTGCAACACTCAGCTCTTCCCTGGCAGCCCCCCCACCCAAAAGCTCAGCAGTGTCTGCTGCCAGCTCATCTGGTGAAGGTTCTGCACAGGGAGGAAATTCTTCTTCCTCAGAAGGAGAATCATCTGTAGAGGGAGGGACAGTGGGTAGGGATTTACCCTTGCTACCCCTAGCTTTAGGGAACACTTGGTCCATTCTTCCAGGATCCAAGTTACCCTGTCCTTTTTTGCTTTTTGGCCTGAGCCCTTGTCAAAGCAAAACTATTCCCAGGAATGCCCAGCATTGCTGCATGAGCCTCCAACTCCACTTCTGCCCAAGCTGATGTCTCTAAATCGTTCCCTAGTACACAGTCTACAGGTAAATCTGAGGCAACCACAACTTTCTTTGGACCAGTAACCCCCCCCCCCCCAGTTGAGATTCGCAACAGCCATGGGGTGGCTAAGAGTGTTGTTATGAGCATCAGTCTCTTGGTACTGCTGACCAAGTAGGTGTTGTTCAGGGTGCACCAGTTTCTCTATCACCATGGTAACACTGGCACCTGTCTCCCTGTAGGCCTGAACCTCAACAACATTTATTAAGGGAAGTTGCTTGTACTTATCCATATTAAGGGGACAAGCAACCAAGGTGGCCAAATCAATGGCACCTTCAGAGACTAATACAGCCTCTGTGGTCTCCCTAATAAGACCAACCCAACTAAGTTACCAAAAGTGAGCCCAGCTACTTCCTTGGATTGGCTATTAGTAGGTTTGCTCCCACCACCACTGCTATTACTAGGGGCTCTAGAATTTGCAGTAGGGGTTGTGGTAGTGGGAGGTTTGGTGTTTTTCTTTGGACAACTGGCATCAGTTGTCCAATGGCCTTTGACTTTACACAAATAACACCAAGGCTTTTTAGGTTGATTATTGGAAGAGGATTTGGACCCACCACCCCCACCAGAGTATTTTTGGGGGCCTGATGAAGACTAATTTTTACTTTTGTCCCCACCCTTGTCAGAAAACTTACCATCCTTCTTCTTGCCATCCTTGTCATCACCTGTATGAACTTTTCTGTCCACTCTTGTTCTGACCCATTTGTCTGCCTTCCTTCCCAATTCTTGGGGAGAGGTCACATCTGAGTCCACTAGATATTGATGAAACAAGTCAGACACACAGTTATTCAGAATATGCTCTCTCAGAATAAGATTATACAGGCTTTCATAGTCAGAAACTTTACTGCCATGTAACCACCCCTCCAAGGCCTTCACTGAACAGTCAGCAAAGTCTATCCAGTCTTGTGAGGACTCTTTTCTGGTGTCTCTGAACTTAATCCTGTATTGTTCAGTGGTTAAGCCAAATATATCCAAGAGTGCATCCTTCAAAACTGCAAAATTGTTAGCATCACTTTCTCTAACAGTAAGGAGACTATCCCTAACCTTTCCAGTGAAAGATAGCCACAATATAGCAGCCCACTGCCTTTGAGGGACCCCCTGTACCATACTGTCCCTCTCAAGTGCAGAAAACCACTTGCTGATGTTATCTCCCTCCTTGTAAGTGGGGACTATCTTGCGCAGATTCCTGCAATCATGCTCTCTAACAGGATTGCTATCAGGAATACTGCTGCAGCCACCATGAGGTCCAAACCCCAATCTCTGTCTCTCCTTCTCCAGGTCTAGGGATTCCCTATCTAAGGCCAGCTGTTGCTGTTTAAGCTTCAGTCTGGTCATTTCAACCCTCAACTTTTTGAGTTCCCTTTCTAACATGTTTTCTTCAGGGTGGGTGTGTTGGGAATGCTTGGACATAGAAGAGTAATTGGAAACAACAGAGGGGGATCTTGCCTCCTGTGATGGGAACCTCCATTACTAACAACATTACTAGGTGTCCTGCTAGGGGACAGATCTGGTACAGAACACTCCCCACCTCCCTCAAGGAGTCAGAATGGGAACCTTGTATTAACCTCTCATTTGATGTGCCTGCTTGGGACTCATCATTCACAATAAGCATGTTAAATAGAAACTCTTTTGTAGGGTTCTTTCCTATCACTAAACCTCTATCTGAGCAGAGACTCCTTAGGCTCTTGTAATTCAAATTGTCATAAGTAGTATTGACCATTTTAAGAGTAGAGTCTTCTACAGACATGATAGTAAAAGGTTTAGAAATAGTGAGAAGGAAGAAAAAGTTTCAGAACTTTCAAAAGAATAGAGAAAAAATCTTTTTCTAACTTTTTAGAAACTTTAGAAGTTTTTAGAATACTTTTCAGTACTTTGCAAAAAGTTTAAGAGGAGAAAAGCAAAACTTTTTGGTTAGGTGTACATACACTGAACTGTTTTGTATATTATTCTCTTATGAAAAGTACACAATGACAAAGTGGTACGTAGTTACAAGTACTTATCCCACCGCTGCACAACCAATGTATGAGGCTGGCCTGGCTTGTAGTGGGTACCAGAGGTACTTACACCTTGTGACAGGTCCAGTTATCCCTTATTAGTGTAGAAGAGGTGTTTCTAGCAGCTTAGGCTGATAGAAGGTAGCTATGGCAAGGCAGCTTAGGCTGAACTAGGAGACATGTAAAGCTCCTACTATACCACTGGTGTCATATGCACAATATCATAAGAAAACACAATACACAGAAGTACTAAAAATAAAGGTACTTTATTTTTATGACAATATGTCAAAAGTATTTCAGTGAGTACCCTCAGTATGAGGATAAGTTATATACACAAGATATATGTACACAAACCAAAATTAGGTAAGTAATAGCAAGAAAATTAATGCAAACAGTGTAGAAATACAATGGATTGCAATAGGAGCACAGAGGTATAGGGGCAACACAAACCGTATACTCCAAAAGTGGAATTCGAACCACAAATGGATCCCAAACCTATGTGAGCTTGTAGAGGGTCGCTGGGACTGTAAGAAAACAGTGAGGGTTAGAAAAATAGCCCACGCCAAGACCCTGTAAAGTGCACCTACTACCCTGAGAGAGCACAGAAGTCGTGATAGGGGGATTCTTCAGGAAGAACAAACACCAATAATGCAACAACAGTGGATTTCCAGACCTGAGTACCTGTAAGACAAAGAGAGCAAGTCCAATAGTCACAACAGTGTCGAGAATGGGCAGGAGCCCAGGAAATGACAGCTGAGGGTGCAAGGAAGCTGCCACCTGTTGGAAGAAACTTGGAGTTCTGCAAGAAAGAAGAGAACTAGGAACTTCTCCTTTGGAGGATGGATGGCACACGTTGCGGTGAAGCTTGCAGATGTATTCTCACGCAGAAATACCACAAACAAGCCTTGCTAGCTGCAAGGGTCCCGGTTAGGGTATTGGATGCTGCTGTGGCCCAGGAGGGACCAGGATGTTGCCACTTGTTGGAGGAGACAGAGGGGGCGTCCAGCAACTTACAAAGCCCTCACAGAAGCAGGCAGCACCTGCAGAAGTACCTGAACAGGCACTTGGAAGAAAAGTAAACCAGTGTCCACCTGAAGTCACAAAAGGGAGTCCCACGACACCGGAGGACAACTCAGAAGGTTGTGCATTGCAGGAAGGAGTGGTGGGGACCCAGCTTGGCTGTGCACAAAGGAAATCCTGGAAGAGTGCACAGGAGCCGGAGCAGCTGCAAATCACACTGTACCCAGCAATTCAGTCTAGCGTGGGGATGCAAGGACTTACCTCCACCAAACTTGGACTGAAGAGTCACTGGACTGTGGGAGTCACTTGGAGAGAGTTGTTGAGTTCCAGGGTCCACGCTTGTCGTGCTGAGAGGGGACCCAGAGGACTAGTGATGCAGTCTTTTGGTGCCTGCAGTTGCAGGGGGAAGATTCAGTCGACCCACAGGAGATTTCTTCAGAGCTCCTGGTGCAGAGAGGAGGCAGGCTACCCCCAGAGCATGCACCACCTGGAAAAAGTTGAGAAAGCCGGCAGGATGAAGCGATACAAGGTTGCTAGTAGTCGTCTTGCTACTTTGTTGCGGTTTTGCAGGCTTCCTGAGCAGTCAGCAGTCGATCCTTTGGCAGAAGGTGAAGAGGGAGATGCAGAGGAACTCTGATGAGCTCTTGCATTCGTTATCTGGTGAGATCCCGAAAGCAGAGACCCTAAATAGCCAGTAAAGGAGGTTTGGCTACTTAGGAAGGAGGATTGGCTACCAAGAGAGGTAAGAGCCTATCAGAAGGAGCCTCTGACGCCACCTGCTGGCACTAGCCACTCAGGGCAGTCCAGTGTGCCACAAACTCCTCTGTTTCCAAGATGGCAGAGGTCTGGGACACAATGGCGGAGCTCTGGGCACCTCCCCTGGGAGGTGCAGGTCAGGGGAGTGGTCACTCCCCTTTCCTTTATCCAGTTTCGCGCCAGAGCAGGGCTGGGGGATCCCTGAACCGGTGTAGACTGGCTTATGCAGAGATGGGCACCATCTGTGCCCATCAAAGCATTTCCAGAGGCTGGGGAGGCTACTCCTCCCCAGCCCTCCCACCTATTTCCAAAGGGAGAGGGTGTTACACCCTCTCTCAGAGGAAGTCCTTTGTTCTGCCTTCCTGGGCCAGGGCTGTCTGGACCCCAGGAGGGAGAAACCTGTCTGAGGGGTTGGCAGCAGCAGCAGTGGAAACCCCGGAAAGGCAGTTTGGCAGTAACCTGCTAGCCAGGGCCCAGTGCTCATAGTGAAAACCCTATGTTGTCAGTGTGTTTTTTATGTGTCACTGGGACCCTGCCAGGCAGGGCCCCAGTGCTCATAAGTATGTGCCCTGTATGTGTTCCCTGTGTGATGTCTAACTGTCTCATTGAGGCTCTGCTAACCAGAACCTCAGTGGTTATGCTCTCTCTGCTTTCCAAATTTGTCACTAACAGGCTAGTGACTAAATTTACCAATTCACATTGGCATACTAGTACACCTGTATAATTCCCTAGTATATGGTACTGAGGTACCCAGGATATTGGGGGTTCCAGGAGATTCCTATGGGTCTGCCACTGCAGCTTGCGTGAAATAACGTCCACGTTATTTCACAGCAATTTACCACTGCACTTAAGTAACTTATAAGTCACATATATGTCTAACCTTCACCTGGTGACGGTTGGGTGCAAAGTTACTTAGTGTGTGGGCACCGTGGCACTAGCCAAGGTGCCCCCACATCGTTCAGGGTAAATTCCCCGGACTTTGCGAGTGCGGGGACACCATTACATGCGTGCACTGCACATAGGTCACTACCTATGTACAGCGTCACAATGGTAACTCCGAACATGGCCATGTAACATGTCTAAGATCATGGAATTGTGTTGGGGAGACAATTCCATGATCCCCCCGGTCTCTACCATGGTACCCGGGTACTGCCAAACTGCCTTTCCCGGGTCTCCACTGCAGCTGCTGCTGCTGCCAACCCCTCAGACAGGTTTCTGCCCTCCTGGGTAGCCTCCCCCAGCCTCTGTTAATGCTTTGATGGGCACAGATGGTGCCCATCTCTGCATAAACCAGTCTACACCAGTTCAGGGATGCCCCAGCCCTGCTCTGGCGCGAAACTGGACAAAGGAAAGGGGAGTGACCACTCACCTGACCAGTACCTCCCAGGGGAGGTACCCAGAGCTCCTCCAGTGTGTCCCAGACCTCAGCCATCTTGGAAACAGAGGTGTTGGGGGCACACTAGACTGCTATGAGTGGCCAGTGCCAGCAGGTGACCTCTCTTGGTAGCCAATCCTCCTTCCTTGGTAGCCGAACCTCCTTTTCTGGCTCTTTAGGGTCTCTGCTTTGGGGAATTCTTCAGATAACGAATGCAAGAGCTCACCAGAGTTCCTCTGCATCTCCCTCTTCGCCTTCTACCAAGGATCGACCGCTGACTGCTCCAGGATGCCTGCAAAACCACAAAAAAGTAGCAAGACGACTACCAGCAACATTGTAGCGCCTAATCCTGCTGGCTTTCTCGACTGTTTCCAGGTAGTTCATGCTCTGGGGGTAGCCTGCCTTCACTCTGCACCAGGAGCTCCGAAGAAATCTCCCGTGGGTGGACGGAATCTTCCCCTTGCTAACGCAGGCACCAAAAGACTGCATCACTGGTCCTCTGTGTCCCCTCTCATCCTGACGAGCGTGGTCCCTGGAACACAGCAATTCTGTCCAAGTGACTCCGACAGTCCAGTGACCCTTCAGTCCAAGTTTGGTGGAGGTAAGTCCTTGCCTCCCCAAGCTAGACTGCGAAGCTGTGTAATGCGTGATTTGCAGCTTCTCCGGCTCCTGTGCACTCTTCCAGGATTTCCTTTGTGCACGTCTTAGCCTGGTCCCCAGCAATCCGTCCTGCAGTGCCCAACCCTCTGAGTTGGCCTCCGACGTCGTGGGACCCTCTTTTGTAACTTCGCATGGACTCCAGTTCATTAATCTTCTAAGTGCCTGTTGGGGTACTTCTGTGGGGTCTGCCTGCCTCTGCGGGGGCTCTCTGAGTTGCTGAGTGCCACCTCTGTCTCCTCCTCCAAGGGGCAACAACCTGGTCCTTCCTGAGCCCCAGCAGCACCCAAAAAACCCCACCACGACCCTTGCAGCTAACAAGGCTTGTTTGCGGTATTTCTGCCTGGAAATACTTCTGCAACCTCCAGCATGCTGTGGCACATCTTCCATCCAAAGAAGACGTTCCTAGCCCTTTTCGTTGTTGCAGAATCTTCAGCTTCTTCCACCCAGAGGCAGCCCTTCTGCACCTTCATCTGGGGTTTCCTGGCCTCCTGCCCCCCCGGACACTTATGTGACTCTTGGACTTGGTCCCCTTCCTTTACAGGTCCTCAGGTCCAGGGATCCATCTTCATTGATTTGCTGGCAGTTGTGGTTCTTGCAGAATCCCCTATCTCGACTATGCTGTCTTTCTGGGGTAGTAGGGTAATTTTACTCCTACTTTTCAGGGTCTTGGGGTGGGGTATTTTGGACACCCTTTCTGTTTTCTCACAGTCCCAGCGACCATTTACAACCTACCATAGGCCTGGGGTCCATTTGTGATTCGCATTCCACTTTTGGAGTATATGGTTTGTGTTGCCCATAGGCCTATTTCTACCTATTGCATCCTATTGTTATTCTACATTGTTTGCACTACTTTTCTTACTGTTACTTACCTGTTTTGGGTTTGTGAACATATAATTTGTGTATATTACTTACCTCCTATGTCAGGGTATCCTCTGAGATACTTTTGGCATATTGTCACTAAAAAAAGTACCTTTATTTTTAGTAACTCTGAGTATTGTGTTTTCTCATGATATTGTACCATATGATATAAGTGGTATCGTAGGAGCTTTGCATGTATCCTATTTCAGCCTAAGATGCTTTGCCATAGCTACCTTCTATCAGCCTAAGCTGCTAGAAACACCTCTATTCTACTAATAAGGGATAACTGGACCTGGCACAGGGTGTAAGTACCACAAGGTACGCACTATAAGCCAGGCCAGCCTCCTACATTGGTGGTGCAGCGATGAGATAAGTACTTGCAACTGCTTTACTACTTTGTCATTTGGTGATTTTCATAAGAAAATCATATACCAAATAGTTCAGTATATGTACATTTAACCAAAACAGTTTACTTTTCTGCTTTAAAACGTTCTACTAAGTTTCTGAAAAGTTCTGAAAACTTTTACAAGTTTTCCAAAAGATAGAAAAAGGTTTTTCTCTGTGCTTTCTAAAGTTCTAAAACTAGTTCTCTCTCTCTCTCTCTCTCTCTTAAACCTTTTTCTATCATGTCTACAGTAGAGGCTACTTCCAAAGTTGTTCATGCAACTTATGAAAGTTTAAACTACAAGAGTTTGAGGGGTTTCAGCCTGGATAGAGGTTTAAGCATAGGTAAGAATCCAACAAAAGAGTTTCTCTTTTATATGCTCTTACAAGATGACCAGAACCAGTCTGGCCCATCCCAGGAGAGGGTAGAAAAAGGGGAGGCTTCCCTGCCAGACTCAGAGGAGTTCCCTGAAGATGCTGGGGGGGGGGGGGTTCTTACAAAGTCCTGCCCCCTAGCAGGCCACCTAGTGACACTGGTAGTGTTAGAGGGTCACACATTAGTAGGGCATCTTTCACTCCTAGAGGCCAGGTTACAAGTGTCCAGACAGTTAGGGACAGGTCTCTCTCTGCAAATTCCCAAATCTCCTCTGTGTCCAAACATTCCCAAGCCTCACACCCTGAGGATAACTTAATGGAAAGGAAACTCAGAAAGCTGAGGTTGGAAGAGACCAGACTGAAGCTTAAACAGCAGCAGCTGGCCTTTAACAGGGAATCCCTAGACATAGAGAGGGAAAGACAGAGATTGGGGTTAGTTTCCCATGGTGACAGAAGCAGTATTTCTGATAGCATTCCTGTTAGAGAGCAAGATTCCAGGCATCTGCATAAGATAGTCCCCCCTTACAAGGAGAGGGATGACATTAATAAGTGGTTTGATGCACTTGAGAGGGCTTGTATGATACAGTTGGTCCCTCAAAGGCAGTGGGCTGCTATCTTGTGGCTATCTTTCACTGGAAAGGGTAGGGATAGGTGTTGGAAAGTACAAAGTTGTGAAGGATGCACTCTTGGATGGATTTGGCTTAACTACTGTACAATACAGGATTAAGTTACGATACACCAGAAAAGAGTCCTCTCAAGACTGGACAGATTTTGTGGACTGTTCAGTGAAGGCCTTGGGAGGTTGGTTGCATGGCAGTAAAGTTTCTGACTATGAAAGCCTGTATAATCTTATTCTGAGAGAGCATATTCTTAACAAAAGTGTGTCTGATTTGTTGTACCAGTACTTGGTAGACTCAGATCTGACCTCTCCCCAAGAATTGGGAAAGAAGGCAGACACATGGCTCAGAACAAGAGTGAACAGAAACGTTCATACAGGGGGTGACAAGGATGGCAAGAAGAAGGATGGTAAGTCTTCTGACGCGGGTGGGGACAAAAGCAAACATTCTGAGTCTTCATTAGGCCCACAAAAATCCTCTGGGGGTGGTGGGTGTAGGAAAGTACCATCTTGCCTGGCATGTTACCCCCATTTTTCACTGTATATATGTTGTTTTAGTTGTATGTGTCACTGGGACCCTGTTCACCAGGGCCCCAGTGCTCATAAGTGTGCCTGAATGTGTTACCTGTGTAGTGACTAACTGTCTCACTGAGGCTCTGCTAATCAGAACCTCAGTGGTTATGCTCTCTCATTTCTTTCAAATTGTCACTAACAGGCTAGTGACCAATTTTACCAATTTACATTGGCTTACTGGAACACCCTTATAATTCCCTAGTATATGGTACTGAGGTACCCAGGGTATTGGGGTTCCAGGAGATCCCTATGGGCTGCAGCATTTCTTTTGCCACCCATAGGGAGCTCTGACAATTCTTACACAGGCCTGCCACTGCAGCCTGAGTGAAATAACGTCCACGTTATTTCACAGCCATTTTACACTGCACTTAAGTAACTTATAAGTCACCTATATGTCTAACCTTTACCTGGTAAAGGTTAGGTGCAAAGTTACTTAGTGCGAGGGCACCCTGGCACTAGCCAAGGTGCCCCCACATTGTTCAGGGCCAATTCCCTGAACTTTCTGAGTGCGGGGACACCATTACACGCGTGCACTACATATAGGTCAATACCTATATGTAGCTTCACAATGGTAACTCCGAATATGGCCATGTAACATGTCTAAGATCATGGAATTGCCCCCTCTATGCCATCCTGGCATTGTTGGCACAATTCCATGATCCCAGTGGTCTGTAGCACAGACCCTGGTACTGCCAAACTGCCTTTCCTGGGGTTGCACTGCAGCTGCTGCTGCTGCCAACCCCTCAGACAGGTTTCTGCCCCCCTGGGGTCAAGCCAGGCTTGTCCCAGGATGGCAGAACAAAGGACTTCCTCTGAGAGAGGGTGTTACACCCTCTCCCTTTGGAAAATGGTGTGAAAGCAGGGGAGGAGTAGCCTCCCCCAGCCTCTGGAAATGCTTTCTTGGGCACAGATGTGCCCAATTCTGCATAAGCCAGTCTACACCGGTTCAGGGGACCCCTTAGCCCTGCTCTGGCGCGAAACTGGACAAAGGAAAGGGGAGTGACCACTCCCCTGACCTGCACCTCCCCTGGGAGTTGTCCAGAGCTCCTCCAGTGTGCTCCAGACCTCTGCCATCTTGGAAACAGAGGTGCTGCTGGCACACTGGACTGCTCTGAGTGGCCAGTGCCACCAGGTGACGTCAGAGACTCCTTCTGATAGGCTCCTTCAGGTGTTAGTAGCCTATCCTCTCTCCTAGGTAGCCAAACCCTCTTTTCTGGCTATTTAGGGTCTCTGTCTCTGGGGAAACTTTAGATAACGAATGCAAGAGCTCATCAGAGTTCCTCTGCATCTCTCTCTTCACCTTCTGCCAAGGAATCAACTGCTGACCTCGCTGGAAGCCTGCAACACTGCAACAAAGTAGCAAAGACGACTACTGCAACTCTGTAACGCTGATCCTGCCGACTTCTCGACTGTTTTCCTGGTGGTGCATGCTGTGGGGGTAGTCTGCCTCCTCTCTGCACTAGAAGCTCCGAAGAAATCTCCAGTGGGTCGACTGAATCTTCCCCCTGCAACCGCAGGCACCAAAAAGCTGCATTACTGGTCCCTTGGGTCTCCTCTCAGCACGACGAGCGAGGTCCCTTGAATCCAGCAACTCTGTCCAAGTGACTCCCACAGCCCAGTGACTCTTCAGTCCAAGTTTGGTGGAGGTAAGTCCTTGCCTCACCTCGCTAGACTGCATTGCTGGGAACCACGACTTTTGCAATTACTCCGGCCCCTGTGCACTTCCGGCAGAAATCCTTTGTGCACAGCCAAGCCTGGGTCCACGGCACTCTAACCTGCATTGCACAACTTTCTAAGTTGGTCTCCGGCGACGTGGGACTCCTTTGTGTAACTTCGGGTGAGCACCGTTTCACACATCGTCGTAGTGCCAGTTTCTGGCACTTCTCCGGGTGCTACCTGCTGCTGAGTGGGCTCCTTGTCTTGCTAGATGTCCCCTCTCTCTCCTGGTTCAATTTGCGACCTCCTGGTCCCTCCTGGGCCACAGCAGTGTCCAAAAATGTTAACCACACGATTTGCAGCTAGCAAGGCTTCTTGGCGTTCTTTCGGCGGGAAAACACTTCTGCACGACTCTCCACTGCGAGAGGGATCCGTCCACCAAAGGGGAAGTCTGTAGCCCTTTTCGTTCCTGCAGAAACCTCAGCTTCTTCTGTCCAGTAGAAGCTTCTTTGCACCCACAGCTGGCATTTCCTGGGCATATGCCCATCTCCGACTTGCTTGTGACTTTTGGACTTGGTCCCCTTGTTCCACAGGTACCCTAGATTGGAAATCCATCGTTGTTGCATTGTTGGTTTGTGTCTTTCCTGCATTATTCCTCTATCACGACTTCTTTGTCTTTGGGGGAACTTTAGTGCACTTTGCACTCACGTTTCAGGGTCTTGGGGAGGGCTAATTTTCTAACTCTCACTATTTTCTAATAGTCCCAGCGACCCTCTACAAGGTCACATAGGTTTGGGGTCCATTCGTGGTTCGCACTCCACTTTTGGAGTATATGGTTTGTGTTGCCCCTATCCCTATGTGTCCCCATTGCATCCTATTGTAACTATACATTGTTTGCACTGTTTTCTAAGACTATACTGCATATTTTTGGTATTGTGTACATATAACTTGTGTATATTTGCTATCCTCACTCTGAGGGTACACTCTGAGATACTTTGGCATATTGTCATAAAAATAAAGTACCTTTATTTTTAGTATAACTGCGTATTGTGTTTCCTTATGATATTGTGCAAGTGACACTTGTGGTACTGTAGTAGCTTCACACGTCTCCTAGTTCAGCCTAAGCTGCTCTGCTAAGCTACCATTATCTATCAGCCTAAGCTGCTAGACACCCTATACACTAATAAGGGATAACTGGGCCTGGTGCAAGGTGCAAGTACCCCTTGGTACTCACTACAAGCCAGTCCAGCCTCCTACAGTGGGTCCAAATCCTCTCCTAACAATCAGAAAAAGCCTTGGTGTTATTTATGTAAAGTAAAAGGCCATTGGGCAAGTGATTTGCCACCCCATGGTTGTTGTGAATCTCAGCTGGGGGGGGGGTTACTGGTCCAAAGAAAGTTGTGGTAGCAACTGAATTACCTGTAGATTGCTTACTGGGCAAGGATTTGGAAACATCAGCTTGGGCAGAATTGGAGTTGGAGGCTCATGCAGCAATGTTGGGTATTCCTGTGCATATTTTTGCTTTGACAAGGTCTCAGGCCAAAAAGCAAAAAGGACAGGGTAACTTGGATCCTGCAACAATGGACCAAGTGCTCCCTAAAGCTAGGGGTAGCAAGGGTAAATCCCTACCCACTATCCCTCCCTCTACAGATGATTCTCCTTCTGAGGAAGAAGAATTTCCTCCCTGTGCAGAACCTTCACCAGATGAGCTGGCAGCAGACACTGCTGAGCTTTTGGGTGGAGGGGGCCTGCCAGGGAAGAGCTGAGTGTGGCACAGCAAACCTGTCCCACATTAGAGGGTCTCAGAGAGCAAGCTGTCAAACAGCAAAATGGGGATGTCAGTGACTCACATAGAGTTTACTGGGAGGACAACCTCTTGTACACAGAGGCAAGGGACCCAAAACCTGGAGCAGCCAGGAGATTGGTCATTCCCCTGCAGTACAGAGAGTTCCTCCTAACTCTTGCACATGACATTCCTTTGGCTGGGCATTTGGGCCAGATCAAAACATGGGAAAGGCTTGTCCCCCTGTTTCACTGGCCTAGGATGTCAGAAGACACTAAAGATTTGTGCAAGTCTTGTGTGACCTGCCAAGCCAGTGGCAAGACTGGTGGCACCCTTATTCCACTACCTGTGGTTAGGGTCCCCTTTGAAAGGGTAGGGGTTGACATAGTTGGCCCCCTTGACCCTCCTACTGCTTCAGGCAATAGGTTTATCTTGGTGGTTGTCGACCATGCCACAAGATATCCTGAAGCAATTCCTCTAAGGACCACTACAGCTCCTGCAGTGGCAAAGGCACTCCTGTGAATGTTTTCCAGGGTGGGTTTCCCAAAAAAGGTTGTATCAGACAGGGGTAGCAACTTCATGTCTGCATACTTGAAAGCAATGTGGAACAAATGTGGTGTAACCTACAAATTCACCACTCCTTATCATCCGCAGACTAATGGACTGGTAGAGAGGTTTAATAAAACTCTCAAAGGTATGATAATGGGACTCTCTGAAAAACTCAGGAGGAGATGGGATGTCCTGTTACCTTGCCTCCTTTTTGCTTACAGGGGGGTACCCCAGAAAGGAGTGGGCTTCAGCCCCTTTGAACTCATCTTTGGACACCCTGTAAGAGGTCCACTAACACTTGTGAAGGAGGGTTGGGAACAACCTTTAAAAGCTCCCAAACAGGACATAGTGGATTATGTACTTGTGTTGAAGTAAGCCTCAGCAAGGCCTACTAGTGCAAGGGGTTCGCCCTTCTCTGCACAAAGTCCTCAGACCATATAGGAAGAAGTTGGCACAGAAACTGAAATAAAAGACAAAGTTTATCAAACCTCATGAGGTGGTACTACAGTTCAAACAGCACCCTTTGGTAATGTTTGAAGTAGCACACTGAACTAAGAGAGCATGGTCCTTTTATACCCACGCAGGGGCTAAAAGAAGGTGGTACAATTATAGAAGCAAGACTTACATACATATAAGGTCATATGGAAATGCACAGTCGACAGGTAGGAGGGGCTAACAGTTTTCAAGGACTAGTTGACACATTACTGTCTGTTACTGATTACTAACAGCTGCAGATCTTACTGGGCATGTGCGAAAGTGGGAGATGCTAAATATAACTTGTCACTAGACAGATTTTCAAGAGTAGTTAACAGAAAGGTAGGACAGAGCACATGGCGAGCATATGGCAGAGAAAATGGCTGCCATGAATACAAAATGGATTCCGCGAAATGTTCACAATAGTTGCTAAATACAAGATGTCTTCTGCTAATGCTTAATCTAATCGCTATTAAATTACAACAAACAACCCTTTCAGCATTAGCTGAAGGCATTCGTCTTTCTGGGATAATCTAAATATTCATCTTGTATATTTATGCTCATCATTTCAGCTATTTCCTTATCTAACATGTGTTGTGCTTTCATTTCTGTAATATTTCTTTTGGTAGGCATAGAAGCAGTAATACACATGGAGCAGAACATTGGACCACACTGAATACAGATACTGCATGTGAAAAATATTGCAGTCATTACACACAGGATAGTCAGTAGTTTCCAGCCCCAAGCGGAAAGAGCCCAAAACCATACAGAAAAAGTCCAAGTACCAGTCTCTGTATGGATTTCTGCAGCAATTTTATGCAATTTAGATATTGCATCATATACTGAAGGTGAGTGATCTGGAATAAAAATGTAGCAACTATTACCTGTAGGAGGCTGGACTGGCTTGTAGTGAGTACCAAGGGGTACTTGCACCTTGCACCAGGCCCAGTTATCCCTTATTAGTGTATAGGGTGTCTAGCAGCTTAGGCTGATAGATAATGGTAGCTTAGCAGAGCAGCTTAGGCTGAACTAGGAGACGTGTGAAGCTACTACAGTACCACTTAGTGTCATATGCACAATATCATAAGAAAACACAATACACAGTTATACTAAAAATAAAGGTACTTTATTTTTATGACAATATGCCAAAGTATCTTAGAGTGTACCCTCAGTGAGAGGATAGCAAATATACACAAGATATATACACAATAGCAAAAATATGCAGTATAGTCTTAGAAAACAGTGCAAACAATGTATAGTTACAATAGGATGCAATGGGGAAACATAGGGATAGGGGCAACACAAACCATATACTCCAAAAGTGGAATGCAAACCACGAATGGACCCCAAACCTATGTGACCTTGTAGAGGGTCGCTGGGACTATTAGAAAATAGTGAGAGTTAGCAAAATAACCCTCCCCAAGACCCTGAAAAGTGAGTGCAAAGTGCACTAAAGTTCCCCTAAGGACAAAGAAGTCGTGTTAGAGGAATAATGCAGGAAAGACAAAAACCAACAATGCAACAACTGTGGATTTCCAATCTAGGGTACCTGTGGAACAAGGGGACCAAGTCCAAAAGTCACAAGCAAGTCGGAGATGGGCAAATGCCCAGGAAATGCCAGCTGCGGGTGCAAAGAAGCTTCTACTGGTCAGAAGAAGCTGAGGTTTCTGCAGGAACGAAAAGGGAAAGAGACTTCCCCTTTGGTGGACAGATTCCACTCGCCGTGTAGAGTCGTGCAGAAGTGTTTTCCCGCCGAAAGAATGCCAACAAGCCTTGCTAGCTGCAAATAGTGCGGTTAGCGTTTTTGGACGCTGCTGAGGCCCAAGAGGGACCAGGCGGTCGCAAATTGGACCTGAAGAGAGAGGGGACGTCGAGCAAGACAAGGAGCCCTCTCTGAAGCCATTAGCAACCGGAGAAGTGCCAGAAACAGGCACTAAAAGGATGCGTGAAACGGTGCTCGCCGAAGTTGCACAAAGGAGTCACACATCGCCGGAGACCAACTTAGAAAGTCGTGCAATGCAGGTTAGAGTGCTGTGGACCCAGGCTTGGCTGTGCACAAAGGATTTCCGCCGGAAGTGCATAGGGGCCGGAGTAGCTGCAAAGTCGCGGTTCCCAGCAATGCAGCCCAGCGAGGTGAGGCAAGGACTTACCTCCACCAAACTTGGACTGAAGAGTCACTGGACTGTGGTGGTCACTTGGACAGAGTCGCTGGATTCAAGGGACCTCGCTCGTCGTGCTGAGAGGAGACCCAAGGGACCGGTAATGCAGCTTTTTGGTGCCTGCGGTTGCAGGGGGAAGATTCCGTCGACCCACGGGAGATTTCTTCGGAGCTTCTGGTGCAGAGAGGAGGCAGACTACCCCCACAGCATGCACAAGCAGGAAAACAGTCGAGAAGGCGGCAGGATCAGCGATACAGAGTTGCAGTAGTCGTCTTTGCTACTATGTTGCAGGTTTGCAGGCTTCCAGCGCGGTCAGCAGTCGATTCCTTGGCAGAAGGTGAAGAGAGAGATGCAGAGGAACTCGGATGAGCTCTTGCATTCGTTATCTAAAGTTTCCCCAGAGACAGAGACCCTAAATAGCCAGAAAAGAGGGTTTGGCTACCTAGGAGAGAGGATAGGCTACTAACACCTGAAGGAGCCTATCAGAAGGAGTCTCTGACGTCACCTGGTGGCACTGGCCACTCAGAGCAGTCCAGTGTGCCAGCAGCACCTCTGTTTCCAAGATGGCAGAGGTCTGGAGCACACTGGAGGAGCTCTGGACACCTCCCAGGGGAGGTGCAGGTCAGGGGAGTGGTCACTCCCCTTTCCTTTGTCCAGTTTCGCGCCAGAGCAGGGCTAAGGGGTCCCCTGAACCGGTGTAGACTTGCTTATGCAGAATTGGGCACATCTGTGCCCAACAAAGCATTTCCAGAGGCTGGGGGAGGCTACTCCTCCCCTGCCTTCACACCATTTTCCAAAGGGAGAGGGTGTCACACCCTCTCTCAGAGGAAGTTCTTTGTTCTGCATTCCTGGGCCAGGCCTGGCTGGACCCCAGGAGGGCAGATGCCTGTCTGGGGGGTTGGCAGCAGCTGCAGTGAAACCCCAGGAAGGGCAGTTTGGCAGTACCAGGGTCTGTGCTACAGACCACTGGGATCATGGGATTGTGCCAACTATGCCAGGATAGCATAGAGGGGGCAATTCCATGATCATAGACATGTTACATGGCCATATTCGGAGTTACCATTGTGAAGCTACATATAGGTAGTGACCTATATGTAGTGCACGCGTGTAATGGTGTCCCCGCACTCACAAAGTTCAGGGAATTGGCTCTGAACAATGTGGGGGCACCTTGGCTAGTGCCAGGGTGCCCTCACACTAAGTAACTTTGCACCTAACCTTTACCAGGTAAAGGTTAGACATATAGGTGACTTATAAGTTACTTAAGTGCAGTGTAAAATGGCTGTGAAATAACGTGGACGTTATTTCACTCAGGCTGCAGTGGCAGGCCTGTGTAAGAATTGTCAGAGCTCCCTATGGGTGGCAAAAGAAATGCTGCAGCCCATAGGTGTAGGAGGCTGGACTGGCTTGTAGTGAGTACCAAGGGGTACTTGCACCTTGCACCAGGCCCAGTTATCCCTTATTAGTGTATAGGGTGTCTAGCAGCTTAGGCTGATAGATAATGGTAGCTTAGCAGAGCAGCTTAGGCTGAACTAGGAGACGTGTGAAGCTACTACAGTACCACTTAGTGTCATATGCACAATATCATAAGAAAACACAATACAGTTATACTAAAAATAAAGGTACTTTATTTTTATGACAATATGCCAAAGTATCTTAGAGTGTACCCTCAGTGAGAGGATAGGAAATATACACAAGATATATATACACAATAGCAAAAATATGCAGTATAGTCTTAGAAAACAGTGCAAACAATGTATAGTTACAATAGGATGCAATGGGGAAACATAGGGATAGGGGCAACACAAACCATATACTCCAAAAGTGGAATGCGAACCACGAATGGACCCCAAACCTATGTGACCTTGTAGAGGGTCGCTGGGACTATTAGAAAATAGTCAGAGTTAGAAAAATAACCCTCCCCAAGACCCTGAAAAGTGAGTGCAAAGTGCACTAAAGTTCCCCTAAGGACAAAGAAGTCGTGTTAGAGGAATAATGCAGGAAAGACACAAACCAACAATGCAACAACTGTGGATTTCCAATCTAGGGTACCTGTGCAACAAGGGGACCAAGTCCAAAAGTCACAAGCAAGTCGGAGATGGGCAGACGCCCAGGAAATGCCAGCTGCGGGTGCAAAGAAGCTTCTACTGGACAGAAGAAGCTGAGGTTTCTGCAGGAACGAAAAGGGCTAGAGACTTCCCCTTTGGTGGACATATCCCACTCGCCTTGGAGAGTCGTGCAGAAGTGTTTTCCCACCGAAAGGACGCCAACAAGCCTTGCTACAAGCAAATCGTGCGTTTGGCGTTTTTGGACGCTGCTGGGGCCCAGGAGGGACCAGGAGGTCGCAAATTGGACCAGGAGGAAGAGGGGACGTCGAGCAAGACAAGACGCCCTCTCAGCAGCAGGTAGCATCCGGAGAAGTGCCAGAAACAGGCACTACAAGGATGCGTGAAACAGTGCTTGCCGCAGTTGCACAAAGGAGTCCCACGTCGCCGGAGACCAACTTAGAAAGTCGTGCAATGCAGGTTAAAGTGTCGTGGACCCAGGCTTGGCTGTGCACAAAGGATTTCTGCCGGAAGTGCACAGGGGCCGGAGAAGTTGCAAAAGTCGCGGTTACCAACAATGCAGTCTGGAGTGGGGAGGCAAGGACTTACCTCCACCAAACTTGGACTGAAGAGTCACTGGACTGTGGGAGTCACTTGGACAGGGTTGCTGGATTCAAGGGACCTCGCTCGTCGTGCTGAGAGGAGACCCAAGGGACTGGTAATGCAGCTTTTTGGTGCCTGCGGTTGCAGGGGGAAGATTCCGTCGACCCACGGGAGATTTCTTCTGACCTTCTGGTGCAGAGAGGAGGCAGACTACCCCCACAGCATGCACAAGCAGGAAAACAGTCGAGAAGGCGGCAGGATCAGCGTTACAGAGTTGCAGTAGTCGTCTTTGCTACTATGTTGCAGGTTTGCAGGCTTCCAGCGCGGTCAGCAGTCGTTTCCTTATCAGAAGGTGAAGAGAGAGATGCAGAGGAACTCTGATGAGCTCTTGCATTCGTTATCTAAAGTTTCCCCAGAGACAGAGACCCTAAATAGCCAGAAAGGAGGGTTTGGCTACCTAGGAGAGAGGATAGGCTACTAACACCTGAAGGAGCCTATCAGAAGGAGTCTCTGACGTCACCTGGTGGCACTGGACTCTCAGAGCAGTCCAGTGTGCCAGCAGCACCTCTGTTTCCAAGATGGCAGAGGTCTGGAGCACACTGGAGGAGCTCTGGACACCTCCCAGGGGAGGTGCAGGTCAGGGGAGTGGTCACTCCCCTTTCCTTTGTCCAGTTTCACGCCAGAGCAGGGGCTAAGGGGTCCCTGAACCGGTGTAGACTGGCTTATGCAGAATTGGGCACATCTGTGCCCAAGAAAGCATTTCCAGAGGCTGGGGGAGGCTACTCCTCCCCTGCCTTCACACCATTTTCCAAAGGGAGAGGGTGTAACACCCTCTCTCAGAGGAAGTCCTTTGTTCTGCCATCCTGGGACAAGCCTGGCTTGACCCCAGGGGGGCAGAAACCTGTCTGAGGGGTTGGCAGCAGCAGCAGCTGCAGTGAAACCCCAGTAAAGGCAGTTTGGCAGTACCAGGGTCTGAGCTACAGACCACTGGGATCATGGAATTGTCCCAATAATGCCAGGATGGCATAGAGGGGGCAATTCCATGATCTTAGACATGTTACATGGCCATATTCGGAGTTACCATTGTGAAGCTACATATAGGTAGTGACCTATATGCAGTACACACGTGTAATGGTGTCCCCGCACTCACAAAGTTCAGGGAATTGGCTCTGAACAATGTGGGGGCACCTTGGCTAGTGCCAGGGTGCCCTCACACTTAGTAACTTTGCACCTAACCTTTACCAGGTAAAGGTTAGACATATAGGAGACTTATAAGTTACTTAAGTGCTGTGTAAAATGGCTGTGAAATAACGTGGACGTTATTTCACTCAGGCTGCAGTGGCAGGCCTGTGTAAGAATTGTCAGAGCTCCCTATGTGTGGCAAAAGAAATGCTGCAGCCCGTAGGGATCTCCTGGAACCCCAATACCCTGGGTACCTCAGTACCATATACTAGGGAATTATAAGGGTGTTTCAGAAAGCCAATGTAAAATGGTAAAATTGGTCACTAGCCTGTTAGTGACAATTTGAAAGAAATGAGAGAGCATAACCACTGAGGTTCTGATTAGCAGAGCCTCAGTGAGACAGTTAGTCACTACACAGGTAACACATTCAGGCACACTTATGAGCACTGGGGCCCTGGAGAACAGGGTCTCAGTGACACATACAACTAAAACAACATATATACAGTGAAAAATGGGGGTAACATGCCAGGCAAGATGGTACTTTCCTACACAACCCCCCCCCCCAAACGAAGGACAATAAGACTAGCCATGACCTGATGAGTCTCTATTGTCTAAGTGGAAATATCTGGAGAGTCCATCTGCATTGGAGTGGCTACTCCCAGGTCTATGTTCCACTGTATAGTCCATTCCCTGTAGGGATATGGACCACCTCAACAATTTAGGATTTTCACCTTTCATTTGTTTTAGCCAAAGTAGAGGTTTGTGGTCTGTCTGAACAATTAAGTGAGTGCCAAACAGGTATGGCCTCAACTTCTTCAGTGCCCAGACCACAGCAAAGGCCTCCCTTTCAATGGCAGACCAACGCTTTTCTCTAGGGGTCAACCTCCTACTAATAAAAGCAACAGGTTGATCCTGGCCCTCAGAATTAAGTTGTGATAGGACTGCCCCTACACCTAATTCAGATGCATCAGTTTGGACATAGAATTTTTTAGAGTAACAAGGGCTTTTCAGGACAGGTGCAGAGCACATGGCCTGCTTCAGCTCCTCAAAAGCTTTCTGACAGTTTGCTGTCCATAATACCTTTTTAGGCATCTTCTTGGAAGTGAGGTCATTAAGAGGGGCTGCAATGGAGCCATAGTTCTTAATGAACCTCCTGTAATACCCAGTGAGGCCTCGGAAGGCTCTCACCTGAGTCTGTGTGGTAGGGGGAACCCAATCAATAATTGTTTGGATTTTCCCCTGTAGTGGTGCAATCTGTTCCCCACCAACAAGGTGTCCCAGATAAACCACCTTACCCTGCCCTATCTGGCACTTTGAAGCCTTGATAGTGAGGCCTGCCTTTTGCAGGGCCTCCAAAACTTTCCTTAGGTGGACCAGGTGATCATCCCAGCTGGAGCTAAAGACAGCTATATCGTCTAGATATGCTGCACTGAAAGATTCCAGCCCTTGCAGGACTGTGTTCACCAGCCTCTGAAAAGTGGCAGGTGCATTTTTCAAACCAAAAGGCATTACAGTGAACTGGTAATGTCCTCCAATGGTTGAAAATGCAGTCTTAGGTTTAGCATCTTCTGACAATTTGATCTGCCAATACCCTGCAGTCAAATCAAAAGTGCTTAGATACTTGGCAGATGCCAGTGTATCTATGAGCTCATCTGCCCTGGGTATAGGGTGAGCATCAGTTTTGGTTACTAGGTTGAGGCCTCTATAGTCTACACAAAACCGCATTTCCTTCTTTCTATCTTTGGAATGGGGTTTTGGTACAAGTACCACAGGAGAAGCCCATGGACTTTCAGAGTGCTCAACCACTCCTAGTTCTAACATCTTCTGGACCTCTTGCTTTATGCAGTCCCTGACATGGTCAGGCTGCCTATAGATCTTACTTTTGACAGGCAAGCTGTCTCCAGTATCTATAGTGTGCTCACACCAAGAAGTGGTACCTGGCACAGTAGAGAAGAGTTCAGAGAATTGATCTAGGAGATTTATGCAATGGTCTTTCTGCTCAGCAGTAAGACAATCAGCCAAAACTACTCCTTCCACAAGAGCATCTTGTTCTGTGGAAGAGAAGAGATCAGGTAGAGGATCACTGTCTTCTTCCTGTCCCTCATCAGTTGCCATGAGCAGGGTGAGATCAGCCCTGTCATAGTAGGGTTTCAGGCGATTGACATGGAGCACCCTAAGGGGACTCCTGGCAGTGCCTAAGTCAACTAAATAAGTGACTTCACCCTTTTTCTCAACTATTGTGTGGGGTCCACTCCATTTGTCTTGGAGTGCTCTTGGGTCCACAGGCTCCAAGACCCACACTTTCTGTCCTGGTTGGTACTGCACCAAAACAGCTTTCTGATCATGCCATTGCTTCTGGAGCTCTTGGCTGGCCTGAAGGTTCTTACTGGCCTTTTTCATATACTCAGCCATCCTTGATCTGAGGCCAAGTACATAATCCACAATATCCTGCTTAGGAGCTTTTAAAGGTTGTTCCCAACCCTCCTTTACAAGTGTGAGTGGACCCCTAACAGGGTGTCCAAAAAGAAGTTCAAAGGGGCTAAAGCCCACTCCTTTCTGGGGTACCTCCCTGTAGGCAAAAAGGAGGCATGGTAGAAGGATATCCCATCTCCTGCGGAGTTTTTCAGGGAGACCCATAATCATGCCTTTGAGAGTTTTGTTAAATCTCTCAACCAGTCCATTTGTTTGTGGATGATAGGGTGTGGTGAACTTGTAAGTTACCCCACACTCCTTCCACATGGCCTTTAAGTATGCAGACATGAAATTGCTTCCCCTGTCTGATACTACTTCCTTTGGGAAGCCCACTCTGGAAAATATTCCCAGGAGGGCCTTTGCCACTGCAAGAGCTGTAGTGGTCCTTAGAGGAATTGCTTCAGGATATCTGGTGGCATGGTCCACTACTACCAAGATAAACCTATTGCCTGAAGCAGTAGGAGGGTCAAGGGGGCCAACTATGTCAACCCCTACCCTTTCAAAGGGAACCCCAACCACAGGCAGTGGAATAAGGGGTGCCTTTGGAGTGCCACCTGTCTTGCCACTGGCTTGACAGGTTTCACAGGACTTACAAAATTATTTTGTGTCCTCTGACATTCTAGGCCAATGAAACAAGGGAACAAGCCTGTCCCAAGTTTTCATTTGCCCCAAATGTCCAGCTAAGGGAATGTCGTGGGCTAGAGTTAGGAGGAACTTTCTGTATTCCTGGGGGATCACTAATCTCCTGGCAGCTCCAGGTTTTAGGTCCCTTGCTTCAGTGTACAAAAGGTTGTCCTCCCAGTAAACTCTGTGAGAGTCACTGACATCCCCATTAGCCTGTTTGACAGCTTGCTGTCTGAGACCCTCTAATGTGGGACAGGTTTGCTGTGCCACACTCAGCTCCTCTCTGGCAAGCCCCCCTTCACCCAAAAGCTCAGCAGTGTCTGCTTGAAGCTCCTCTGGTGTAGGTTCTGCACAGGGAGGGAATTCTTCTTCCTCAGAAGTAGAATCCACTGTAGAGGGAGGGATAGTAGGAAGTGGTTTGCTTCTACTAGCCCTAGCTTTAGGGAGCACTTGGTCCATTGTTCCAGGATCCAAGCTTCCCTGTCCTTTTTGCTTTTTTGCCTGAGCCCTTGTCAAAGCAAAAATATGCCCTGGGATGCCCAGCATTGTTACATGGGCCTCCAACTCCACATCTGACCAAGCTGATGTCTCCAAATCATTTCCTAGTAGACAGTCTACAGGTAAATCTGTGGCTACCACAACTTTCTTTGGACCATTACCCCCCCCCAAATGAGATTAACAACAGCCATGGGGTGGCTAAGTGTGTTGTTGTGAGCATCGGTTACTTGGTACTGGTGACCAAGTAGGTGTTGTTCAGGGTGGACCAGTTTCTCTATGACCATAGTCACACTGGCACCAGTGTCCCTGTAGGCCTGAACCTCAACACCATTTATTAGCGGTAGCTGTTTGTACTTATCCATATTAAGGGGACAAGCAGCTAAGGTGGCTAAATCAATAGCCCCCTCAGAGACTAACACAGCCTCTGTGGTCTCCCTAACAAGACCAACCCCAACTAAGTTACCAATAGTGAGCCCAGCTACTCCCTTGGATTGGCTATTAGTAGGTTTGCTCCCACCACCACTGCTATTAGTAGGGACACTAGGTGTAGCAGTAGGGGTTGTAGTGGTAGGAGCATTGGTGCCTTTCTTTGGACAACTGGCATCTGTTGTCCAATGGCCTTTTATCTTACATAAATAGCACCATGGTTTCTTTTATTTGTTCTGATTAAAGGAGGATTTGGACCCACCACCCCCACCAGAGTGTTTTTGTGGGTCTGATGAAGACTCATTTTTAGATTTGTCCCCACCTTTGTCTGAAGACTTACCATCCTTCTTTTTGTTGCCATCGTTGTCACCCCCTGTATGAACTTTTCTGTTCACCCTTGTTCTGACCCATTTGTCTGCCTTCTTTCCCAATTCTTGGGGAGAGGTCAGATCAGAGTCCACCAAGTACTGGTGCAACAAATAAGACACACAATTATTAAGAATATGCTCTCTCAGGATTAAGTTATACAGGCTGTCATAATCAGTAACTTTACTGCCATGTAACCACCCCTCCAAGGCCTTCACTGAATGGTCAATGAAATCAACCCAGTCTTGTGAAGACTCCTTTTTGGTCTCTCTGAACTTTATCCTGTATTGTTCAGTGGTTAAGCCATAACCGTCCAGGAGTGCATTCTTAAGAACTTGGAAATTATTGGCATCACTTTCTTTCACAGTAAGGAGCCTATCCCTACCTTTTCCACTAAATGATAGCCATAGGATAGCAGCCCACTGCCTTTGAGGGACATCCTGCACAACACAGGCCCTCTCAAGTGCAGCAAACCACTTGTTAATGTCATCCCCCTCCTTATAAGGGGGAACTATCTTGTGCAGATGTGAGAAGGTAGCCTCTTTCTAGCCTTGTTACCCCCACTTTTGGCCTGTTTGTGAGTGTATGTCAGGATGTTTGTCACTGTTTTCACTGTCTCACTGGGATCCTGATGGCTAGGCCCCAGTGCTCATAGTGAAAACACTATGTTTTCAGTATGGTTGTTATGTGTCACTGGGACCCTGCTGGTCAGGACCCCAGTGCTCATAGGTTTGTGGCCTATATGTATGTGTCACTGGGACCCTGTCACACAGGGCCCCAGTGCTCATATGTGTGCATGTATATGTTCCCTGTGTGGTGCCTAACTGTCTCACTGAGGCTCTGCTAACCAGAACCTCAGTGGTTATGCTCTCTCATTACTTTCAAATTGTCACTAACAGGCTAGTGACCAATTTTACCAATTTACATTGGCTTACTGGAACACCCTTATAATTCCCTAGTATATGGTACTGAGGTACCCAGGGTATTGGGGTTCCAGGAGATCCCTATGGGCTGCAGCATTTCTTTTGCCACCCATAGGGAGCTCTGACAATTCTTACACAGGCCTGCCACTGCAGCCTGAGTGAAATAACGTCCACGTTATTTCACAGCCATTTTACACTGCACTTAAGTAACTTATAAGTCACCTATATGTCTAACCTTTACCTGGTAAAGGTTAGGTGCAAAGTTACTTAGTGTGAGGGCACCCTGGCACTAGCCAAGGTGCCCCCACATTGTTCAGAGCCAATTCACTGAACTTTGTGAGTGCGGGGACACCATTACACGCGTGCACTACATATAGGTCACTACCTATATGTAGCTTCACCATGGTAACTCCGAAAATGGCCATGTAACATGTCTATGATCATGGAATTGCCCCCTCTATGCCATCCTGGCATTGTTGGTACAATTCCATGATCCCAGTGGTCTGTAGCACAGACCCTGGTACTGCCAGACTGCCCTTCCTGGGGTTCCACTGCAGCTGCTGCTGCTGCCAACCCCTCAGACAGGCAGCTGCCCTCCTGGGGTCCAGCCAGGCCTGGCCCAGGATGGCAGAACAAAGAACTTCCTCTGAGAGAGGGTGTGACACCCTCTCCCTTTGGAAAATGGTGTGAAGGCAGGGGAGGAGTAGCCTCCCCCAGCCTCTGGAAATGCTTTGTTGGGCACAGATGTGCCCAATTCTGCATAAGCCAGTCTACACCGGTTCAGGGACCCCTTAGCCCCTGCTCTGGCGCGAAACTGGACAAAGGAAAGGGGAGTGACCACTCCCCTGACCTGCACCTCCCCTGGGAGGTGTCCAGAGCTCCTCCAGTGTGCTCCAGACCTCTGGCATCTTGGAAACAGAGGTGCTGCTGGCACACTGGACTGCTCTGAGTGGCCAGTGCCACCAGGTGACGTCAGAGACTCCTGCTGATAGGCTCCTTCAGGTGTTAGTAGCCTTTCCTCTCTCCTAGGTAGCCACACCCTCTTTTCTGGCTATTTAGGGTCTCTGTCTCTGGGGAAACTTCAGATAACGAATGCATGAGCTCAGCCGAGTTCCTCTGCATCTCCCTCTTCACCTTCTGATAAGGAATCGACCGCTGACCGCGCTGGAAGCCTGCAAACCTGCAACATAGTAGCAAAGACGACTACTGCAACTCTGTAACGCTGATCCTGCCGCCTTCTCGACTGTTTTCCTGCTTGTGCATGCTGTGGGGGTAGTCTGCCTCCTCTCTGCACCAGAAGCTCCGAAGAAATCTCCCGTGGGTCGACGGAATCTTCCCCCTGCAACCGCAGGCACCAAAAAGCTGCATCACCGGTCCCTTGGGTCTCCTCTCAGCACGACGAGCGAGGTCCCTCGAATCCAGCGACTCTGTCCAAGTGACCCCCACAGTCCAGTGACTCTTCAGCCCAAGTTTGGTGGAGGTAAGTCCTTGCCTCACCTCGCTGGGCTGCATTGCTGGGAACCGCGACTTTGCAAGCTACTCCGGCCCCTGTGCACTTCCGGCGGAAATCCTTCGTGCACAGCCAAGCCTGGGTCCACAGCACTCTAACCTGCATTGCACGACTTTCTAAGTTGGTCTCCGGCGACGTGGGACTCCTTTGTGCAACTTCGGCGAGCACCGTTTCACGCATCCTCGTAGTGCCTGTTTCTGGCACTCCTCCGGGTGCTATCTGCTTCAGTGAGGGCTCTTTGTCTTGCTCGACATCCCCTCTCTCTGCAGGTCCAATTTGCGACCTCCTGGTCCCTCCTGGGCCCCAGCAGCGTCCAAAAACGCCAAACGCACGATTTGCGTGTAGCAAGGCTTGTTGGCGTCCATCCGGCGGGAAAACACTTCTGCACGACTCTCCAAGGCGTCCATCCTCCAAAGCGGAAGTCTCTAGCCCTTGTCGTTCCTGCAGTATTCACAGTTCTTCAGCCTAGTAAGAGCTTCTATGCACCAACCGCTGGCATTTCTTGGGCATCTGCCCATCTCCGAGTTGCTTGTGACTTTTGGACTTGGTCCCCTTGTTCCACAGGTACCCTCAGTCAGGAATCCATCGTTGTTGCATTGCTGATTTGTGTTTTCCTTGCATTTTCCCTCTAACACGACTATTTTGTCCTTAGGGGAACTTTAGTGCACTTTGCACTCACTTTTCAGGGTCTTGGGGAGGGTTATTTTGCTAACTCTCACTATTTTCTATTAGTCCCAGCGACCCTCTACAAGGTCACATAGGTTTGGGGTCCATTTGTGGTTCGCATTCCACTTCTGGAGTATATGGTTTGTGTTGCCCCTATCCCTATGTTTCCCCATTGCATCCTATTGTAACTATACATTGTTTGCACTGTTTTCTAAGACTATACTGCATATTTTTGCTATTGTGTATATATATCTTGTGTATATTTCCTATCCTCTCACTGAGGGTACACTCTAAGATACTTTGGCATATTGTCATAAAAATAAAGTACCTTTATTTTTAGTATAACTGTGTATTGTGTTTTCTTATGATATTGTGCATATGACACTAAGTGGTACTGTAGTAGCTTCACACGTCTCCTAGTTCAGCCTAAGCTGCTCTGCTAAGCTACCATTATCTATCAGCCTAAGCTGCTAGACACCCTATACACTAATAAGGGATAACTGGGCCTGGTGCAAGGTGCAAGTACCCCTTGGTACTCACTACAAGCCAGTCCAGCCTCCTACATTGGTTGTGCAGTGGTGGGATAAGTGCTTGAGACTACTTACCACTCTTGTCATTGTGCTTTTCATAAGAGAAAAATATACAAAACAAGGTCAGTGTATATACACATAGCCAAAAAGTTTTGCATTTCCTCTTTTCACTCTTTTCTAAGTGCTGAAAAGTACTTCTAAACTTTCAAAAAGTTCTTAAAAGTTTAAAAAGTTTTTTTTCTGTCTTTCCAAAAAGTTCTGAAAACTTTTTTCTCTTTTTCTATCACTTTAACTCTCTCTAAAAAATGTCTGGCACAGGAAAAAATGTTGAACTGTCCAAACTTGCATATGATCACCTTAGCTGGAAAGGAGCAAGGAGTCTCTGCATAGAGAGAGGTTTGAGTGTAGGGAAGAATCCTTCCTTAGAACTGTTAATTAATATGCTTAGAGTACAGGATAAGGCCATGAGTGCCAAATCTGGTGAAAAAGTAGCTAATGGTTCTCAATCTGATCCAGGGACTCCCCCAGGAAAAGGTTCAGGAAAGAAACTTCTCAGCCTGCCCATTACTAGACAGTCTAGCATAGTTGGTACAGAGGTTGAATCACACCATACTGATGTGCTCTCACATTATACTGGTAGCCAAGCTGTTAGGGTGCCCTCTGTAAGGGACAGGTCTCCTTCTGTTCATTCCCATCATACCTCTGTATCTAGAAATGTCCCTCCCACCCACCCTGATGACAGATTGTTAGAAAGGGAGCTCAATAGATTGAGAGTGGAACAAACCAGACTGAAGCTCAAGAAGCAATAGCTGGGTTTGGATAGACAGTCTTTAGAATTAGAGAAGGAAAGACAGAAGTTGGGTTTAGATACCCATGGTGGCAGCAGCAGTATTCCCCATAGTCATCCTGCAAAAGAGCATGATTCCAGGAATCTGGAATCATGCTCTTTTACAGGATGACTATGGGGAATACTGCTGCTGCCACCATGGGTTTCAAAACCCAACTTCTGTCTTTCCTTCTCTAATTCAAAAGACTGTCTATCCAAATCCAGCTGTTGCTTTTTAAGCTTCAGTCTGGTTTGTTCCACCCTCAACTTATTGAGTTCCCTCTCTAACATTCTGTCATCAGGGTTGGTGGGAGGGACATTCCTAGATACAGAGGTATCATGGGAATGAACAGAAGGAGACCTGTCCCTTACAGAAGCCATCCTAACAGCTTGGCTTACAGAAACATCACTACCAGTATGGTGAGAATAAATGCTTTTGCTATGATGTGAGACAACACTATTTGTATGGTGTGGCTCATCATCATTACCAACTATGCTAGACTGTCTAGTAATGGGCAGGCTAGGAAGTTTCTTTCCTGAATCTTTTCCTGGGGGAGTCCCTGAATCAGATTGGGAACTATTAGGTACTTTTTCAACAGATGAGGCACTTATTGCCTTATCTTGTTCTCTAAGCATGTTAATTAACAATTCCAAGGAAGGATTCTTCCCTACACTCAAACCTCTCTCTACACAGAGACTCCTTGCTCTTTTCCAGCTAAGGTTGTCATATGCAAGTTTGGACAGATCAGCATTTTGGCCTGTGCCAGACATTTTTAGAGAGAGTTAAAGTGATAGAAAAAGAGAAAAAAGTTTTCAGAACTTTTAGGAAAGACAGAAAAAAAAACTTTAAAAACTTTTAAGAACTTTTTGAAAGTTTAGAAGTACTTTTCAGCACTTAGAAAACAGTGAAAAGAGGAAATGCAAAACTTTTTAGCTATGTGTACACACACTGAACTTGTTTTGCATATTTTTCTCTTATGAAAAGTACAATGACAAGAGTGGTAAGTAGTCTCAAAGCACTTATCCCACCACTGCACAACCAATGTAGTTGGCTGGACTGGCTTGTAGTGAGTACCAAGGGGTACATGCACCTTGCACCAGGCCCAGTTATCCCTTATTAGTGTATAGGGTGTCTAGCACCATAGGCTGATAGAAAATGGTAGCTTAGCAGAGCAGCTTAGGCTGAACTAGGAGACGTGTGAAGCTACTACAGTACCACAAGTGTCACTTGCACAATATCATAAGAAAACACAATACACAGTTATACTAAAAATAAAGGTACTTTATTTTTATGACAATATGCCAAAGTATCTCAGAGTGTACCCTCAGAGTGAGGATAGCAAATATACACAAGTTATATGTACACAGTACTAAAAATATGCAGTATAGTCTTAGAAAACAGTGCAAACAATGTATAGTTACAATAGGATGCAATGGGAAAACATAGGGATAGGGGCAACACAAACCATATACTCCAAAAGTGGAATGCGAACCACAAATGGACCCCAAACCTATGTGACCTTGTAGAGGGTCGCTGGGACTATTAGAAAATAGTGAGAGATAGAAAATTAGCCCTCCCCAAGACCCTGAAAAGTGAGTGCAAAGTGCAGTGAAGTTCCCCAGAAGACAAAGAAGTCGTGATAGAGGAATAATGCAGGAAAGACACAAACCAACAATGCAACACCGATGGATTTCCAATCTAGGGTACCTGTGGAACAAGGGGACCAAGTCCAAAAGTCACAAGCAAGTCGGAGATGGGCAAATGCCCAGGAAATGCCAGCTGTGGGTGCAAAGAAGCTTCTACTGGACAGAAGAAGCAAAGGTTTCTGCAAGAACGAAAAGGGCTAGAGACTTCCCCTTTGGTGGACGGATCCCTCTCTCCGTGGAAAGTCGTGTAAAAGTGTTTTCCCGCCAAAAGAATGCCAACAAGCCTTGCTAGCTGCAAATCGTGCGGTTAGCATTTTTGGACTCTGCTGTGGCCCAGGAGGGACCAGGAGGTCGCAAATTGGATCAGGAGGAAGAGGGAACGTCGAGCAAGAAAACGAGCCCTCTCAACAGCAGGTAGCATCCGGAGAAGTGCCAGAAACAGGCACTATGAGGATGTGTGAAACGGTGCTCACCGCAGTTGCACAAAGGAGTCCCACGTCGCCGGAGACCAACTTAGAAAGTCGTGCAATGCAGGTTAGAGTGCCGTGGACCCAGGCTTGGCTGTGCACAAAGGATTTCTGCCGGAAGTGCACAGGGGCCGGAGTAGCTGCAAAGTCGCGGTTCCCAGCAATGCAGCCCATCGAGGTGAGGCAAGGACTTACCTCCACCAAACTTGGACTGAAGAGTCACTGGACAGTGGGAGTGACTTGGACAGAGTTGCTGGATTCAAGGGACCTCGCTCGTCGTGCTGAGAGGAGACCAAAGGGACCGGTAATGCAGCTTTTTGGTGCCTGCGGTTGCAGGGGGAAGATTCCGTCGACCCACGGGAGATTTCTTCGGAGCTTCTGGTGCAGAGAGGAGGCAGACTACCCCCACAGCATGCACAAGCAGGAAAACAGTCAAGAAGGCGGCAGGATCAGCGTTACAGAGTTGCAGTAGTCGTCTTTGCTACTATGTTGCAGGTTTGCAGGCTTCCAGCGCGGTCAGCAGTCGTTTCCTTATCAGAAGGTGAAGAGAGAGATGCAGAGGAACTCTGATGAGCTCTTGCATTTGTTATCTAAAGTTTCCCCAGAGACAGAGACCCTAAATAGCCAGAAAAGAGGGTTTGGCTACCTAGGAGAGAGGATAGGCTACTAACACCTGAAGGAGCCTATCAGAAGGAGTCTCTGACGTCACCTGGTGGCACTGGCCACTCAGAGCAGTCCAGTGTGCCAGCAGGACCTCTGTTTCCAAGATGGCAGAGGTCTGGAGCACACTGGAGGAGCTCTGGACACCTCCCAGGGGAGGTGCAGGTCAGGGGAGTGGTAACTCCCCTTTCCTTTGTCCAGTTTCGCGCCAGAGCAGGGGCTAAGGGGTCCCTGAACCGGTGTAGACTGGCTTATGCAGAATTGGGCACATCTGTGCCCAAGAAAGCATTTACAGAGGCTGGGGGAGGCTACTCCTCCCCTGCCTTCACACCATTTTCCAAAGGGAGAGGGTGTAACATCCTCTCTCAGAGGAAGTCCTTTGTTCTGCCATCCTGGGACAAGCCTGGCTTGACCCCAGGGGGGCAGAAACCTGTCTGAGGGGTTGGCAGCAGCAGCAGCTGCAGTGAAACCCCAGAAAAGGCAGTTTGGCAGTACCAGGGTCTGTGCTACAGACCACTGGGATGATGGAATTGTCCCAATAATGCCAGGATGGCATAGAGGGGGCAATTCCATGATCTTAGACATGTTACATGGCCATATTCGGAGTTACCATTGTGAAGCTACATATAGGTAGTGACCTATATGTAGTACACGCGTGTAATGGTGTCCCCGCACTCACAAAGTTCAGGGAATTGGCTCTGAACAATGTGGGGGCACCTTGGCTAGTGCCAGGGTGCCCTCACACTTAGTAACTTTGCACCTAACCTTTACCAGGTAAAGGTTAGACATATAGGTGACTTATAAGTTACTTAAGTGCAGTGTAAAATGGCTGTGAAATAACGTGGACGTTATTTCACTCAGGCTGCAGTGGCAGGCCTGTGTAAGAATTGTCAGAGCTCCCTATGGGTGGCAAAAGAAATGCTGCAGCCCATAGGGATCTCCTGGAACCCCAATACCCTGGGTACCTCAGTACCATATACTAGGGAATTATAAGGGTGTTCCAGAAAGCCAATGTAAAATGGTAAAATTGGTCACTAGCCTGTTAGTGACAATTTGAAAGAAATGAGAGAGCATAACCACTGAGGTTCTGATTAGCAGAGCCTCAGTGAAACAGTTAGTCACTACACAGGTAACACATTCAGGTACACTTATGAGTACTGGAGCCCTGGAGAACAGGGTCCCAGTGACACATACAACTAAAACAACATATATACAGTGAAAAATGGGGGTAACATGCCAGGCAAGATGGTACTTTCCTACACTCCCCAATTGACAATTCCATAATCTTAGACATGTTACATGGCCATGTTCGGAGTTACCATTGTGACGCTATACATATGTAGTGACCTATGTATAGTGCACGCGTGTAATGGTGTCCCCGCACTCACAAAGTCCGAGGAATTTGCCCTGAACAATGTGGGGGCACCTTGGCTACTGCCTGGGTGCCCACACACTAAGTAACTTAGCACCCAACCTTCACCAGGTGAAGGTTAGACATATAGGTGACTTATAAGTTACTTAAGTGCAGTGCTAAATGGCTGTGAAATAACGTGGACGTTCTTTCACTCAGGCTGCAGTGGCAGGCCTGTGTAAGAATTGTCAGAGCTCCCTATGGGTGGCAAAAAGAAATGCTGCAGGTTCACTGTGTGATGCCTAACTGTCTCACTGAGGCTTTGCTAACCAGAACCTCAATGGTTATGCTCTCTCTGCTTTCCAAATTTGTCACTAACAGGCTAGTGACTGAATTTACCTATTCACATTGGCATACTGGTACACCCATATAATTTTCTAGTATATGGTACTGAGGTACCCAGGGTATTGGGGTTCCAGGAGATCCCTATGGGCTCCAGCATTTCTTTTGCCACCCATAGGGAGCTCTGACAATTCTTACACAGACCTGCCACTGCAGCCAGAGTGAAATAACGTCCACGTTATTTCACAGCCATTTACCACTGCACTTCAGTAACTTATAAGTCACTTATATGTCTAACCTTCACCTGGTGAAGGTTGGGTGCAAAGTTACTTAGTGTGTGGGCACCCTGGCACTAGCCAAGGTGCTCCCACATCGTTTAGGGCATATTCCCCGGACATTGTGAGTGCGGGGACACTATTACACGTGTGCACTATGCATAGGTCACTACCTATGTATAGCGTCACAATGGTAACTCCGAACATGGCCATGTAACATGTCTAAGATCATGGAATTGTCACCCCAATGTCATTCTGGCATTGGGGGGACAATACCATTGTCCCCCGGGTCTCTAGCACAGTACCCGGGTTCTGCCAAACTTCCTTTACGTGGTCTCCACTGCAGCTGCTGCTGCTGCCAACCCCTCAGACAGGATTCTGCCTACCTGGGGTCCAGGAAGCCCTGGCCCAGGAAGGCAGAATAAAAGATCTCCTCTGAGAGAGGGTGTTACACCCTCTCCCTTTGGAAATAGGTGTGAAGGCTGGGGAGGAGTAGCCTCCCCCAGCCTCTGCTTTGATGGGCACAGATGGTGCCTATCTCTGCATAAGCCAGTCTACACCGGTTCAGAGATCCCCCAGCCCTGCTCTAGCGTGAAACTGGACAAAGGAAAGGGGAGTGACCACTCCCCTGACCTGCACCTCCCAGGGGAGGTGCCCAGAGCTCCTCCAGTGTGTCCCAGACCTCTGCCATCTTGGAAGCAGAGGTGCTGGGGGCACACTGGACTGCTCTGAGTGGCCAGTGCCAGCAGGTGAAGTCAGAGGCTCCTTCTGATAGGCTCTTACCTCTCTTGGTAGCCAATCTTCCTTCCTTGGTGCCAAACCTCCCTTTCTGGCTATTTAGATTCTCTGCTTTGGGGAATTCTTTAGATAACGAATGCAAGAGCTCACCAGAGTTCCTCTGGATCTCCCTCTTCACCTTCTGCCAAAGGATCGACCGCTGACTGCTCAGGACGCCTGTAAAACCGCAACAAAGTAGCAAGACGACTACTAGCAACCTTGTATCGCCTCATCCTGCCGGCTTTCTCGACTGTTTCCAGGTGGTGCATGCTCTGGGGATAGCCCGCCTCCTCCCTGCACCAGGAGCTCTGAAGAAATCTCCTGTGGATCGACGGAATCTTCCCCCTGCTAAAGCAGGCACCAAAAGACTGCGACACTGGTCCTCTGGGTCCCCTCTCATCCTGACGAGCATGGTCCCTGGAACTCAGCAACTCTGTCCAAGTGACTCCCACAGTCCAGTGACTCTTCTTTCCAAGTTTGGTGGAGGTAAGATCTTGCCTCCCCACGCTAGACTGCATTGCTGTGTTCCGCGTGTTTTGCAGCTGCTCCCGCTCCTGTGCACTCTTCCAGGATTTCCTTTGTGCACAGCCGAGCCTGGGTCCCCGACACTCCTTCCTGCAGTGCACAACCTTCTGAGTTGTCCTCCAGCATCATGGGACTCCCGTTTGTGACTTTGTGTGGACTCTGTTTCACTTTCCTTCCAAGTGCTTGTTCAGGTACTTTTGCGGCTGCTGCCTGCTTCTGTGAGGGCTCCCTGAGTTCATGGGCGCCTCCTCTGTCTCCTCCTCCAAGTGGCAACATCCTGGTCCCTCCTGGGCCACAGCAGCACCCAAAAACCTCTACTGTGACCCTTGCAGCTAGCAAGGCTTGTTTGCGGTATTTCTGCGTGGGAACACATCTGCAAGCTTCATCTCCAGGTAGGACATCCATCCTCCAAAGGGGAAGTTACTAGTCCTCTTCTTTCTTGCAGAACTCCAAGCTTCTTCCATCAGGTGGCAGCTTCCTTGCACCCTCAGCTGGCATTTCCTGGGCTCCTGCCCACTCTCGACACTGTCGCGAATATTGGACTTGGTCCCCTTGTCTTACAGGAACTCAGGTCCAGAAATCCACTGTTGTTGCATTGCTGGTGTTTGTTCTTCCTGGATAATCTCCCTATCACGACTTCTGTGCTCTCTGGGGGTAGTAGGTGCACTTTACACCTACCTTTCAGGGTCTTGAGGTGGACTAATTTCCTAACCCTCACAGTTTTCTTACACTCCCAGTGACCCTCTCCAAGCTCATATAGGTTTGGGGTCCATTCGTGGTTCGCATTCCACTTTTGGAGTATATAGTTTGTGTTGCCCCTATACCTCTAGGCTCCTATTGCAATCTATTGTAATTCTACACTGTTTGCGTTACTTTTCTTACTATTACTTACCTATTTTTGGTTTGTGTACATATATCTTGTGTATATAACTTATCCTCATACTGAGGGTACTCACTGAGATACTTTTGGCATATTGTCATAAAAATAAAGTACCTTGATTTTTAGTACTTCTGTTTATTGTGTTTTCTTATGATATTGTGCATATGACAACAGTGGTGTAGTAGGAGCTTTACATGTCTCCTAGTTCAGCCTTAGCTGCTTTGCCATAGCTACCTTCTATCAGCCTAAGCTGCTAGAAACATCTCTTCTACTCTAATAATGGATAACTGGACCTGGCACAAAGTCCAAGTACCTCTGGTACCCACTACAAACCAGGCCAGCCTCCTACACCTATGTATAGCGTCACAATGGTAACTCCGAACATTGCCATGTAACATGTCTAAGATCATGGAATTTTCACCCCAATGCCATTCTGGTATTGGGGAGACAATTCCATGATCCCCCGGGTCTCTAGCACAGTACCTGGGTACTGCCAAACTGCCTTTCCGGGGTCTCCACTGGAGGTGCTGCTGCTGCCAACCCCTCAGACAGGTTTCTGCCCTCCTGGGGTCCAGGCAGCCCTGGCCCAGGAAGGCAGAACAAAGGATTTCCTCTGAGAGAGAGTGTTACACCATCTCCCTTTGGAAATAAGTGTGAAGGGCTGGGGAGGAGTAGCCTCCCCCAGCCTCTGGAAATGCTTTGATGGGCACAGATGGTGCCCATCTCTGCATAAGCCAGTCTACACCGGTTCAGGGATCCCCCAGCCCTGCTCTGGTTTGAAACATGACAAAGGAAATGGGAGTGACCACTCCCCTGACCTGCACCTCCCAGGGGAGGTGCCCAGAGCTCCTCCAGTGTGTCCCAGACCTCTGTCATCTTGGAAGCAGAGGTGTTGGGGGCACACTGGAATGCTCTGAGTGGCCAGTGCCATCAGGTGACGTCAGAGGCTCCTTCTGATAGGCTCTTACCGCTCTTGGTAGCCAATCCTCCTAAACTATTAGCCAATCCTCCTTTTCTGGCTGTTTAGGGTCTCTGCTTTGGGGAATTCTTCAGATAACGAATGCAAGAGCTCAACAGAGTTCCTCTGCATCTCCCTCTTCACCTTCTACCAAAGGATGGACCTCTGACTACGCAGGACGCCTGCAAAACCACAACAAAGTAACAAGACGACTACTAGCAACCTTGTATCGCCTCATCCTTCTGGCTTTCTCGACTGTTTCCAGGTGGTGCATGCTCTGGGGGTAGCCTGCCTCCTCTCTGCTCCAGAAGCTCCGAAGAAATCTCCCGTGGGTCGACGGAATCTTCCCCCTGCTAACACAGGCACCAAAAGACTGCAACACTGATCCTATGGGTCCCCTCTCATCCTGACAAGCATGGTCCCTGGAACTCAGCAACTCTGTCCAAGTGACTTCCACAGTCCAGTGACTCTTCAGTCCAAGTGTGGTGGAGGTAAATCCTTGCCTCCCCACGCTAGACTGCATTGCTGGGTGCTGCTGATTTGCAGCTGCTCCGGCTCCTGTGTATTCTTCCAGGATTTCCTTCGTGCACAGCCAAGCCTGGGTCCCTGACACTCTATCCTGCAGTGCACAACTTTCTGAGTTATCCTCCGGCGTCGTGGGACTCCCTTTTGTGACTTCACATGGACTCTGGTTCACTTTCCTTCCAAGTGCCTTTTCAGGTACTTTTGCGGGTTCTGCCTGCTTCTGTGAGGGCTCCCTATGTTGCTGGGCACGCCCTCTGTCTCCTCCTCCAAGTGGCGACATCCTGGTCCCTCCTGGGCCACAGCAGCACCCAAAAACCTGTACTGTGACCCTTGCAGCTAGCAAGGCTTGTTTGCAGTCTTTTTACGTGGGAACACATCTGCAAGCTTTATCGCGACGTGTAACATCCATCTTCCAAAGCAAAAGTTCCTAGTCCTCTTCTTTCATGCAGAACTCCATGATTCTTCCAACAGGTGGCAGCTTTCTTGCACCCTCAGCTGGCATTTCCTGGGCTCCTGCCCACTCTCGACACTGTTGCGACTATTAGACTTGGTGCCCATGTCTTACAGGTACTCAGGTCTGGAAATCCACTGTTGTTGCATTGCTGGTGTTTGTTCTTAATGCAGAATCCCCCTATCACAACTTCTGTGCTCTCTGGGGTTAGTAGGTGCACTTTACACCTACTATTCAGGGTCTTGGGGTGGGCTATTTTTCTAACCCTCACTGTTTTCTTACAGTCCCAGCAACCCTCTACAAGCTCACATAGGTCTGGGGTCCATTTGCGGTTCGCATTCCAGTTTTGGAGTATATGGTTTGTGTTGCCCCTATACCTATGTGCTCCTATTGCAATCTATTGTAATTCTACACTGTTTGCAATGCTTTTCTTGCAATTACCTACCTAATTTATGGTTTGTGTACATTTATCTTCTGTTTATAACTTGTCCTCATCCTGAGGGTACTCACTGAGATAGTTTTGGCATATTGTCATAAAAATAAAGTGCCTTTATTTTTAGTATCTCCCTGAATTGTGTTTTCTCATGATATTGTGCATGTGACACCAGTGGTATAGTAGGAGCTTTACATGTCTCCTAGTTCAGCCTAAGCTGCTTCACCATAGCTACCTTCTATTAGCCTAAACTGCCAGAAACACCTCTTCTACACTAATAAGGGATAGCTGGACCTGGCACAAGGTGTAAGTACCTCTAGTACCCACTACAAGCCAGGCCAGCCTCCTACATTGGTTGTGCAGCTCTGGGATAAGTACTTGTAACTACTTACCACTTTGTCATTGTGTACTTTTCATAAGAGAATAATATACAAAACAGTTCAGTGTATGTACACCTAACCAAAAGTTTTGCTTTTCTCTTCTTAAACTTTTTACAAAGTTCTGAAAAGTTTTCTAAAACTTCTAAAAGTTTTCTAAAGTTAGAAAAGTTTTTTTCTCTGTTCTTTAAAAAGTTCTGAAACTTTTTCTTCCTTCGCACTGTCTCTAAACCTCCTGTTATCATGTCTGTGGTAGATTCTACTCTTAAAATGGTCAATTCAACTTATGACAATCTGAATTACAAGAGCCTAAGGAGTCTCTGCCTAGATAGAGGTTTAGTGATAGGAAAAAACCCTACAAAAAAGTTTCTATTTAACATGCCTATTGTAAATGATGAGCCCCAAGCAGGCACATCAAATGAGAGGTTAATAGAAGGCTCCCATTCTGACTCAGGGGATCTCCTTGAGGGAGGTGGGGAGTGTTCTGAACAGGATCTGCCCCTAGCAGGATGCCCAGTAATGTTGGTAGTAATGGAGGTTCTCATCACAGTAGGGAAGTCTTTATTTCTAGAGGCCAAGTTGCTAGGGTCCAGTCAGTTAGGGACAGATCCCCCTCTGTTGTTTCCAACCTGTCTTCTGTAAGCATTCCCAACCCACCCACCCTGAGGATAACTTGTTAGAAAGGGAACTCAAAAGGTTGACTACCAGACTGAAGCTTAAACAGCAACAGCTGTCCTTAGATAGGGAATCCCTAGACCTGGAGAAGGAAAGACAGAGATTGGGGTTTGGACCCCATGGTGGCAGCAGCAGTATTACTGATAGTAATCCAGTTAGAGAGCATGATTCCAGGAATATGCACAAGAAAGTCCCCCCTTACAAGGACGGGGATGACATCAACAAGTGGTTTACTGCACTTGAGAGGGCCTGTATGGTACAGGAGGTCCCTCAAAGGCAGGGTGGACTGCTATATTATGGCTATCTTTCACTGGAAAGGGTAGGGATAGGCTCCTTACTGTTAGAGAAAGTGATGCTAACAATTTTGCAGTTTTGAAGAATGCACTCTTGGATGGATTTGGTTTAACCACTGAACAATACAGGATTAAGTTCAGAGACAGCAGAAAAGAGTCCTCACTAGACTGGACAGACTTGTAGACTGTTCAGTGAAGGCCTTGGAGGGGTGGTTACATGGCAGTAGAGTATCTGACTATGAAAGCCTGTATAACCTTATTCTGAGAGAGCATATTCTGAATAACTGTGTGTCAGACTTGCCACACCAATATATAGTGGTATCAGATCTGACCTCTCCCCAAGAATTGGGAAAGAAGGCAGACAAATGGGTCAGAACAAGAGTGAACAGAAAAGTTCATACAGGGGGTGACAAGGATGGCAAGAAAAAGTATGGTAAGTCTTCTTACAAGGGTGGGGACGAAAATAAAACTGAGTCTTCATCAGGCCCACAAAAATCCTCTGGTGGGGGTGGTGGGTCCAAATCCTCTTCCAATAATCAACCTAAAAAGCCTTGGTGTAATTTGTGTAAATTCAAAGGCCATTGGGCAACTGATTCCAGTTGTCCAAAGAAAAACACCAAACCTCCCACTACCATAACCCCTGCTGCAAATTCTAGTGCCCCTAGTAATAGCAGTGGTAGTGGGAGCATACCTACAAATAGCCAATCCAAGGGAGTAGCTGGGATCACTATGGGTAATGTAGTTGGGGTTGGTCTTGTTAGGGAGACCACAGAGGCTGTGTTAGTCTCTTAAGTTGCCATTGATTTGGCCACCTTGGTTGCTTGTCCGCTTAATATGGATAAGTACAAGCAACTTCCCCTAATAAATGGTGTTGAGGTTCAGGCCTACAGGGACACAGGTGCCAGTGGTTATCATGGTAATAGAGAAACTGGTCCACCCTGAACAACACCTACTTGGTTAGCAGTACGAAGGGACAGACGCTCATAACAACACTCTTAGCCACCCCATGGCTGTTGTTAATCTCAACTGGGGGGGAGGGGGGGGTTTACTGGTCCAAAGAAAGTTGTGGTTGCTTCAGATTTACCTGTAGACTGTCTACTAGGAAATGATTTAGAGACATCAGCTTGGGCAGAAGTGGAGTTGGATGCTCATGCAGCAATGCTGGGCATTCCTGGGCATATTTTTGCTTTGACAAGGGCTCAGGCCAAATAGCAAAAAGGACAGGGTGACTTGGATCCTGGAACAATGGACCAAGTGCTCCCTAAAGCTAGGGGTAGCAAGGGTAAATCCCCACCCACTATCACTCCCTCTACAGATGATTCTCTTTCTGAGGAAGAAGAATTTCCTCCCTGTGCAGAACCTTCACCAGATGAGCTGGCAGCAGACACTGCTGAGCTTTTGGGTGGAGGGTGGCCTGCCAGGGAAGAGCTGAGTGTGGCACAGAAAACGTCTCCCACATTAGAGTGTCTCAGACAGCAAGCTGTCAAGCAGCAAAATGGGGATGTCAGTGACTCACATAGAGTTTACTGGGAGGACAACCTCTTGTACACATAGGCAAGGGACCCAAAACCTGGAGCAGCCAGGAGATTGGTCATTCCCCTGCAGTACAGAGAGTTCCTCCTAACTCTTGCACATGACATTCCTTTGGCTGGGCATTTGGGCCAGATCAAAACATGGAAAAGGCTTGTCCCCCTGTTTCACTGGCCTAGGATGTCAGAGGACACTAAAGATTTTTGCAAGTCTTGTGTGACCTGCCAAGCCAGTGGCAAGACTGTGGCACTCCAAAGGCTCCCCTTATTCCACTGCCTGTGGTTGGGGTGCCCTTTGAAAGGGTAGGGGTTGACATAGTTGGCCCCCTTGACCCTCCTACTACTTCAGGCAATAGGTTTATCTTGGTGGTTGTCGACCATGCCACAGGTTATCCTGAAGCAATTCCTCTAAGGACCACTACAGCTCCTGCAGTGGCAAAGGCCCTCCTGGGAATCTTTTCCCGGGTGGGTTTCCCTAAAGAGGTTGTATCAGACAGAGGTAGCAACTTCATGTCTGCATACTTGAAAGCAATGTGGAAGGAGTGTGATGTTATCTACAAGTTCACCACTCCTTATCATCCACAGACTAATGGACTGGTAGAGAGGTTTAATAAAACTCTCAAAGGTATGATAATGGGACTCCCTGAAAATCTCAGAAGGAGATGGGATGTCCTGTTACCTTGCCTCCTTTTTGCTCACAGGGAGGTACCCCAGAAAGGAGTGGGCTTCTGCCCCTTTGAACTCCTCTTTGGACACCCTATAAGAGGCCAACTAACACTTGTGAAGAAGGGTTGGGAACAACCTTTAAAAGCTCCCAAAAAAGACCTAGTGGACTATGTACTTGGCCTAAGATCCAGAATGGCTGAGTACATGAAAACGGCCACTAAAAACCTTCAGGCCAGCCAGGACCTCCAGAAGCAATGGCATGACCAGAAGGCTGGTCTGATTCAGTACCAACCAGGACAGAAGGTGTGGGTATTGGAGCCTGTGGCCTCAAGAGCACTCCAGGACAAATGGAGTGTACCCCATCTAATTGATGAGAAAAAGGGTGAGGTTACCTATCTGGTAGACCTGGGCACTGCTAGGAGTCCCCTTAGGGTGATTCATGTCAACCGCCTGAAACCCTACTATGACAGAGCTGATCTCACCCTGCTCATGGCAACAGATGAGGGACAGGAAGAAGAGATTGACCCTCTCCCTGATCTCTTTTCCACCACTGATACTGATGCTTTAGTGGAGGGAGTAGTTTTGGCAGATTGTTTGACCGCAGAACAGAATGACAACTGCATAAATCTCCTTGGACACTTTTTGGACCTCTTTTCAACTGTGCCAGGAACAACTTCATGGTGTGAACACACAATTGATACTGGAGACAGCTTGCCTGTCAAAAGTAAAATCTATAGGCAATCTGACCATGCCGGGGACTGAATAAAACAAGAGATGCAGAAAATGCTTGATCTAGGAGTGATTGAACCTTCTGAAAGCCCATGGGCGAGTCCTGTGGTGCTTGTACCAAAGCCTCACTCAAAAGATGGAAAAAGGGAGATGAGGTTTTGTGTAGACGACAGAGGTCTCAATCAGGTAACAAAAACTGATGCTCACCCTATACCCAGGGCAGATGAGCTCATTGATACACTGGCATCTGCCAATTATCTTAGCACCTTTGATTTGACTGGAGGGTATTGGCAGATCAAATTGGCCGAGGATGCTAAACCTAAATCTGTATTTTCAACTATAGGAGGGCACTACCAATTTACAGTGATGCCCTTTGGTTTGAAAAATGCACCTGCCACTTTTCAGAGATTGGTGAACATAGTCCTGCAAGGATTGGAGGCTTTTAGTGCAGCATATCTAGATGATATAGCTGTCTTTAGCTCCACCTGGGATGAGCACCTGGTCCACCTTTGGAAAGTTTTGGAGGCCCTGCAAAAGGCAGGCCTCACTATCAAGTCCTGAAAAGTGCCAGATAGGGCAGGGAAAGGTGGTTTATCTGGGACACCTGGTAGGTGGAGAACAGATTGCACCACTTCAGGGGAAAATCCAGACAATCATGGATTGGGTTCCCCCTACAACTCAGACCCAGGTGAGAGCCTTCGTAGGCCTCAGTGGGTATTACAGGAGATTCATTAAAAACTATGGCTCCATAGCAGCCCCTCTTAATGATCTCACAACTAAGAAGATACCTAAAAAGCTAATATGGACAGCTAGCTGTCAGAAAGCTTTTGAGGAGCTCAAACAGGCCATGTGCTCTGCACCTGTCCTAAAAAGCCATGTTACTCCAAGAAATTCATTGTTCAAACTGATGCATCTGAATTAGGGGTAGGGGCAGTCTTATCACAACTGAATTCTGAGGGCCAGGATCAACCAGTTGCTTTTATCAGCAGAAGGTTGACCCCTTGCGAAAAGCGTTGGTTTTCCATAGAGATGGAGGCCTTTGCTGTGGTCTGGGCACTGAAAAAGTTGAGGCCATACCTGTTTGGCACTCACTTTATTGTTCAGACAGACCACAAACCTCTACTTTGGCTAAAACATATGAAAGGTGAAAATCCTAAATTGTTGAGGTGGTCCATATCTCTACAGGGATTGGACTATTCAGTGGAACATAGACCTGGGAGTACCCACTCCAATGCAGATGGACTCTCCAGATATTTCCACTTAGACAATGAAGACCCATCAGGTAATGACTAGTCTTATTGTCCTTCGTTTGGGGGGGGGGGGGGGGGGGTTGTGTAGGAAAGTACCATCTTGCCAGGCATGTTACCCCCATTTTTCACTGTATATGTTGTTTTAGTTGTATGTGGCACTGGGACCCTGCCAGACAGGGCCCCAGTGCTCATAAGTATGTGCCCTGTATGTGTTTCCTGTGTGATGCCTAACTGTCTCACTGAGGATCTGCTAACCAGAACCTCAGTGGTTATGCTCTCTCTCAGCTTTCCAAATTTGTCACTAACAGGCTAGTGACTAAATTTATCAATTCACATTGGCATACTGGTACACCCATATTATTACCTAGTATATGGTACTGAGGTACCCAGGGTATTGGGGCTCCAGGAGATCCCTATGGGCTGCAGCATTTCTTTTGCCACCCATAGGGAGCTCTGACAATTCTTACACAGGCCTGCCAGTGCAGCCTGAGTGAAATAACGTCCACGTTATTTCACAGCATTTTACCACTTCACTTAAGTAACTTATAAGTCACCTATATGTCTAACCTTCACTTAGTGAAGGTTGGGTGCCAAGTTACTTAGTGTGTGGGCACCCTGGCACTAGCCAAGGTGCCCCACATCGTTCAGGGCAAATTCCCCGGACTTTGTGGGTGCGGGGACACCATTACACGCGTACACTATACATAGGTCACTACCTATGTATAGCGTCACAATGGTAACTCCGAACATGGCCATGTAACATGTCTAAAATCATGGAATTGTCACCCAATACCATTCTGGAATACGGGAACTAATGAAAATGACTAATGTTGATGAATTATTACATTTAAAGATGGTTTTACACTAATTATTAATGGTTAGGTTATTAAAGTTTTGCTAATAAATCTTTTAGGCCTTAGTAGCATGAGTTGGGGCCTAGCTGCCTGACTCTCATATTAAATGTTTTTCCAAACGTGCAGTGTGCTGACTTGCTAAAGGACATGAACTCTTTTTTTTCCAAACTCAAAGCTGAATGTAACTGTAGTAGATCCGTTCTCATGAAATTCATATTGCTTGTAGAAACATTTTAGCTGAAAGCAACAGTGTAGATTAATGTTGGGTACAAGGTCGCCTAAACCGGTACAGACAATGGAGCCACTGACCAACGATGCGCAAAGAATTACAAGAGGATGAAATCATACCGGACATTCTACCTCTAAAGACGTCAATCATAAGGAGCAATAAAATGCATGAGAACTGTTATGGGGTGACAAGTTCAATGAGCTAATGTAAAGTTAATTGGAGGGGGTTAATGGGGTGCAACCTTTGTCCAATCAAATTTTAGGGGAATGTACAACGAAAATGGGATAAAAAACCCTTGACACCAGTGTAGGAGGCTGGCCTGGCTTGTAATGGGTACCAAGGGGTACTTACACTCTGTACCATGTCCAGTTATCCCTTATTAGTGTAGGAGAGGTGTTTCTAGCAGCTTAGGCTGATAGAAGGTAGCTATAGCAGAGCAGCTTAGGCTGAACTAGGAGACATGCAAAGCTCCTACTATACCACTGGTGTCATATGCACAATATCATAAGAAAACACAATACACAGATATACTAAAAATAAAGGTACTTTATTTTTATGACAATATGCCAAAAGTATCTCAGTAAGTACCCTCAGTATGAGGATGCCAAATATACACAAGATATATGTACACAATACCAAAAATATGCAGTAATAGCAAAAGGAAGTAATGCAAGCAATGTAAAATTACAGTAGATTGCAATAGGAGCACATAGGTATAGGGGCAACACAAACCATATACTCCAAAAGTGGAATGCGAACCACGAATGGACCCCAAACCTATGTGAGCTTGTAGAGGGTTGCTGGGGCTGTAGGAAAACAGTAAGGGTTAGAAAAATAGCCCACCCCAAGACCCTGAAAAGTAGGTGTAAAGGGCACCTATATTCCCCAGAGAGCACAGAAGTCGTGATAGGGGAATTCTGCAAGGAAGACCAACACCAGCAATGCAACCAAAGTGGATTTCCGGACGAGAGTACCTGTGGAACAAGGGGGCCAAGTCTAAGAGTCGTGACAAAGTCGAGAGTGGGCAGATGCCCAGGAAATGCCAGCTGAGGGTGCAAAGAAGCTGCCACCAGATAATAGAAGCTGTGGATTCTGCAAGGACGAAGAGGGCTAGAAACTTCCCCTTTGGAGGATGGATGTCACACGTCATAAATAAGAAGCTTGCAGAGGTGTTCCCACGCAGAAAGACCGCAAACAAGCCTTGCTAGCTGCAAGGGTCGCGGTTAGGGGTTTTGAATGCTGCTGTGGCCCAGGAGGGACCAGGATGTCTCCACTTGGATGAGGAGACAGAGGGGGCACCCAGCAAGTCAGGAAGCCCTCACAGAAGCAGGCAGCACCCGCAGAAGTACCGGAACAGGCACTTGGAAGATGAGTGAACTGGAGCTCACTCGAAGGCACAAAAGGGAGTCCCACGACGCCGGAGGACAACTCAGGAGGTTGTGCACTGCAGGTTAGAGTGTCGGTGACCCAGGCTTGGCTGCGCACGAAGGAAATCCTGGAAGAGTTCACAGGAGCCGGAGCAGCTGCAAATCACGCGGTACCCAGCAATGCAGTCTAGCGTGGGGAGGCAAGGACTTACCTCCACAAAACTTGGACTGAAGAGTCACTGGACTGTGGGAGTCACTTGGACAGAGTTGCTGAGTTCCAGGGACCACGCTCGTCGTGCTGAGAGGGGACCCAGAGGACCGGTGATGCAGTCTTTTGTTGCCTGCGGTTGCAGGGGGAGGATTCCGTCGTCCCATGGGACATTTCTTCAGAGCTCCTGGTGCAAGAAGGAGGCAGGCTACCCCCAGAGCATGCACCAACAGGAAACAGGAGAGAAAGCGGCAGGAGAAGCGATACAAGGTCGCAGTAGTCGTCGTTGGCTACTTTGTTGCTGTTTTGCAGGTGTCCTGAGCAGTCAGCGGTCGATCCTTTGGCAGAAGGTGAAGAGAGAGATGCAGAGGAACTCTGATGAGCTCTTGCATTCATTATCTAAAGAGTTCCCCAAAGCAGAGACCCTAAATAGCCAGAAAAGGAGGTTTGGCTACCTAGGAAGGAGGATAGGCTAGCAACACAGGTAAGAGCCTATCAGGAGGAGTTCCTGACGTCACCTGCTGGCACTGGCCACTCAGAGCAGTCCAGTGTGCCAGCAGCACCTCTGTTTCCAAGATGGCAGAGGTCTGGAGCACACTGGAGGAGCTCTGGGCACCTCCCCTGGGAGGTGCAGGTCAGGGGAGTGGTCACTCCCCTTTCCTTTGTCCAGTTTCGTGCCAGAGCAGGGCTGGGGGATCCCTAAACTGGTGTAGACTGGCTTATGCAGAGATGGGCACCATCTGTGCCTATCAAAGCATTTTCAGAGGCTGGGGGAGGCTACTCCTCCCCAGCCCTGACACCTTTTTCCAAAGGGAGAGGGTGTAACACCCTCTCTCTGAGGAAGTCCTTTGTTCTGCCTTCCTGAGCCAAGCCTGGCTGGACCCCAGGAGGGCAGAAACCTGTCTGAGGGGTTGGCAGCAGCAGCAGCTGCAGTGAAACCCCAGGAAAGGCAGTTTGGCAGTACCAAGGTCTGTGCTAGAGGCTCAGGGGATCATGGAATTGTCTCCCCAATGCCAGAATGGCATTGGGGTGACAATTCCATGATCTTAGACATGTTACATGGCCATGTTCGGAGTTACCATTGTCACGCTATACATAGGTAGTGACCTATGTATAGTGCACGTGTGTAATGGTGTCCCCGCACTCACAAAGTCTGGGGAATTTGCCCTGAACGATGTGGGGGCACCTTGGCTAGTGCAAGGGTGCCCACATACTAAGTAACTTAGCACCCAACCTTTACCAGGTAAAGGTTAGACATATATGTGACTTATAAGTTACTTAAGTGCAGTGGTAAATGGCTGTGAAATAACGTGGACGTTATTTCACTCAGGCTGTGGTGGCAGGCCTGTGTAAGAATTGTCAGAGCTCCCTATGGGTGGCAAAAGAAATGCTGCAGCCCATAGGGATCTCCTGGAACCCCAATACCCTGGGTACCTCAGTGCCATATACTATGGAATTATAAGGGTGTTCCAGAATGCCAATGTGAATTGGTGAAATTGGTCACTAGCCTGTTAGTGACAATTTGGAAAGCAAAGAGAGAGCATAACCACTGAGGTTCTGGTTAGCAGAGCCTTAGTGAAACAGTTAGTCATCACCCAGGGAACACATACAGGGCACACTTGTGAGCACTGGGGCCCTTGCTGGCAGGGTCCCAGTGATACATACACTAAAACAACATATATACAGTGAAATATGGGGGTAACATGCCAGGCAAGATGGTACTTTCCTACAACCAGGAAGTAGACTAGAACTGGAGGGATAGGAGAGAGACTAGGGGAGAGGCTGATGCGATTTGCTATGATCCAGACACTTTGTCACTTTGCTTAGTGACTTGATAATTTTACCTTAAACCATCCTTATCCTTATATTGCCCGTTATACTTTACCTCCTTATGAGGGAAGTACCCCTTTGCCCTTTCTGCCTGAGCTGAGTTTCTGACTGATGGCGAACCAACTGATGTCCTGAAGATGAAGACCGAACCTGAGTGCTGACCCAAACTGGAGGGTAACTATATGACAATGAAATTGTGATTATCTGTTTGCTTTTCCTTTCTAGGTACCAACTGCTATTTTGACAGACACCATAGCTAGATGTTTTCCAAATTGGTGTTACTAAATTGTTTTGCATGAAGCCCAACATGTCAATGCTAATTCGAGGTTAGGTGAGAGGTTCACTAAACTGACACAAATAGACAAATGACTGAATCGATGCTTTGTTGAACTGACGCGTTAATAATACTCTGCTGAAGTTACCCTAAGTTGTCGCTGTGTTATGTTCTAATAATTGTGATTCTTGCTTTGATGAAGTCTTATTCTAGTTGCCAGATTATGACAGTGTTGATGAGCTTTTTGTTATTGAGATTAATAAATTTGCTATTAGAATTGTAATCAATAGGGAATAAATATCACTAAATCTTAATAAACTGGTGTGGTTATTCATGACTGAAAGGTCATGGTGGTGTCTTGAGTTTAATTAAATGTCATTGACTAAGGTGAAATGCATTGTTGTAATAAATATTGATGACATTATTGATGTATTGATTGACATGCTGCATAGCTATCTCGTCCTAAGGTGTCTTCAATCAGGGTCAAAAGATTCATTGGCCTAAAACGAGTCCCAAAGTGAATAAATTAGTCATAAAGGGAGGCGTTAACAGTTCTGGTAGCAGAGCGACAGTTTGGCCCTTTGGGGCCCTAGGACGGAAAATCATTGTTTAATTTTGTTTTTCGGGATCATGCAAATTGGAGGTATGATGTGTTTCTAAATTCCCCATGACTTTCCCGGAATCTCGGAGCCTGCCTAAGTGAGTTGGGGATGTTCTCGGCGGTTTAGTATGTGTGGTATAGAATTTGCGCTTGCTCAGCCTATGCATTTTGCAGGTGATTTGTGAAGTTTGTGTGTTTAGGCCAGGTAATGTTGTTCTAGTAGGAGTGGGCGTACTCCGCAGTATGAGAGTAGGGAAGTCGGTGTACTTCATGTGAGTGTGGCACTTTGTGCAAAAAAATTATCCACGTGGTTGGTATTGGTGATGTACGGACCCGTCGGGGTCTAGGGGCCAGATGCAGGAAACGAATAGCGAGTCGCAAACGGCAAAAATTGCCGTTTGTGACTCGCTAATCGCGTTTCCCTATGCAGAAATGCATATTGCGAGTCGGTACCGACTCGCAATATGCATTTCAGAATCGCAAATAGGAAGGGGTGTTCCCTTCCTATTTGCGATTCGGAGTGGCATGCAATACCACTTGCGACCGCATATGCGGTCGCAAATGGTATCGCAGTTACCATCCACTTCAAGTGGATGGTAACCCACTCGCAAATTGGAAGGTGTCCCCATGGGACCCCTTCCCCATTGCGAATGGACCCAAAACAATTTTTTCAGGGCAGGTAGTGGACCAAGGGACCACTACCTGCCCTGAAAAAATACCGAAACTAAAGGTTTCATTTTTTTTTTAAGTGCTGCTCGTTTTCCTTTAAGGAAAACGGGCTACACTTTTTAAAAAAAAACTGCTTTATTGATAAAGCAGTCACGAACATGGAGGTCTGCTGAGGACAGCAGGCCTCCATGTTTGCGAGTGCTTAGACTCGCTATGGGGCCGCAATTTGCGACCCACCTCATTAATATTAATGAGGTGGGTCATTGCGACCCCATAGCGATTCGCAGATGGTGTCTGAGTCACCGTACTGCATACCAATTTGCGAGTTGCAAATTGCGAGTCGCAGGGACTCGCAATTTGCAAGTCGCAAATTGTCATTTTCCTACATCTGGCCCTAAGACTCCGGAGTATATTGACAAGTGCAGGAGACACTTGGGTTTATGTTGTAATTTGTGCGGTTTAGTAGGTCAATCGAGCGTGGTTGACAAGTCGAGTTTGAGTCAAAAGTGTGTGAGTGAAACCTTCGATGGAGATTTGGCAAGTTCTAAAGTGCACTAGGATGAACCATTGACAAGTCGAGAGTAGGATTTGCGGGTCGAATTCTGCTTGCGTATGCGGGAGCTGAGAAGGAGAGAATAGCGGCCGAGGCTTCAAGTGAAATCTCTGTAAAGTTCTGAAGCAAATGTGTTACCCTTCCTGTAGTAAACCGGGAAATTTGGGTTTTTATTGTTAAAGGTGCTCGCAATATATTGCATTAGTTTGGTGTGGATTCAGTGTGAGGAGGACAAGCCGCGAGACTTTGTCAGCTGCAGTGTGTGTGAGTGTGATGTCAGTGGTGCCGCGCTAGGATAGGTCAGTTGCCGAGAGGGGTTGCGCACAGATTGGCAGCCGTCTGTGAGAGGCAAATAGGTTGAGAAAGGTGGGTGAAGAGTGTTCTGGGAATTAAAGTCACTTTCTGATTAGATTCAGAGAGTGCTCTGAAGGGATATACATATATTAGGGCGAGTGTAGGGGAGCCTACACCGCCTGAGGGTACTCCAGCTTATATTGTAATGGAGGAAAAGGGAGTTGCGCCATGCCTTTGGATGAAGCAGTGGCGATAATTAACAGAGAAAGAGGGATGTTTAGCGTTTCCTGAGCATGGAACGTTCAATACGAGAATCTTAGAAAACTTGAGGTGGATGTTAAGTGTACAAAAGCCACCTCCGAGACCAGCTCAGTTCGAGGCATTAGCAGTCTGGGATTTAATGGCCATACGACAAAGACAGCAAAGACTTGAAAGGAGAATGAAAAGGGCAGAGAAGACTTTAGCTGAGGCTAGATGGGACAATGAGAGCAGAATGTGGAAAAGGGGAATAGTTGACGGGCTTAAACTGTTTCCAGCAATAACGCAGGAAGATGAGACACAGGGAAAGAAAGCCACCAGTAGACAGACAAAGGCTCTAGTAAGCCAAAGGAGACTCAGAGATCTTGGGTAGCTGAAGATGATTCAGACGATGAAGAATTTCTTAATCAGTTATTACATGATCGCCCACCACCATATGCCATAAATGACACTGTTCCGAGCACTAGTGCTGGTCCTGAGAATCCAGCACAGAGTAAGGGACCTGCAAATACAGTGCAGACAAGTGACACAGTTTTAATACAAAATGGTGTCAGTGAACCCACTGCACCAGATGCACAGATACAGTTGCAACTTCCGCCGATACAGAGGCTCTATCCAGAGGTCCCAGAACTAGAGACAAGTACAAGTCTGATGGTGCCGCCTGATCCAATATACGCGAGATCAAAGCTAGTGCAGATTGAGCCAACTCTGCAATTGCTGCCCCAGCCGCAGCAACAACTGATTCCGGGTTACAGTCTAGTAGCAGGACCGCAGTGAGTACCTGCAGCAACCACGATGAGTCAAGCTTTGGGGGTTAGTGCTCCACTGGGTTTGGGACCAAGTCAGACGCCAGCTGCCATATCGCTACCAGTGACTGTTGGGCCAACAGTACCGCTGTATGCGCAAGGTAAGCCTTGCACATGTAATCAGGGAGTAAGGACCCAAGAGATATTAAGAGGAGGGTTCACAGGAACTCCCCAACCAATGATACCAAGAGAACAAGCAGCAGAAGGACTCAGATCTCTGGTAGACCTTAGTCCAATTGGGACTCCTTTAGAGGCAATGAGACAAGCATGGCTAAGTGTGCTAGCCCCACAGACATTGAGTAAAGATACGTCACAGTCACCATTGATGCAGTCAGGAAATATTTCGTTGCAAGGCTTTTCCGTGCAACAATTAAATGAGTGGTTAGAAAGGACCAATGCTTCACAAACTACCGCAGTGACCGCAGAGAGGTCAGAGAGGCATGAATACTTAAACTTTGTAAGACTGGGTATGGAAGCTGCTGAACTAGTGGAAGGAACAATGGGGGTGAACAGATTAGAGTCATACACAGAAGCAGAATTGAGGTATCTGTGCCCTAAAATCACTAAAGAAGTGGGCAAGGTGCACCAGAGGTTGGCAAACCTGGCTGACAAATATGACATAGACATTGAGAATACTAAACATTTGAAAAGAAGTTACAGATTTGTAGGAAAGTACCATCTTGCCTGGCATGTTACCCCCATTTTTCACTGTATATATGTTGTTTTAGTTGTATGTGTCACTGGGACCCTGCCAGCCAGGGCCCCAGTGCTCATAAGTGTGCCTGAATGTGTTACCTGTGTGGTGCCTAACTGTCTCACTGAGGCTCTGCTAATCAGAACCTCAGTGGTTATTCTCTCTCATTTCTTTCAAATTGTCACTAACAGGCTAGTGACCAATTTTACCAATTTACATTGGCTTACTGGAACACCCTTATAATTCCCTAGTATATGGTACTGAGGTACCCAGGGTATTGGGGTTCCAGAAGATCCCTATGGGCTGCAGCATTTCTTTTGCCACCCATAGGGAGCTCTGACAATTCTTACACAGGCCTGCCACTGCAGCCTGAGTGAAATAACGTCCACGTTATTTCACAGCCATTTTACACTGCACTTAAGTAACTTATAAGTCACCTATATGTCTAACCTTTACCTGGTAAAGGTTAGGTGCAAAGTTACTTACTGTGTGGGCACCCTGGCACTAGCCAAGGTGCCCCCACATTGTTCAGGGCCAATTCACCGGACTTTGTGAGTGCGGGGACACCATTACACGCGTGCACTACATATAGGTCACTACCTATATGTAGCTTCACAATGGTAACTCCGAATATGGCCATGTAACATGTCTATGATCATGGAATTGCCCCTCTATGCCATCCTGGCATAGTTGGCACAATCCCATGATCCCAGTGGTCTGTAGCACAGACCCTGGTACTGCCAAACTGCCTTTACTGGGGTTTCACTGCAGCTGCTGCTGCTGCCAACCCCTCAGACAGGTTTCTGCCCCCCTGGGGTCAAGCCAGGCTTGTCCTAGGATGGCAGAACAAAGGACTTCCTCTGAGAGAGGGTGTTACACCCTCTCCCTTTGGAAAATGGTGTGAAGGCAGGGGAGGGGTAGCCTCCCCCAGCCTCTGGAAATGCTTTCATGGGCACAGATGTGCCCAATTCTGCATAAGCCAGTATACACCGGTTCAGGGGACCCCTTAGCCCTGCTCTGGCGTGAAACTGGACAAAGGAAAGGGGAGTGACCACTCCCCTGACCTGCACCTCCCCTGGGAGGTGTCCAGAGCTCCTCCAGTGTGCTCCAGACCTCTGCCATCTTGGAAACAGAGGTGCTGCTGGTACACTGGACTGCTCTGAGTGGCCAGTGCCACCAGGTGACGTCAGAGACTCCTTCTGATAGGCTCCTTCAGGTGTTGCTAGCCTATCCTCTCTCCTAAGTAGCCAAACCCTCTTTTCTGGCTATTTAGGGTCTCTGTCTCTGGGGAAACTTTAGATAACGAATGCAAGAGCTCATCAGAGTTCCTCTGCATCTCTCTCTTCACCTTCTGCCAAGGAATCGACTGCTGACCGCGCTGGAAGCCTGCAAAACTACAACAAAGTAGCTAAGACGACTACTGCAACTCTGTAACGCTGATCCTGCCGCCTTCTCGACTGTTTTCCTGGTGGTGCATGCTGTGGGGGTAGTCTGCCTCCTCTCTGCACTAGAAGCTCTGAAGAAATCTCCCGTGGGTCGACGGAATCTTCCCCCTGCAACCGCAGGCACCAAAGAACTGCATTACTGGTCCCTTGGGTCTCCTCTCAGCACGACGAGCGAGGTCCCTTGAATCCAGTAACTCTGTCCAAGTGACTCCCACAGTCCAGTGACTCTTCAGTCCAAGTTTGGTGGAGGTAAGTCCTTGCCTCCCCACGCCAGACTGCATTGTTGGAAACCGCGTCTTTTGCAACTCCTCCGGCCTCTGTGCACTTCCGGTGAAAATCCTTTGTGCACAGCCAAGCCTGGGTCCACGGCACTCTAACCTGTATTGCACGACTTTCAAAGTTGGTCTCCGACGACGTGGGACTCCTTTGTGTAACTTCGGGTGAGCACCATTTCACGCATCCTCGTAGTGCCTGTTTCTGGCACTTCTGCGGGTGCTACCTGCTGCTGAGAGGGCTCCTTGTCTTGCTCGACGTCCCCTCTGTCTCCAGACATAATTGACGACATCCTGGTCCCTCCTGGGCCACAGCAGCGTCCAAAAACCCTTACTGCACGATTTGCAGCTAGCAAGGCTTGTTGGCGGTCTTTTGGCGGGAAAACACTCTGCACGACTCTCCACAGCGAGAGGGATCCGTCCTCCAAAGGAAACGTCTCTAGCCATTTTCGTTCCTGCAGAATCCTCAGCTTCTTCTGTCCAGTAGAAGCTTCTTTGCACCCACAGCTGGCATTTCCTGGGCATCTGCCCATCTCCGACTTGCTTGTGACTTTTGGACTTGGTCCCCTTGTTCCACATGTACCCTCGACTGGAAATCCATTGTTGTTGCATTGCTGGTTTGTGTCTTTCCTGCATTATTCCCCTATCACGACTTCTTTGTCCTTTGGGGAACTTCAGTGCACTTTGCACTCACTTTTCAGGGTCTTGGGGTGGGCTATTTTTCTAACCCTCACTTTTTTCTGATAGTCCCAGCGACCCTCTACAAGGTCACATAGGTTTGGGGTCCATTCGTGGTTCGCATTCCACTTTTGGAGTATATGGTTTGTGTTACCACTATCCCTATGTGTCCCCATTGCATCCTATTGTAACTATACATTGTTTGCACTGTTTTATAAGACTATACTGCATATTTTTGGTATTGTGTACATATATCTTGTGTATATTTGCTATCCTCATACTGAGGGTACACTCTGAGATACTTTGGCATATTGTCATAAAAATAAAGTACCTTTATTTTTAGTATAACTGTGTATTGTGTTTTCTTATGATATTGTGCAAGTGACACTTGTGGTACTGTAGGAGCTTCACTCGTCTCCTAGTTCAGCCTAAGCTGCTCTGCTAAGCTACCATTATCTATCAGCCTATGCTGCTAGACACCCTATACACTAATAAGGGATAACTGGGCCTGGAGCAAGGTGCAAGTACCCCTTTGTACTCACTACAAGCCAGTCCAGCCTCCTACAAGATTAGACTTCGACTCTAAAGATTTTGATCACATGAGGTGCACTGGAATGTAAGCGCATCTTAAAGAGATACTGCAAAGCCCGCAAATCTGGGGAGCCTTTGAGAAATGGGAAGGCAGATGGGCAAAGAAAAGTGATAAAGAGAAGGGTGAAAGTCCAGAACCAAAGCAGGCTAAAGCCGTACCGGACACGGTGTAGGAGGCTGGACTGGCTTGTAGTGAGTACCAAGGGGTACTTGCACCTTGCACCAGGCCCAGTTATCCCTTATTAGTGTATAGGGTGTCTAGCAGCTTAGGCTGATAGATAATGGTAGCTTAGCAGAGCAGCTTAGGCTGAACTAGGAGACGTGTGAAGCTACTACAGTACCACTTAGTGTCATATGCACAATATCATAAGAAAACACAATACACAGTCATACTAAAAATAAAGGTACTTTATTTTTATGACAATATGCCAAAGTATCTTAGAGTGTACCCTCAGTGAGAGGATAGGAAATATACACAAGATATATATACACAATAGCAAAAATATGCAGTATAGTCTTAGAAAACAGTGCAAACAATGTATAGTTACAATAGGATGCAATGGGGAAACATAGGGATAGGGGCAACACAAACCATATACTCCAAAAGTGGAATGTGAACCACGAATGGACCCCAAACCTATGTGACCTTGTAGAGGGTCGCTGGGACTATTAGAAAATAGTGAGAGTTAGAAAAATAACCCTCCCCAAGACCCTGAAAAGTGAGTGCAAAGTGCACCAAAGTTCCCCTAAGGACAAAATAGTCGTGTTAGAGGGAAAATGCAAGGAAAACACAAATCAGCAATGCAACAACGATGGATTCCTGACTGAGGGTACCTGTGGAACAAGGGGACCAAGTCCAAAAGTCACAAGCAGCTCGGAGATGGGCAGATGCCCAAGAAATGCCAGCGGTTGGTGCAAAGAAGCTCTTACTAGGCTGAAGAACTGTGAATACTGCAGGAACGACAAGGGCTAGAGACTTCCCCTTTGGAGGATAAATCCCCCACGCCTTGGAGAGTCGTGCAGAAGTGTTTTCCCGCCGGATGGACGCCAACAAGCCTTGCTACACGCAAATCGTGCGTTTGGCGTTTTTGGACGCTGCTGGGGCCCAGGAGGGACCAGAAGGTCGCAAATTGGACCTGCAGAGAAAGGGGACGTCGAGCAAGACAAAGAGCCCTCACTGAAGCAGGTAGCACCTGGAGAAGTGCCAGAAACAGGCACTACGAGGATGCGTGAAACGGTGCTCGCCGAAGTTGCACAAAGGAGTCCCACGTCGCCGGAGACCAACTTAGAAAGTCATGCAATGCAGGTTAGAGTGCCGTGGACCCAGGCTTGGCTGTGCACGAAGGATTTCCGCCGGAAGTGCACAGGGGCCGGAGTAGCTTGCAAAGTCGCGGTTCCCAGCAATGCAGCCCAGCGAGGTGAGGCAAGGACTTACCTCCACCAAACTTGGGCTGAAGAGTCACTGGACTGTGGGGGTCACTTGGACGGTGTCGCTGGATTCGAGGGACCTCGCTCGTCGTGCTGAGAGGAGACCCAAGGGACCGGAAATGCAGCTTTTTGGTGCCTGCGGTTGCAGGGGGAAGATTCCGTCGACCCACGGGAGATTTCTTCGGACCTTCTGGTGCAGAGAGGAGGCAGACTACCCCCACAGCATGCACAAGCAGGAAAACAGTCGAGAAGGCGGCAGGATCAGCGTTACAGAGTTGCAGTAGTCGTCTTTGCTACTATGTTGCAGGTTTGCAGGCTTCCAGCGCGGTCAGCGGTCGATTCCTTATCAGAAGGTGAAGAGGGAGATGCAGAGGAACTCGGCTGAGCTCATGCATTCGTTATCTGAAGTTTCCCCAGAGACAGAGACCCTAAATAGCCAGAAAAGAGGGTTTGGCTACCTAGGAGAGGGGAAAGGCTACTAACACCTGAAGGAGCCTATCAGCAGGAGTCTCTGACGTCACCTGGTGGCACTGGCCACTCAGAGCAGTCCAGTGTGCCAGCAGCACCTCTGTTTCCAAGATGGCAGAGGTCTGGAGCACACTGGAGGAGCTCTGGACACCTCCCAGGGGAGGTGCAGGTCAGGGGAGTGGTCACTCCCCTTTCCTTTGTCCAGTTTCGCGCCAGAGCAGGGGCTAAGGTGTCCCTGAACCGGTGTAGACTGGCTTATGCAGAATTGGGCACATCTGTGCCCAACAAAGCATTTCCAGAGGCTGGGGGAGGCTACTCCTCCCCTGCCTTCACACCATTTTCCAAAGGGAGAGGGTGTCACACCCTCTCTCAGAGGAAGTTCTTTGTTCTGCCATCCTGGGCCAGGCCTGGCTGGACCCCAGGAGGGCAGCTGCCTGTCTGAGGGGTTGGCAGCAGCAGCAGCTGCAGTGAAACCCCAGGAAGGGCAGTCTGGCAGTACCAGGGTCTGTGCTACAGACCACTGGGATCATGGAATTGTACCAACAATGCCAGGATGGCATAGAGGGGGCAATTCCATGATCATAGACATGTTACATGGCCATATTCGGAGTTACCATGGTGAAGCTACATATAGGTAGTGACCTATATGTAGGGCACGCGTGTAATGGTGTCCCCGCACTCACAAAGTTCAGTGAATTGGCTCTGAACAATGTGGGGGCACCTTGGCTAGTGCCAGGGTGCCCTCACACTAAGTAACTTTGCACCTAACCTTTACCAGGTAAAGGTTAGACATATAGGTGACTTATAAGTTACTTAAGTGCAGTGTAAAATGGCTGTGAAATAACGTGGACGTTATTTCACTCAGGCTGCAGTGGCAGGCCTGTGTAAGAATTGTCAGAGCTCCCTATGGGTGGCAAAAGAAATGCTGCAGCCCATAGGGATCTCCTGGAACCCCAATACCCTGGGTACCTCAGTACCATATACTAGGGAATTATAAGGGTGTTCCAGTAAGCCAATGTAAATTGGTAAAAATGGTCACTAGCCTGTCAGTGACAATTTGAAAGTAATGAGAGAGCATAACCACCGAGGTTCTGGTTAGCAGAGCCTCAGTGAGACAGTTAGGCACCACACAGGGAACATATACATGCACACCTATGAGCACTGGGGCCCTGTGTGACAGGGTCCCAGTGACACATACATATAGGCCACAAACCTATGAGCACTGGGGTCCTGACCAGCAGGATCCCAGTGACACATAACAACCATACTGAAAACATGGTGTTTTCACTATGAGCACTGAGGCCTGGCTATCAGGATCCCAGTGAGACAGTGAAAACAGTGACAAACACCCTGACATACACTCACAAACAGGCCAAAAGTGGGGGTAACAAGGCTAGAAAGAGGCTACCTTCTCACACAACCCCCCCCCAAACGAAGGACAATAAGGCTAACCTTGGCCAGTTGAGACTTTATTGTCTAAGTGGTGATAAGTAGAGAGTAGCTCTGCAATAGACTGGTTACTCCCTTTATCATCCACTATATGGTTACTTCCCTGTGGGGATGTAAACCACCCTGTTTGAAGTTTTTTAGCTAAGCAACAATGTGAAGATGTATTTTCAGAGTTTCTATCAGTAAGTTTTAGTTTAGAGCAGTGGGAATTGTCCACTGAACCTATTTGTAGTGATGGAAATGCCAGACAGGGATGCTGTCTCAGAAAAGCCATAGCTGGGCAAAAACTTTGTCCATCTGGCTGGAAGAGAGAACAGGGATGCTGTTTCTCTTGAGTTGGAGCAGGGCAGGGATGGTGTCCTATGAGCTCCACACTAGGGCAGGGATGCTGTCCTAAGTGTTGTGAGGTAGTGCAGGGTTTCTGCACTAAAGTTTCTCTGGGAGGGTTGGAGGGATGCTCCATGTTAACTAAAATGGTGCTGTTTTTCTCACCAATGTTAGTTATCCCACAGAGAGGTACTTCCACCTCAGGGAGTCCAGCTTTGCCAGCTGATGATTCCCTTGGAACAGGTGCCACCCCAGGAGAGGTTTCTCCCACCACAGGAATAGTATCCTGAATGGTAGGGTGGTTAGGGGATACTGTGATACCCTTTTTACCTGTTGATGGAGAGGGATCCTGAGTTTTCAGGCCTTCTCTCCTTTGCTTTTTCATTTCACTTGAAATGAGAGGGAACAATTCCTCAGGGATGCCCAGCATGGCTGCATGGGCATAAAACTCTACATCAGCCCAACCTGAGGCCTCTAGGTCATTACCTAAGAGACAGTCTACAGGTAAGCTAGGTGATACCACCACCTGCTTAGGGCCAGTAACTCCACCCCAACTAAACTGAATTATAGCTAAGGGAAGAAACTTAGTGGAGTTATGGACATCAATAATCTTATACTGTTGTCCAATGATGTGTTGATCAGGGTGCACTAGGTTTTCAGTCACCAAAGTGAAACTGGCACCTGTGTCCCTGTAGGCCAAGGCCTCAACACCATTTATTGAAACTGTCTGCCTGTACTTATCCATTGTAAGGGGACAAGCAGCCAGTGTGGCAAGGCCAATGCCACTAGGTGTGACAGAAACTGTCTTGGGACTGATGACATCAGTTTCCACTATGGACCCATAAGTGAACCCAACTACACCCTTTGCTTGACTGTTGCCAGCAGTCCCACCACTAGTACCACTACTGCTAGGGGCACTAGAGCTTGATGTATTAGTGGTGGTAGGCTCAGGGGGTTTACCTGGACAGGACTTATCCCCTGGCCTATGGCCTCTATTTTTACACACAAAGCACCAAGGCTTTTTAATGTGTGCAGGTTGGGAAGAAGAGGAAAAATTTGTTTTATCCCCACCCTCTGAAGAGTGTTTAAGATTTGAAGTGGGATCTTTGGTTTTACCCTTATCCCCATGCTTATCTTGAGATTTTTCACCATCTTTCTTCTTATTGCCATCTTTGTCACCCCCTGTATGAACTTTTCTGTTCACCCTTGTTCTGACCCATTTGTCTGCCTTCTTTCCCAATTCTTGGGGAGAGGTCAGATCAGAGTCTACCAGGTACTGGTGCAACAAATCAGACACACAATTATTAAGTATATGCTCTCTCAGGATTGTGTTATACAGGCTTTCATAATCAGTAACTTTACTGCCATGTAACCACCCCTCCAAGGCCTTCACTGAATGGTCAATGAAATCAACCCAGTCTTGTGAAGACTTCTTTTTGGTCTCTCTGAACTTTATCCTGTACTGTTCAGTGGTTAAGCCATAACCATCCAGGAGTGCATTCTTAAGAACTTGGAAATTATTGGCATCATTTTCTTTCACTGTAAGGAGCCTATCCCTACCTTTTCCACTAAATGATAGCCATAGGATAGCAGCCCACTGCTTTTGAGGGACATCCTGTACAGCACAGGCCCTCTCAAGTGCAGCAAACCACTTGTTAATGTCATCCCCCTCCTTATAAGGGGGAACTATCTTGTGCAGATTCCTGGAATCATGCTCTTTTGCAGGATGACTATGGGGAATACTGCTGCTGCCACCATGGGTATCTAAACCCAACTTCTGTCTTTCCCTCTCTATTTCTAAAGACTGTCTATCCAAATCCAGCTGTTGCTTCTTGAGCTTCAGTCTGGTTTGTTCCACTCTCAATCTATTGAGCTCCCTTTCTAACAATCTGTCATCAGGGTGGGTGGGAGGGACATTTCTAGATACAGAGGTATGATGGGAATGAACAGAAGGAGACCTGTCCCTTACAGAGGGCACCCTAACAGCTTAGCTACCAGCATAATGTGAGAGCACACCATCAGTATGGTGTGATTCAATTTCTGTACCAACTATGCTAGACTGTCTAGTAATGGGCAGGCTGAGAAGTTTCTTTCCTGAACCTTTTCCTGGGGGAGTCCCTGGATCAGATTGAGAACCATTAGCTACTTTTTCACCAGATTGGGCACTTATGGCCTTATCCTGTACTCTAAGCATATTACTTAACAGTTCTAAGGAAGGATTCTTCCCTACACTCAAACCTCTCTCTATGCAGAGACTCCTTGCTCCTTTCCAGCTAAGGTGATCATATGCAATTTTGGACAGTTCAACATTTTGGCCTGTACCAGACATTTTTTAGAGAGAGTTAAAGTGATAGAAAAAGAAAAAAAGTTTTCAGAACTTTTTGGAAAGACAGAAAAAAACTTTTTAAACTTTTTAAGAACTTTTTGAAAGTTTTAGGAGTACTTTTCAGCACTTAGAAAAGAGTGAAAAGAGGAAATGCAAAACTTTTTGGCTATGTGTATATACACTGACCTTGTTTTGTATATTTTTCTCTTATGAAAAGTACAATGACAAGAGTGGTAAGTAGTCTCAAGCACTTATCCCACCACTGCACAACCAATGTAGGAGGCTGGACTGGCTTGTAGTGAGTACCAAGGGGTACTTGCACCTTGCACCAGGCCCAGTTATCCCTTATTAGTGTATAGGGTGTCTAGCAGCTTAGGCTGATAGATAATGGTAGCTTAGCAGAGCAGCTTAGGCTGAACTAGGAGACGTGTGAAGCTACTACAGTACCACTTAGTGTCATATGCACAATATCATAAGAAAACACAATACACAGTTATACTAAAAATAAAGGTACTTTATTTTTATGACAATATGCCAAAGTATCTTAGAGTGTACCCTCAGTGAGAGGATAGGAAATATACACAAGATATATATACACAATAGCAAAAATATGCAGTATAGTCTTAGAAAACAGTGCAAACAATGTATAGTTACAATAGGATGCAATGGGGAAACATAGGGATAGGGGCAACACAAACCATATACTCCAAAAGTGGAATGTGAACCACGAATGGACCCCAAACCTATGTGACCTTGTAGAGGGTCGCTGGGACTATTAGAAAATAGTGAGAGTTAGAAAAATAACCCTCCCCAAGACCCTGAAAAGTGAGTGCAAAGTGCACCAAAGTTCCCCTAAGGACAAAATAGTCGTGTTAGAGGGAAAATGCAAGGAAAACACAAATCAGCAATGCAACAACGATGGATTCCTGACTGAGGGTACCTGTGGAACAAGGGGACCAAGTCCAAAAGTCACAAGCAGCTCGGAGATGGGCAGATGCCCAAGAAATGCCAGCGGTTGGTGCAAAGAAGCTCTTACTAGGCTGAAGAACTGTGAATACTGCAGGAACGACAAGGGCTAGAGACTTCCCCTTTGGAGGATGAATCCGGCACGCCTTGGAGAGTCGTGCAGAAGTGTTTTCCCGCCGGATGGATGCCAACAAGCCTTGCTACACGCAAATCATGCGTTTGGCGTTTTTGGACGCTGCTGGGGCCCAGGAGGGACCAGGAGGTCGCAAATTGGACCTGCAAAGAGAGGGGACGTCGAGCAAGACAAAGAGCCCTCACTGAAGCAGGTAGCACCTGGAGAAGTGCCAGAAACAGGCACTACAAGGATGCGTGAAACGGTGCTCACCGAAGTTGCACAAAGGAGTCCCACGTCGCCGGAGACCAACTTAGAAAGTCTTGCAATGCAGGTTAGAGTGCCGTGGACCCAGGCTTGGCTGTGCACGAAGGATTTCCGCCGGAAGTGCACAGGGGCCGGAGTAGCTTGCAAAGTTGCGGTTCCCAGCAATGCAGCCCAGCGAGGTGAGGCAAGGACTTACCTCCACCAAACTTTGGCTGAAGAGTCACTGGACTGTGGGGGTCACTTGGACGGTGTCGCTGGATTCGAGGGACCTCGCTCGTCGTGCTGAGAGGAGACCCAAGGGACCGGAAATGCAGCTTTTTGGTGCCTGCGGTTGCAGGGGGAAGATTCCGTCGACCCACGGGAGATTTCTTCGGAGCTTCTGTTGCAGAGAGGAGGCAGACTACCCCCACAGCATGCACAAGCAGGAAAACAGTCGAGAAGGCGGCAGGATCAGCGTTACAGAGTTGCAGTAGTCGTCTTTGCTACTATGTTGCAGGTTTGCAGGCTTCCAGCACGGTCAGCGGTCGATTCCTTATCAGAAGGTGAAGAGGGAGATGCAGAGGAACTCGGCTGAGCTCATGCATTCGTTATCTGAAGTTTCCCCAGAGACAGAGACCCTAAATAGCCAGAAAAGAGGGTTTGGCTACCTAGGAGAGAGGAAAGGCTACTAACACCTGAAGGAGCCTATCAGCAGGAGTCTCTGACGTCACCTGGTGGCACTGGCCACTCAGAGCAGTCCAGTGTGCCAGCAGCACCTCTGTTTCCAAGATGGCAGAGGTCTGGAGCACACTGGAGGAGCTCTGGACACCTCCCAGGGGAGGTGCAGGTCAGGGGAGTGGTCACTCCCCTTTCCTTTGTCCAGTTTCGCGCCAGAGCAGGGGCTAAGGGGCCCCTGAACCGGTGTAGACTGGCTTATGCAGAATTGGGCACATCTGTGCCCAACAAAGCATTTCCAGAGGCTGGGGGAGGCTACTCCTCCCCTGCCTTCACACCATTTTCCAAAGGGAGAGGGTGTCACACCCTCTCTCAGAGGAAGTTCTTTGTTCTGCCATCCTGGGCCAGGCCTGGCTGGACCCCAGGAGGGCAGCTGCCTGTCTGAGGGGTTGGCAGCAGCAGCAGCTGCAGTGAAACCCCAGGAAGGGCAGTCTGGCAGTACCAGGGTCTGTGCTACAGACCACTGGGATCATGGAATTGTACCAACAATGCCAGGATGGCATAGAGGGGGCAATTCCATGATCATAGACATGTTACATGGCCATATTCGGAGTTACCATGGTGAAGCTACATATAGGTAGTGACCTATATGTAGGGCACGCGTGTAATGGTGTCCCCGCACTCACAAAGTTCAGTGAATTGGCTCTGAACAATGTGGGGGCACCTTGGCTAGTGCCAGGGTGCCCTCACACTAAGTAACTTTGCACCTAACCTTTACCAGGTAAAGGTTAGACATATAGGTGACTTATAAGTTACTTAAGTGCAGTGTAAAATGGCTGTGAAATAACGTGGACGTTATTTCACTCAGGCTGCAGTGGCAGGCCTGTGTAAGAATTGTCAGAGCTCCCTATGGGTGGCAAAAGAAATGCTGCAGCCCATAGGGATCTCCTGGAACCCCAATACCCTGGGTACCTCAGTACCATATACTAGGGAATTATAAGGGTGTTCCAGTAAGCCAATGTAAATTGGTAAAAATGGTCACTAGCCTGTCAGTGACAATTTGAAAGTAATGAGAGAGCATAACCACCGAGGTTCTGGTTAGCAGAGCCTCAGTGAGACAGTTAGGCACCACACAGGGAACATATACATGCACACCTATGAGCACTGGGGCCCTGTGTGACAGGGTCCCAGTGACACATACATATAGGCCACAAACCTATGAGCACTGGGGTCCTGACCAGCAGGATCCCAGTGACACATAACAACCATACTGAAAACATGGTGTTTTCACTATGAGCACTGAGGCCTGGCTATCAGGATCCCAGTGAGACAGTGAAAACAGTGACAAACACCCTGACATACACTCACAAACAGGCCAAAAGTGGGGGTAACAAGGCTAGAAAGAGGCTACCTTCTCACACACGGGGACAGTAAAAATGTTACCAATGAGAGAGACAGCCGGAGGGGTGTTAGTCCATGTACCATGGTCTAGGGGTGATATTTTGTCCTTTACAAATGACTATCCCAGGTTGAGGGAGAAGCTGATAGAGTGGTACCAGCAGACGGATAGGTTTGTGAAGCTTGCGAAATGTCTCTAGGAGGACTTGAATACCCTGTTTGAGATTATTGTTCCACCTGACTTATAGCTTGAGTGCAAGAGAGGTGTGGACTGGCCGACACAGGAACCGGCAAGGGATAAGGTGACTGGAGTACCATCTGAGGAGGTGATGAAGTACTATTATAAAGTGGTTGAGTTTTTGAAGCAAAAAGTGTTGCAGAAAGTGACTGATTGGCAGAAAATGGATCAAACCTCACATGAGGCCAAAGAGTCGATTCATGCTTACTATGAGAGATTGTTGAAAGCGTTCAAACATTACAGTGACACTGAGACCATATAACCGATAGACATGAATCACCTTGTGTTCAGATTTGTTTAAGGGCTGAGACCAGAGATTAGCCAGATGATTAAGAATCATTTGATCTGTTGGCAAGCAAAGCCGATTGATGAGGTGTTGCAGTATGTGAAATACTGCAGTGACGAGATTGAATTGAAGCAGAGAAAGTTGAAGGAGAAGGTGATGGTGATGCAGATTAAGGCAGCACAGGCAGGGATGCAGGGAAATGGAATCCAGCAGCAACCGCAAAGGAATGGCATGTTTCAGACACAACCAAGAGGTCGAGGTCTAGGTTTTGTGAACCGTGGTCGAGACCTGAATACGGTTGTGGTTCAAAATGATGTGCAGGGGATGAAAAAGGTGTCACCATGTCACGTGTGCGGGGCGTGGGGCATAGAAAGCGGGAATGCCCAATGGTGGTGCAGGATGGTGTTGTTCAACAAAGAAATTATGTCAGTACATTTCAAAATGTGAGGGGTCCAAAGATGAGGGGCCAAAATCAAAACTTCCAGAATAACATGGTTCAGATGCAGGGGTGACAGCCTGTTCAGCAAATGCAAATGCCACGTGTTCAACCAGCACAAATGCAGCAGGTACAACAGCAGGTTCCCAGTGTACCTAGACAGCAAATGCAAATGCTGTTGGTTCCAATGGGACCGCAACAGGTGATGCTTCCTCAACAGGTCACAGGCCAAATGATGAGTCAAAATAACACAGTGCAACAGATCCCATTATGTGGTGAGGTTGGAATAAACGATAAATGGTCGGATGATTGTTCAGACAGTGAGGAGTGTAGGCTTGCAGCATCCCTAGAGGTAGATCAGAGGGGTCCCTATGTAGAGGGAAAGGTGATGGGTTACAAGGTTTCATTCCTGGTTGACACAGGAGCTACACGCTCTACAGTCAGAAGTGCAGAGGTTCCGAAATTGCCACTTTCAGGACGTACCATAAGGGTAGTAGGAATAGCAAATCAGTATTTGACAAACCCGATTACAGACCAGGTTCAAGTTGAGATTGGAAACTTCCAGGGATTAGATAAATTTGTAGTCTGTGATTCTAGTCCCGTATCCCTACTGGGAAGAGATTTACTATGCAAAAAGAGGTGTTCAATTACTTGTTCCAATGAAGGGATTGAGGTGCAGACAAACAGTGATGATGAAGGGGACGATGGCCAGTTTCTAGAATTAGAAACGGAGACTGCAAATGAGGAATACCCTTTGATAACTCTATTCCCGATGCTTACAGTGACTGACTTGCTAGCTGAATTGCAGGGAACAGTGACAGAGAAGGTGTGGGACCTGACAGGAAAGGAAGTGGGACTGATAAAAGGAGTAGAACTGGATAAAGTACAGGTTAAGCCGAATGCAGTGTTTCCCCTGGTACCGCAGTATCACATGGCACAAGATGTCCTTATTCAGGTATCACAGATAATTGCGGACTTCGTGAAGCAAGGGGTTCTGAAAGAGGTATTGAGCAGCCCATGTAATTCACCAATAATGGGTCTGAAAAAGCCTTGTAGGAAGGTTTGAATTATGCAAGACATGAGGAAAATAAATGAGAGTGTGGTAAAATGTTGTCCAGTAGTGCCAAAACCAGCAGTGATCATGGTTCAGGTTCCGTGTGATGCAGAGTGGTTCACAGTCGTGGACCTGTCTCAAGCATTCTTTTCGATGCCTCTTCATGAGGACAGCCAATTTCTTTTCAGTTTCAAATTCCTGGATAAGGTGTACAGTTGGTGCAGAATTCCTCAAGGGTTTTCTGAGTCACCTTCCATCTTCAATCAGATATTGAAGAAGGATTTGGAGTCATTGGAACTGCCTTTTAGTTCGACTCTGGTACAGTACATTGATGATTTGTTGATTGCGTCCAGAACAAAAGACGACTGTAGGTATGACGCAATTGCCTTACTGAACCATTTGGGAAAGAACAGATTTAAAGTGTCCCCAAAGAAGCTGCAATACTGTCAGAAAGCGGTAAAGTACTTGGGTCACTTGATTGAAAATGGTTCCAGGAGAATATCAAAGTAAAGGGTGACAGCCATATTTTTCAGATGAATCCCCCGACAACCAAGAGAGATGTCAGAATGTTTTTGGGAATGGTTGGTTACTGTCGTCAGTGGATTACCAACTTCTCGATTATCTCTAAACCATTAGTGAAACTGACAGGTAAAGAGGTTCAGGATGACCCGGGTACCATAGTCTTGTCCGAGAAAGAGATGGAGGCATTCATGGAGTTAAGGGATTGCATGTGCAGGGTACCAGCTTTAGGTATGCTTGTTCTTTGTCTGTCTTAACACAGGTTCATGAAGGTGCAAACCGCCCAGTAGCATATTTTTCAGCGACTTTGGACCCAGTCGCAGCAGCCTTACCGGGTTGTTTGCTCGCAGTTGCAGCAGTTGGTCAAAGCCTCACACAGTGTGAAGGCATAGTGATGGGACATTCCTTAACAGTAATGGTTCCACATTCAGTTGAAATTCTGTTAACCCGAACTAAGACGCAGCACATGACAAATGCTAGGCTGACAAAATATGAAACAATCATTCTGGGGTCGCCAAACGTTTCTCTCAAGAGATGTACTGTTTTGAACCCGGCAACTGTACTTCCTGTTGAAAATGCTGAGATTAATAATGCTGAGGAAGTAGAACATGATTGTGTTGAGGTAACAGAATTATGCACCAAACCAAGACCTGACATCAAAGATACCCAGTTAGAAGAAAACTACTATATCATGTTTGTTGATGGTTCATGCTTAAGAGACACATTAGGAGAACTGAGAGCTGGGTATGCCGTGTGTACAATCACCGGTATTTTAGAAGCCTCCTGGCTCGAAAGAGTGTCCTCTGCACAAGTGGCTGAATTAATTGCCCTTCCTAAAGCATGCCACGCAGCTGAAAAGCTGAAAGTCACTATCTATACTGACAGCAGATACAGATTTGGTATTGTACATGATTTTTGCCAATTGTGGTCACAGAGGGGTTTCATGACCTCTTCTGGTTCACCAGTAAAAAATGGCAAAAAGATTAAGGATTTGTTGCATGCGATTCACTTACCTCTTGAAATTGCCGTGGTGAAATGCAATGCTCACGTTAAGACATAAGACTTTGTGTCAATGGGAAATGGCTATGCAGATCAAGTCGCAAGGTTTTGCGCATTGAACTGTGTAGGAAAGTACCATCTTGCCTGGCATGTTACCCCCATATTTCACTGTATATATGTTGTTTTAGTTGTATGTGTCACTGGGACCCTGCCAGCCAGGGCCCCAGTGCTCATAAGTGTGCCCTGTATGTGTTACCTGTGAGATGACTAACTGTCTCACTGAGGCTCTGCTATCCAGAACCTCAGTGGTTATGCTCTCTCATTTTCTTTCCAAATTGTCACTAACAGGCTAGTGACCAATTTCACCAATTTACATTGGCATACTGGAACACCCTTATAATTCCCTAGTATATGGTACTGAGGAACCCAGGGTATTGGGGTTCCAGGAGATCCCTATAGGCTGCAGCATTTCTTGTGCCACCCATAGGGAGATCTGACAATTCTTACACAGGCCTGCCAGTGCAGCCTGAGTAAAATAACGTCCACATTATTTCACAGCCATTTACCACTGCACTTAAGTAACTTATAAGTCACCTATATGTCTAACCTTTACCTGGTAAAGGTTGGGTGCTAAGTTACTTAGTGTGTGGGCTCCCTGGCACTAGCCAAGGTGCCCCCACATTGTTCAGGGCAAATTCCCCGGACTTTGTGAGTGCGGGCACACCTTACACGCGTGCACTATACATATGTCACGACATATGTATAGCGTCACAATGGTAACTCCGAACATGGCCATGTAACATGTCTAAGATCATGGAATTGTCACCCCAATGCCATTCTGGCATTGGGGAGACAATTCCATGATCCCTCGAGTCTCTAGCACAGACCTGGGTACTGCCAAACTACCTTTACCGGGGATTCACTGCAGCTGCTGCTGCTGCCAACCCCTCATACAGGTTTCTGCCCTCCTGGGGTCCAGCCAGGCCTAGCCCAGGAAGGCAGAACAAAGGACTTCCTCAGAGAGAGGGTGTTACAACAGGGCAACAGGGGAACCGAGGCAAAGAGAGGTTCTCCCAGAAGTGGACGGATACAGGTTTGAAGTTGAGCCTATAACAGACCCTGAAGACGAGGGGGAGGAAGCAGAGGGAGGTCAAAGTACACCAACTCCTCCTGAGCCACTTGCATGTCCGTCAAGAGAAAACACCATAGCACAAGAGGAGGGCGCTGTTCAACGTTCTGAAAGACCAAGCAGGAAGAAAACACATAAAGGGGATAACTGGCCGAAGCCACAAGCTGCAATAGAAAAGGTGGTCCCGGGAGAGGAAGAAGTTGATACAACTAGAAAAGGGGATCTCAGTGAAGGATAGTTGCAGTGTGAACGCAGACTGAAAAGAAAAAGAGTTGCAAACAGAAGGTACGCAGGTCCTGAATGGGCGTATGCAATATCAGCTGAATGGCAACAAGAATTCTTGGCATTCTGTTTTGATTGAGAGGTACCAGGTCAATACTACGGCACCTGAATTCAACTTTAGAAAGAGACTGTGTTAAATTGAAATTGAAATTAAAAGCTGAAAAGCTGAGAAAAGAGACTGATAAATTAAATTAAATAAAATTACCGGATGTGACACTGTTAACCTGAATTGACTTTGAAAAAACGATTATGACAAGCTGCTTAACCTGATTGACAATAGGGGTCCTGGAGTGAGTAAAACACTGTAAATACTTTCAGAGAAATAGAGACTTTGCATTAAGAAAAAAAAAAGAGAGCTTTTATATTGTCTTCAAGTTGATTGTTTGCTTTGTATTTTTCTGCTATCTGATTCTTTACAGGTCATGGGTTACACTAAGAATAGGAAGGGTAGGATGTGTGGTTGGTAGGTGTGATTGTGGGAATGCCTTCAATTGACAAGAGAGTGACTAACAATGCTTCAAAACCTGAGACTGCCACACTAACACCGTGGGAGAAATTTGAGCAGGATGCAAAATACTTACATGCAGGAACTAACTCAAAGGGGGAACTGTCTACTAATATCTTCTATCGCTGGATGAATGTGTATGTTGATACAATGGATTCGAGAAACTATTATGTGTGCAGAAAAGATTCCTACGTCAGTACAAGAAGGGGTCACTTACCATAGTCTGCCTTTAACTTACGGGATAAGCTGTAGTTTGCTGCTAACAAGATTCTATAATCAAGAACATGTGGCATCCACAATAGATAAATCAGATAAGACCTTTGTTAATGAGCCGAATTATAAGGATGCTCTACCCTCAAACCATGGGACTGTAACGGGAACTAATGGGTTATCCATTATGACTTGGAATCTTGCTGGCCTTGCTAGGAAACTGGATGATGTGGGCTGGGTTGCCCACATAAAGTTACAAGATGTGTGTCTTTTCCAAGAAACCTGGGTCGAGGGCCAATCAAGTATGGATGGGTTTCTCTCTTTTAATATCCCTGCACAGCCATCAGAGAAAGCAACTGGTCGTGCAAAAGGGGGACTTTTAATTATTTTAAATTCAAAGCTCCAATGTGATTATAAGGTTTTAGAATTTGATTGTCCCGACTTGATGGGCTTACAAATTTCTTTTCATCAAAATTTTAACATAACTCTTATCAATGTTTATGCCCGTTCTGTTGCACGTGGTTTAGAATCACATATTTTAACTCTACTTTCTGACTTTTTAGACACAATACAAACTAATTCCTATTTAATTATTGCAGGGGATGTAAATTGCACTTTCGAACCCTCTGCATTTCTTAGTGATTTAACTGTGGAAGAGGACGAATTATGGGGGATTGCACAATTGGATCGTGATAGTTATCCTCCATGCTCTCGTGTTGCAGCACAGCTCGCTACATTATGCTTAAAGTTTGGCCTAAGAGCCTGCAATGGTCGAACTCCTTCTGATTTAAACCTTGCACCGACATTCCTACGAGGTTCTGTGGCCAGTGTAATTGATTATTTTTTGGTGGATGTGCGTCTTTGGCCATTGCTGCTAGACATGAGGGTAGATTCAAGGTGCGAGAGTGATCACTTCCCACTGCTGCTTACCCTTTCTGGGAATACCTTTGGTAGAACCTCGAATACGCAACCATCAATAGTCCCTCCCCCTATTTTAAACAATGCTAATATAAAGGAGAGGTGGCCCAAAGTTATGTCAAACCCCTATTTGCTACGTAAGATTTATCAAGTGTTTTTAGATAATCTGTCAGCTTACGAAGACCTCGAGCCGGAAGCCATCCCACTTCTTGATATCCACGAAGATATGATGGTCAAACTTCAAAGTGTTTTTTATAAAAAGGCAGCCATGGTAAGCCGGCAACACGGGGTTCGTCTAACAGTAGATGGTTTAATGATGCATGTATGAGGGCTAAGACCGAGCTAAAAAAGGCCATAATTGCCGGGTCCCCGGGGGTGATCAAACAAGCAAGATGTATGTATAAAAAGACAATTTTACAATCAAAGAAAACTTGGGAAGATGTTATTTGGCAGGATTTGTTAGATGCTACAAAAGCAAACAACAATACGCTTTTCTGGGAACTGTTGACTAAGCACGAGAGCGGGGGTAGGTCTAATCTAAGGAACCATATCCAACCCGGAACCTGGGTGGAGCACTTCTCTCTCTTGTATGAAGGAACTATCTCCACTGGGGCTGTTGACTGCGATAAGGTGGGATTGGACCCCCTAATTTTACCAAATGCTAACCTTGCCACTTCTCCACCTGATGGGAATCTATATAACTCTGAGAGTTATATTTGTTTCTCCTTAGAAGAAACTGCAGATGCTATCAACTCTTTAAAGTCAAGTAAAGCCCCAGGTCCCGATAAAATTCCAGGCGACCTTTACAAATCAGAGTTATCTATATGGACCTGGTATATTAACCTACTGTCAAATAAAATCACAAAAGGAGGACAGATCCCTGAGACGTGGAAGGGTGCAGAAATTATCCCAATCTATAAAAAGGGTAATGTAAATCTTCCAATCAATTACAGACCGGTCAGTTTAATCGACAACTTACAAAAAATCTTTGCCAAACAGTTGCTAGTTAGACTATCGAGCTGGGTGACAGAGCAGCAGATCCTGTCACCGCTTCAGGCAGGGTTCCGCTCTAGAGTTTGCACGGTTGACCAGGCTTTTAGGTTGACCGTGCTACACGGGAAATATGTAGTCTTGGCAAAGCAAACTCTATATGTCGCTTTTGTTGATCTGCGTTCTGCTTTTGATTTGGTCCCAAGAGATAAGCTTTGGGGAGTGTTACACAAAATATGGGCACCACCCGATATTATCCATCTATTGATACGAATGCATGAAGGCACATATGCGCAAGTAAGATGGGGCAATCAAGGTGAATTGACTAACAAATTTCCCATTAAAAGAGGTGTCCGCCAGGGATGTGTGCTTGCACCACTTCTGTTTTCTTTATTCATCAACGAGGTGGTCCAAGAACTAATGACATGCCAGAATGATGCTCCCACCCTAGTCAATCAGAAAATCCCTATTCTCCTTTTTGGGGATGACTCTCTATTGATTTCAAAAACCCCTATGGGTTTGCAAATTCTTGTGGACAGATTTAAATCATTCTGCTGGAATTTTGGTTTGGTTTGGAGCTGAACTCGAAGAAAACGAAATTGATGGTGCTTCGATCTGGCCCTCGTAAGAAATGTACTATTAGGTTAGATGGAGCTTTGTTGGACCAGGTTAGCTCCATTGACGACTTGGGTGTGAGACTTACAGATTCACTCCTTTGGGAGGAACAAATTCGGCAAGAGTGCTGGGCTTTTGCAACATCGGGCAGCATCCATATTGCGCCTCTATAGGAATACGATCGCTAAAGTTGTGTCTCCAGCAGTACAGATTTATGTGGCTAAGGTACAGGGTGCTTCTGTTTACGGCGCAGAGATTTGGGGCATGTCAGATAGCAGTAGGATAACCAAAATTGAGAATAGCTTTGCACGGGCTTTATGTGCTTGCCCTACTAGCACCCCATTAACCCCCCTATTTTTAGACCTAGGCCTCTATTATATTGGGTGAGGCTTTGGATAGTTCCCGAACTGGCCATATATACGTTTTCTCTATTAGAATTGTTAAAAAGCCCTAACTCTACGTCCATCCCATGGATCAAACACGTATCCAGTTGGTTTTGTACGCTGGGACTGAGGAACTTTTGGGAGAATCCCCAGCAACTTGTGAAGTCCCATGTAAAAGTACTGAAAGGAGCTTACTGGTCCCACATACGTAATAATTACATTTCTCAAAAATCGAATGGTCATTTAACTAATTTGTTTATTGATTTCAAATGGTACCCAGAGTTCGAACTATATCTAGATATAATACCTGATTTACTAGGCAAAAGTTTGTATGCCAGATTTCGATTCGGAACATTACCTTTGAAGGCCTTGACAAGCAGATGGGGACCTAAGTTAAGCTCTGATATTTGTCCTGCATGTGGCACTTCTTCCGAAACAGTAGAACATTTTATGTTTTTTTGTCCCGCTTACTCAACCCCAAGGTTTAAATGGATTCGCAAAATCTGTCGGGTATTGAATTTAAGGAAAGGTTTTTTAGCTTTGAGGATTTTAAAAAGCCATAATTCAAATGTGACAATTTATGCAGTAAGCAAGTTTTTAGTAATGGCATGGCGCATACGCATCTTTTATTTACAATGATTTGAAATTGTTCCAAGTCGGGCAAACATGGATTTTACTCTTTTAAATTTTGCTATGATATTATGATGTTTACTTATATTTATATTGTATTGTATTGTATTGCTTTGATGGTCTGTTGGCCGAATAAAGCTTATGTGTGTGAAAAAGAACATGTGCAATATTTTTACTCTAACTTAGATGTAGTGTTTTCCTTTGTGCCTGTGATTGAGTTTCTGAACAAATTAGCTAAAGAACATATCATAAAATTAGTTAGGGGTTTCTTTGAGCCGACATTAACATTTGGGACAGCATATGCGCACCACAATAATCTAACCTGTTTATTAACACCTGTAGAAAAGAGCTTCTTAGATCATACTGATGATAGACGCAAAGCACTGAAAGAAAGGCTAGAAAAGGGGTTAGAGAAATGCACATATGGGAATGATTATGCTTACACTGCAATAAAGACACAGGGTAAATTAGCTATAGACGCATTACATGTAGGTAGGCTTTGTATATATAGGCCGAAATCTGAGCATGACACTTTATTTGTGGGAACGAGTGAATGTAGGCATGTGTTTTTGTTTCAGAGTAAGTAGACGTTCATGTTAAATGGACAGGATCCAGCGATTCCTGGGATCTATTATATTTGTGGGCTTAATGCTTATTACCGTCTCCCTAAGGGATGGTATGGGACATGTTATTTGGGAATAGTTTTCCCAAAGATCTACCAGATTGATGACTTAAAACAAATTCCTAAAATGTCTGAATTACAGCATACTAGACAAAGAGAGAGACAGCGGCTGCTGTCGTTGGTGACATATTTGGAGCCATAATTCCTTCAGTAGGGGTTATCTTAAACTCCATAAAGATTCGAAAGTTGTCTACTATTGTGGATAACATGCTGACAAACTTCACAGGGGCTATACTCCTGATGGATACTGAACTTGCTGCGGAAAGAGCTATGACTCTTCAAAACCGGCTTGCTTTAGACATTCTTTTAGCAAAGAGCGGTGGAGTCTGTAAAATGCTTAACGAGCGCCATTGTTGTGCGTTCATACCTGACAATAGCAAAAAGATTAGAAGTATGCTCTCTAACCTAACAAGAAATAGTGCAGATTTGAAGGACTTGAAGGAACCTGGAGTTTGGGAGAAAGTTGGAAAAGGAATGACCAGAGTAGGGAATTGGTTTAGTAATATTTGGAATGGAGTTCTTGCAAAAATATTAGGGGGTCTATTGATTGTTCTAATTTGTTTATTGGGCTTCTGGTTATCATGCAAAGTTAATGAAAGAATAAAGAGAAATCTGACAAAACGAAGCAAAAGAAATGAAGAAAATGAAAGGGAGAAAATGTTAAATGAAATTTGGGAAAGGTCACACAAAGGACAAGATGTTGAAATGAGGGTAATGAGGAAAGTGAGAGGTTAAAAAGGGAAAGGTTTGTGTGATGTCAAAGGTCATCAGAGGAGGGACTGAGAGAGCGTAGCCTCTATAATTAATATTAACATGAAATGTTTATGAACTAATGTATAATAATGCTGCATAGAAACTGAATTAATATGTTTTGCTAAAACGTGCGCTTGAAATGTGCCCACAGGGAGTGGCCACCAATATATACGGGGACTAATGAAAATGACTAATGTTGATGAATTATTACATTTAAAGATGGTTTTACACTAAGTATTAATGGTTATGTTATTAAAGTTTTGCTATTAAATCTTTTAGGCCTTAGTTAGCATGAGTTGGGGCCTAGCTGCCTGACTCTCACATTAAATGTTGTTCCAAACGTGCAGTGTGCTGACTTGCTAAAGGACATGAACTCTTGTTTTTCCAAACTAAAAGCTGAATGTAACTGTAGTAGATCCGTTCTCATGAAATTCATATTGCTTGTAGAAACATTATAGCTGAATGCAACAGTGTAGATTAATGTTAGGTACAAGGTCGCCTAAACCGGTACAGACAATGGAGCCACTGACCGAAGATGCGCAAAGAATTACAAGAGGATGAAATCATACCAGACATTCTACCTCTAAAGACGTCAATCATAAGGACCAATAAAATGCATGAGAACTGTTATGGGGTGTAGGAAAGTACCATCTTGCCTGGCATGTTACCCCCATTTTTCACTGTATATATGTTGTTTTAGTTGTATGTGTCACTGGGACCCTGCCAGCCAGGGCCCCAGTGCTCATAAGTGTGCCTGACTGTGTTACCTGTGCAGTGACTAACTGTCTCACTGAGGCTCTGCTACCCAGAACCTCAGTGGTTATGCTCTCTCATTTCTTTCAAATTGTCACTAACAGGCTAGTGACCAATTTTACCAATTTACATTGGCTTACTGGAACACCCTTATAATTCCCTAGTATATGGTACTAAGGTACCCAGGGTATTGGGGTTCCAGGAGATCCCTATGGGCTCCAGCATTTCTTTTGCCACCCATAGGGAGCTCTGACAATTCTTACACAGGCTTGCCACAGCAGCCTGAGTGAAATAATGCACACATTATTTCACAGCCATTTTACACTGCACTTAAGTAACTTATAAGTCACCTATATGTCTAACCTTTACCTGGTAAAGGTTAGGTGCAAAGTTACTTAGTGTGTGGGCACCCTGGCATTAGCCAGGGTGCCCCCACATTGTTCAGGGCAAATTCCCCGGACTTTGTGAGTGCGGGACACCATTACACGCGTGCACTACACATAGGTCAATACCTATGTGTAGCTTCACAATGGTAACTCCGAATATGGCCATGTAACATGTCTAAGATCATGGAATTGCCCCCTCTATGCCATCCTGGCATTGTTGGCACAATCCCATGATCCCAGTGGTCTGTAGCACAGACCCTGGTACTGCCAAACTGACTTTTCAGGGGTTTCACTGCAGCTGCTGCTGCTGCCAACCCCTCAGACAGGTTTCTGCCCCCCTGGGGTCAAGCCAGGCTTGTCCCAGGATGGCAGAACAAAGGACTTCCTCTGAGAGAGGGTGTTAGACCCTCTCCCTTTGGTAAATGGTGTGAAGGCAGGGGAGGAGTAGCCTCCCCAGCCTCTGGAAATGCTTTCATGGGCACAGATGTGCCCAATTCTGCATAAGCCAGTCTACACCGGTTCAGGGGACCCCTTAGCCCTGCTCTGGGGCAAAACTAACCACTCCCCTGACCTGCACCTCCCCTGGGAGGTGTCCAGAGCTCCTCCAGTGTGCTCCAGACCTCTGCCATCGTGGAAACAGAGGTGCTGCCAGCACACTGGACTGCTCTGAGTGGCCAGTGCCACCAGGTGACGTCTGAGACTCCTTCTGATAGGCTCCTTCAGGTATTGCTAGCCTATCCTCTCTCCTAGGTAGCCAAACCCTCTTTTCTGGCTATTTAGGGTCTCTGTCTCTGGGGAAACTTTAGATAATGAATGCAAGAGCTCATCAGAGTTCCTCTGCATCTCTCTCTTCACCTTCTGCCAGGGAATCGACTGCTGACCGCGCTGGAAGCCTGCAAAACTGCAACAAAGTAGCAAAGACGACTACTGCAACTCTGTAACGCTGATCCTGCCGCCTTCTCGATTGTGTTCCTGGTGGTGCATGCTGTGGGGGTAGTCTGCCTCCCCTCTGCACTAGAAGCTCCAAAGAAATCTCCCGTGGGTCAACGGAATCTTCCCCCTGCAACCGCAGGCACCAAAGAACGGCATTACCGGTCCCTTGGTCTCCACTCAGCACAACGATCGAGCTCCCTTGAATCCAGCAACTCTGTCCAAGTGACTCCCACAGTCCAGTGACTCTTCAGTCCAAGTTTGGTGGAGGTAAGTCCTTGCCTCCCCACGCCAGACTGCATTGTTGGAAACCGCGTCTTTTGCAGCTACTCCGGCTTCCGTGCACTTCCGGCGGAAATCCTTTGTGCACAGCCAAGCCTGGGTCCACGGCACTCTAACCTGCATTGCACGACTTTCTAAATTGTTCTACGGCAATGTGGGACTCCTTTGTGTAACTTCGGGTGAGCACCATTTCATGCATCCTCGTAGTGCCTGTTTCTGGCACTTCTCTGGGTGCTACCTGCTGCTGAGAGGCTCCTTGTCTTACTTGACGTCCCCTCTCTCTCCTGACGCAATTTGCGACATCCTGGTCTCTCCTGGTCCACAGCAGCATCCAAAAACGCTTACCGCACGATTTGCAGCTAGCAAGGCTTGTTGGTGGTCTTTCGGCAGGAAACCACTTTTGCACGACTCTCCACAGCGAGAGGGATCCGTCCTCCAAAGGGGAAGTCTCTAGCCCTTTTCGTTCCTGCAGAATCCTCAACTTCTTCTGTCCAGTAGAAGCTTCTTTGCACCCACAGCTGGCATTTCCTGGGCATCTGCCCATCTCCGACTTGCTTGTGACTTTTGGACTTGGTCCCCTTGTTCCACAGGTACCCTCGACTGGAAATCCATTGTTGTTGCATTGCTGGTTTGTGTCTTTCCTGCATTATTCCCCTATCACAACTTCTTTGTCTTTGGGGGAACTTTAGTGCACTTTGCACTCACTTTTCAGGGTCTTGGGGTGGGCTATTTTATTAACCCTCACTATTTTCTAATAGTCCCAGCGACCCTCTACAAGGTCACATAGGTTTGGGGTCCATTCGTGGTTCGCATTCCACTTTTGGAGTATATGGTTTGTGTTGCCCCTATCCCTATGTGTCCCCATTGCATCCTATTGTAGCTATACATTGTTTGCACTGTTTTCTAAGACTATACTGCATATTTTTGGTATTGTGTACATATAACTTGTGTATATTTGCTATCCTCACTCTGAGGGTACACTCTGAGATACTTTGGCATATTGTCATAAAAATAAAGTACCTTTATTTTTAGTATATCTGTGTATTGTGTTTTCTTATGATATTGTGCAAGTGACACTGAGTGGTACTGTAGGAGCTTCACTCGTCTCCTAGTTCAGCCTAAGCTGCTCTGCTAAGCTACCATTATCTATCAGCCTATGCTGCTAGACACCCTATACACTAATAAGGGATAACTGGGCCTGGTGCAAGGTGCAAGTACCCCCTGGTACTCACTACAAGCCAGTCCAGCCTCCTACATGGGGTGACAAATTCGCCGAGCTAATGTAAAGTTAATTCGAGGGAGATAATGGGGTGCAACCTTTGTCCAATCAAATTTTAGGGGAATGTACAACGAAAATGGGATAAAAACCCTTGACACCTGGAAGTAGACTAGAACTGGAGGGATAGGAGAGAGACTATGGGAGATGCTGATGCGATTTGCTATGATCCAGACAGTTTGTCACTTTGCTTAGTGACTTGATAATTTTACCTTAAACCATCCTTGTCCTTATTTTGCCCGTTATACTTTACCTCCTTATGAGGGAAGTACCCCTTTGCCCTTTCTGCCTGAGCTGAGTTTCTGACTAATGGCGAACCAACTGATGTCCTGAAGATGAAGACCGAACCTGAGTGCTGACCCAAACTGGAGGGTAACTATATGACAATGAAATTGTGATTGTCTGTTTGTTTTTCCTTTCTAGGTACCAACTGCTATTTTGACAGAGACCATAGCTAGACGTTTTCCAAATTGGTGTTACTAAATTGTTTTGCATGAAGCCCAACATGCCAATGCTAATTCGAGGTTAGGTGAGGGGTTCACTAAACTGACGCAAATAGACAAATGACTGAATCGATGCTTTGTTGAACTGACGCGTTAATAATACTCTGCTGAAGTTAACCTACGTTGACGCAGAGTTGTGTTCTAATAATTGTGATTCTTGCTTTGATGAAGTCTTGTTGGAGTTGTCAGATTATGACAATGTTGATGAGCTTTTTGCTATTGAGATTAATAAATGTGCTATTAGAATTGTAATCAATAGGGAATAAATATCACTAAATCTTGCTAAACTGGTGTGGTTATTCATGACTGAAAGGTCATGGTGGTGTCTTGAGTTTAATCAAATGTCATTGACTAAGGTGAAATGCATTGTTGTAATAAATATTGATGACATTATTGATGTATTGATTGGCATACTGCTTAGCTATCTCGTCCTAAGGTGTCTTCAATCAGGGTCAAAAGATTCATAGGTCTAAAACGAGTCCCAAAGTGAGTAAATTAGTCATAAAGGGATGAGCTAACAGACCCATAAGTGAACCCAACTACACCCTTTTTTTGACTGTTGCCAGCAATCCCACCACTATTACCACTATTGTAAGGTGCACTAGAGTGTGATGTATTAGTGGTGGTAGGCTCAGGTGGTTTACCTGGGCAGGACTTATCCCCTGCCTATGGCCTTTATTTTTACACACATAGCACCAAGGCTTTTTAATGTGTGTGGATTGTGAAGGAGAGGAAGAAGATGATTTATCCCCACCCCCTGAAGAGTGTTTAGGATTTGAAGAAGGATCTTTAGTTTTACCCTTATCCCCATGCTTATCCTGAGATTTCTCACCATCTTTCATCTTGCCATCCTTGTCACCTCTTGTATGAACTTTTCTGTTCACTCTTGTTCTGACCCATTTGTCTGCCTTCTTTCCCAATTCTTGGGGAGAGGTCAGATCTGAGTCTACCAAGTACTGGTGCAACAAATCAGACACACAATTGTTAATAATATGCTCTCTCAGGATCAGATTATACAGGCTTTCATAGTCAGATACTTTACTGCCATGCAACCAACCCTCCAAGGCCTTCACTTAACAGTCAACAAAATCTGTCCAGTCTTGAGAGGACTCATTTCTGGTGTCTCTGAACTTAATCCTGTATTGTTCTGTGGTTAAGCCAAATCCATCCAAGAGTGCATCCTTCAAAACATCACTTTCTCTGACAGTAAGGAGCTTATCCCTACCCTTTCCAGTGAAAGATAGCCAAAAGATAGCAGCCCACTGCCTTTGAGGGACCAACTGTACCATACAGTCCTTTTCAAGTGCAGCAAACCACTTATTAATGTCATCCCCCTCCTTGTAAGGGGGGGACTATCTTATGCAGATTCCTGGAATCTTGCTCTCTAACAGGATTGCTATCAGAAATAATGATGCTGCCACCATGGGACCTAACCACATTCTCTGTCTTTCCCTCTCTATGTCCAGGGTTTCCCTGTCTAAGGCCAGCTGCTGCTGTTTAGACTTCAGTCTGTTCTCTTCCAACCTCAGATTTCTGAGTTCCCTTTCCATTAACTTATCCTCAGGGTGGGAGGCTTAGGAATGTTTGGACACAGAGAAAATTTGGGAATTGGCAGAGAGAGACCTGTCCCTAACTGGCTAGATCCTAGTAACCTGGCCTTTAGGAGTGAAATATGCCCTACTAATGTGTGAACCTCTCCCACTACCAGTGTCACTAAGGGGCCTGCTAGAGGGCAGGACTTTGTAAGAACCCTCCCCAGCATCTTCAGGGAACTCCTCTGAGTCTGACTGGGAAGCCTCCCCTTTTTCTACTCTCTCCTGGGATGGGCCAGAATCGTTCTGGTTATCTTGTAAGACCAGATTAAAGAGAAACTCTTTTGTTGGATTCTTAGCTATGTTTAAACCTCTATCCAGGCAGAGACCCCTCAAACTCTTGTAGTTTAAACTTTCAGAAGTTGCCTGAGCAACTTTGGAAGTAGCCTCTACTGTAGACATGATAGAAAAAGGTTTAAGACAGAGAAAGAAAAAGTTTTAGAACTTTAGAAAGCAGAGAGAAAAAACTTTTTCTAACTTTTGGAAAACTTTAAAAAGTTTTCAGAACTTTTCAGAAACTTGGTAGTAAGCTTTAGAGCAGAATAGTAAACTGTTTTGGTTAAGTGTACATATACTGAACTATTTGGTATATGATTTTCTTTATGAAAAGCACAAAATGACAAAGTGGTAAAGCAGTTACAAGTACTTATCCCACCGCTGCACTACCAATGTAGGAGGCTAGCCTGGCTTATAGTGGGTACCTTGTGGTACTTACACCCTGTGCCATGTCTAGTTATCCCTTATTAGTAGAATAGAGGTGTTTCTAGCAGCTTAGGCTGACAGAAGGTAGCTTTGGCAAAGCAGCTTAGGCTGAACTAGGAGACATGCAAAGCTCCTACTATACCACTTATATCATATAGTACAATATCATAAGAAAACACAATACTCAGAGTTACTAAAAATAAAGGTACTTTAGTTTAGTGACAATGGGGGTCATTACAACATTGACGGTAAAAGCCGCTTACCGCCGTGCAGAAGACCGCCAATACACCGCCGCGGATTTCCGCCACAGCTATCATGACCCACATCTCGGAATCCGCCGAAATTCAGACACCCACACAAGTCCGCCACACCAAAGGTCAATGATAAACTGGCGAAAACAAAACCTCCACCGTCACGCCAACAGAAACACGCCCATGCTATCACGACCCACGAATCCACGCGGCGGTCTTTCAACCGCGGTATTCCATTGGCGGTACACACTGCCGCGCTCAAAATACACACACATCTCCAAAACACCGCCGCATTGGACAATTCAAAATACACACACCTGATACACATACAAACACCACTCCCACACACCCATTGCAATATAAAACACACATCACCCACAAACCCCTACGACCAAAAACTATAGACGAAGGAGACAGACAGAGAGCACAGCAATTGACAACCCCACCACACAGAGGCACACAACACCATCACCCATACAACATCCACGCACAAAACACCCCACACCACCACACATCACCACACTCATCAACACATACACCACCCCACACATCACCTACACCACCCCATGTCACGCCAAAGACACCCCAGGTTTTCCGAGGAGGAGCTCAGGGTCATGGTGGAGGAAATCGTACGGGTAGAGCCACAGCTATTTGGATCACAGGTGCAGCACACCTCCATAGCCAGGAAGATGGAGCTATCGCGAAGAATCGTGGACAGGGTCAATGCTGTCGGACAGCATCCAAGAAATCGGGAGGACATCAGGAAGAGGTGGAACGACCTACGAGGGAAGGTGCGTTCAGTGGTCTCCAGGCACAACATCGCGATTCAGCGGACTGGGGGCGGACCCCCACCTCCTCCTCCACAACTAACAACATGGGAGGAGCAGGTCTTGACCATCATGCATCCAGAGGGCCTCGGGGGAGTCGGTGGAGGAATGGACACTGGTAAGTCAAATCTTAACTATCATATCCCCCACCCTACCTGCATGCTATCACACACCCCCACCCTCACCCCCTCCCCTATCACTCCAACTCCTCAATAATGTACTAATAACACAAACCACCCATCCCAACACCAAGCCCTGCATGACACAACTAAGCATGGACACCCATCACTAAAGCATGCTCACTGCACATACCCATAACACCCCCCCCAACCATCATCACACAAGCCCCCACACAGGAATGCTTGCACTGGGGTACACGCACACCCACCCATTGCACACCATGACACACACACATGCAATAATCATGCTCTTATACCCCTGCAGGACCACTACGGAACATCACCAGACAGGAGGGTCCAGACATCTCCACTCCACCCACAGAAGAGGCCCACAGTGACGACAGCAGCTCTGGCCAACTGGATCCAGATGACCAGCCTGGACCATCGTGGGCCTCGGGATAGTCGGTTCCCCTTGCACAGGCACAGCCCAACACTGACCTTCCACCCTCTGGTAACACCAGCACAGCACCCACCCAGCGGGCCCATTCCTCCGTACCCAGGACATGTCAATCAGCTGTGTGTCCACCACTACAGGGAACCCAGGATAACCCACCACCCCAACAACAACAGGGACCTGGGGGCAGTGGTAGTGGGCACACGGTCCAGAGGCACAGGAACACAGGGGAACTGGGAGGGCTGCTGTGCGACAGGGGGCGGACAGGCCAAGGGAACCCACTCTCCACGAGGCCCTCTCCTCCATCATTGGGGCATACCACCACTCCCAGGAGACGATGGCTACGGTCCTGGCCAAGTTTCAGGAGACCCAGCGCCTGCAGGAGGAACAGTATTTGGGGTTCGGGGAGGAGCTCAGAACCATCAGCTCCGCCCTGGGCACCATCTTAGGGGTGCTGAAGGACATACAAAAGACCATGAGGGACACCGTGGCACTCCAAGGGGCCCCTGACACTAGCCTGGACGATGAACTGCCCACCACCTCTGCCGGCGCTAGTGGACAGGACGCCCCGCCACGGGACCACCACACCAGCACCCCACCCCCTGCAGATGGAGAACCACCCTGCAAGTGGTCCCTGTGATCCAGGAACAGGACAGAGCAAGATTGCAAGACCCCCGCCAGGAAATGAGACCACCCTGATTGTCATCCCACTTTCCCACTTTGTTACCCTGTCCAGATTGGAACTGCCCCAGCTCCACTTCCTATGCCCATATGGGCAGTGCACCTGTGTGACTAATAGACTGGACTCTGCCATGGACATTCCTCCACCATCACCCATCACCATTTTGCCACCCCCTCCAATAATTAGCACTTCAATAAACACCCTTGAAGCCCAAACAATCTGGAGTCAGTCTGTGATTTTGAAAATGTGTATTAGCAATGACAGTGACAAAATGAGTTTTTAAATGTAATGCCAACATACCTATGTCACACATCACAAGTCCATGAAGGATGCAAGCAGATGACACACGTTGGTAACCACACCTGTGAAACCGTAATGGAAATGTACAACTCAGTTACCAAATACTGCTTCAAATTGACAGACAGGATAGAGGTAGAAGTGTGAAAGTGAATGTAATAGTAAAACAATTGTTCTCACCTGTGTGTCACTGGAAATATTGCTGTATGACTGACTCACTGTTGTATATGTCTTCTTCCTCAGCTTCCTCCTCATCACTGTCCACAGGCTCCACAGCTGCCACAACACCGTCATCTGGACCATCCTCCTGCAGAAAAGGCACCTGGCGTCGCAAAGCAAGATTGTGAAGCATCGAGCAGGCGATGATGATCTGGCACACCTTCCTTGGTGAGTAGTATAGGGAACCACCTGTCATATGGAGGCACCTGAACGTGGCCTTCAGGAGGCCAAAGGTGTGTTCGATCACTCTCCTAGTCCGCCCATGGGCCACATTGTAGCGTTCCTCTGCACTGGTCCTGGGATTCCTTGACAGGTTGGGGTAACCAGAGTCACCTAATAGCCACACACGGTGCCTCTGGAATTGACCCATCACATACGGGATGCTGCTATTCTGCAGGATGTAGGCGTCATGCACAGATCCAGGGAACATAGCATTTACCTGGGAGATGTACTGGTCTGCCAAACATACCATCTGTACATTCATCAAATGATAACTCTTCTGGTTCCTGTACACCTGTTCACTCCTGCGGGGGGGACCAGAGCTACATGGGTGCCATCAATAGCACCTATGATGTTGGGGATATGTCCCAGGGCATAGAAGTCAACTTTAACTGTAGCCAAATCCTCCACCTGAGGGAAAGCGATGTAGCTCCTCACGTGTTTCAGCAGGGCAGACAACACTCTGGACAACACGTTGGAAAACATAGGCTGGGACATCCCTGATGCCATGGCCACTGTTGTTTGAAATGACCCACTTGCAAGGAAATGGAGCACTGATAGCACCTGCACTTCAGGGGGTATTCCTGTGGGATGGCGGATTGGTGAGATCAGGTCTGGCTCCAACTGGGTACACAGTTCCTGGATTGTGGCACGGTCAAACCTGTAGGTGATGATCAAAAGTCGCTCCTCCATTGTTAACAGGTCCACCAGCAGTCGGTACACCGGAGGATTCTGCCATCTCCTCAAATGTCCCAGCTGACGGTGCCTAAGAAGGACAACAGCGACCACAGAGTCAACAAATTCTCAGGTATGTACCCACAGCTACACAGAACACAACACCAAATACAAAACTCTTCCTGTATGTGTGTTGAGTGTAGGCCTAGGTATGAGTGACGCAGTGGTAAATGAAGCCATGTGGGGCCCTGAAATGGCGGATGCCTGACCTCTAAACTGGGACAATGGGATGTGAGGTAACTTCGCTGGCGTAGTATACCTTCGTGGTAGGCGGTCGTAGACCGCGGCGCAATGCTTCATTGGTTAACATTGGACCCTATGGGTCCCAGCAGCCAATGATGAAGTGTGCCGGCGGTGATGATACGCACCGCCGTGGACGTCACCGCCGCGGACGTGACCGCCATTTTCTATCTGTTCAATCACTCGATACCTGATCTTCGACAGGAGAGGACCTACACTGCAAGTGCTGCTGTGACCACGGTCTGGAAGAGACAATGGCTGCTGCGTCTGGGGAAAGGGCCCCTCCCTTCACTGCTCAGGAGTTGGAGAAGCTCGTGGACGGGATCCTCCCCCAGTACACGCTACTCTACGGTCCTCCAGACCAACAGGTAAGTACACAGGGAGCACGTTGTATGGGCTATGCTGGGTGGAGAGGGCTGGATGTCAGTAGGAAGGGAGCAGAGTTCTGCGACCATGAAGGTCTGTGGATGCATGTGCCACATGGCAAGGGTAGGGATGGGGGCCACTCACTTCGACGGTGCAGTTGGTAATGACTTCTCTTCTTCCCCTGTACATGTCATGTAGGTCAGCGCCCACCAGAAGAAGGACATTTGGCGTGCCATCCCCAAGGACATCCGGACCCTGGGGGTCCACGAGAGACGGAGCACCCACTGCCGGAAAAGATGGGAGGACATTCGCCGCTGGAGCAAGAAGATAGCGGAGGCTCAGCTGGGGATGGCCTCCCAATGTGGGAGGGGTGCCCATCGCACCATGACCCCCCTGATGTTCAGGATCCTGGCGGTGGCTTACCCTGAGTTGGATGGGCGCTTGAGGGCATCACAGCAGCCACAAGGGGGTGAGTACACTCTCATTCTGCGGACTTTGCGCGCAGTGGAGGGGTCTGGGTTGGGGAGGAGGGCTGTGGGTTTCCCTAGGCCAGGGCGAGTTACATAGGCTAGGCCCCTTCGTAAGGCATGGCCCTGTGGCCCCCCACCCCACCTCTGTAGAGTGCCAAGTACAGGTATACATGCCCCTGTGTCATCTATGTGGACAGATGACACTCATAGCCATGTAGGCCATATCCGAGGAATTGCATCTGTAGAGGCCAAGAGCATGGCGTAGTGCAGGGGGCTGCTGTGTCTGTATTGTCCGCCAACTGTACCGGTAAGCCATGCACTCAACCTGTCTTTCTTCTGTCGTTCCCCCCCCTCTTTTTGTGCAATCCCTGTTCTTTTGTGCATCAGCATCATCAGGCAGAGGTACAGTGGCACCGGAGCACGAGGGAACTGCATCCCACATGGCCATGGAGGGCCACGCCACAGACTCTGAATACACCAGTGGGACGGAGGGCGAGGGGAGCTTCACGTCGGTCACCGGATCAGCAAACAGCGACACAGACTCGTCCGCCAATGGAAGCTCCCTTGTGGTGGCGGCACCATCTGTCCCCCCACTTCTACAGGTACAGCCGCCACCCCCCCTACCAGCACCGCCCTCCCAGCAGCCCCTCAGCCTTCACTCCGTGCCCGCTCACCCAGGAGGGTGGGCATCACCTTCGCCCCAGGCACCTCAGCCCCTGCCCCTGTCACCCCTGCTGCCCTCAGTGAGGAGGCCATTAACCTCCTCAGGTCACTCACTGTTGGGCAGTCTACCATTGTGAATGCCATCCAGGGTGTTGAAAGGGAGTTGCAACACACTAATGCATTCCTGGAGGGCATTCATACTGGTCAGGATGCCCATCATCGAACCCTGCTATCTCTGGCCTCAGCACTGATGGCAGCCATTGTCCCTGTGTCTAGCCTCCCCCCTCCAACTTCCTCCACCCAGACCCAATCCCCTGTACCCCAGACTATCCCAACCACACCATCAGACAAGCATGCACACACCTCAACACACAAAAGTAGCTCAGGCAACCATAGGCACCACACATCCCACAGGCACTCACACAAGCATCACCCACATACAGACACAGCAACATCCACTGCCTCCACTGTGTCCCCCTCCTCGTCGTCTCCCTCCTCCCTCCCAGTGTCGTCTACACTCTCACCTGCATGCACTACATCTACAGGCACTAGGACTCGCACCAGAACACCCAGCACCACACCCCGCTCACCTGCACTCACCACCCCCACTACCATTTACACATCCCCTGTGTCCACTCCCAGTGTGTCTGTGACGCCCCCTCCCAAAGTACACAAAGGCGGGCACCCACACACCCAACATCCATCCACCTCACGACAGCCTCCAGTACCTGCACCTGCACCCAAATCACCTGAAGTTACACCTCCTACAACCACCTCCTCTTCCTCCACTCCCAGACCCCCTCCAGCTACCATCCCAGTGTTCGTGAGAAACTTTTCCTGAGCAACGTTGACCTCTTTCCCACCACCCCCATGCCTCCAATTCATAGGTCCCGTAGTAGGACCTCAGCCAAAAAAAGTCCGGTACCAGTGGTGCGTGTTAGAGGTCTGTGGAGTGCACCGGCCACCAGGGCAGCCAGTGTGACACGGAGCCAAAGCACTGCCAGTCCACCCCCTGTAAAGCACCTTAACTTGGAAAGTGCCCGACGGGAGAGGGTGAAGACTCCTCCCGGCAAAACAGCTCACAAGGGTCCCGGGGGGAGTGCCGAGTCAGCTGTGACTCCTCCCAAGGTTGTGAAGGGGCAGAAGAAGTCTCCAAAGTCTGGTAAGAGCAGCACGGCGGAGAAGGCCGCCATCCTCCCCGCCGGCCGGGACGCCACCACCAGCACTATCGTCACTGGTCCGGAGACCACCGCCAGAGTTAGTGCCCTGGAGGGCAGCACTATCGTCACTGGTCCGGAGACCACCGCCAGAGTCAGTGCCCTGGAGGGCAGCACTATTGTCACTGGTCCGGAGACCACCGCCAGCATCAGTGCCCTGGAGGGCCCCAGCAGCCACAGCCCGGCTGGGCACTGAGGGACCGTCATGCCACACACCACTGCACAGGTCAGAGACAGCAAAGTCAAGCACCGCTGAACAGGACAAAGACCGCCATGGTGAAGACTGCTGAACAGGGCAAAGCACCGCAGAACAGGGCAAAGACCGCCATGGTGAAGACCACTGAACTGGGCAAAGCACCGCTGAACAGGGCAAAGACCGCCATGGCAAAGCACCGCCGAACAGGTTAGAAACTGCAAAGTCAAGCACTGCTGAACAGGGCAAAGACCGGCAACTCAAGCATCGTTAGCCCATGTGCAGCTGGGACAGTGATGGAACTGGGACCGTCACGGGGAGCGTGATGCACTCTGGGCACCATTCCCCCTCCAGAACCAGTGGAGACCTGCATCCACTCCGTCTGTCCTGCACAGGATGAAGCACTCTGGGCACCAGTCCCCTCCAGAACCAGTGGAGACCTGCATCCACTCCGTCTGTCCTTGGCAGGATGAAGCACTCTGGGCACCAGTCCCCCTCCAGAACCAGTGGAGACCTGCATCCACTCTGTCTGTCCTTCACAGGATGAAGCACTCTGGGCACCAGTCCCCCTCCAGAACCAGGGGAGACTGTTATCCACTTGAGAGACTGTGGCTTTGCACTCCCCAGGATGGTACAGTGGGCAAACCACCCACTTGAGGGACTTGAGAGACTGTGGCTTTGCACTCCCCAGGACCAAGCAGTGGGCAAACCACCCACTGGAGTGACTTGAGAGACTGTGGCTTAGCACTCCCCATGACCAAGCAGTGGGCAAACCACCCACTTGAGAGACTTGAGAGACTGTGGCTTTGCACTCCCCAGGATAAAGCAGTGGGCAAACCACCCACTGGAGTGACTTGAGAGACTGTGGCTTTGCACTCCCCAGGATACATCAATGGGCATGGAGCCCCATCGTGGATCTGGCGTGGTGCTGTAATCCGGCTGAGGTGCCTGTTGTATTTCTATCTGATGCCACTGCAGTGTTCTCTTTGTTTGTGGACAGGTATCTAGTGTGGGCCTAGCCCATGCATTGTGTGCCCAGTGTTCCACGGACATTGATATGTGCATACCTGCAGTACTAATCATGATGTATGATTTTTAGAATGTTTATATATATCTGTATTTATTTGGTTACTGTATTTTGATACATTACAATGTTTGAACTGATTTCCTTTTGTCTTTGCATTCTTCTGGGGGGATTGTGGGTTGTTAATGTGCTGTTTGGAAATGCATTGGTGTGTGTGTTGTAGTGGGTGAGGGTCGGGGTGGGGGTGTTGCGTGTGTGTGTCCCTGACTTTTGCCTCCCACCTCCCCTATGTCGTAGGTGCAGTACTCACCGTTGTCTTCGGCGCCTACGTTGCTGGTGTTCGTAGAGGAGCAGGAACACAAGCGCAGGGAGTATTTGTAGTTCCGGCTCCATGGTGGCCTCCTTCCTTGTGGAGTGTGTTGAGGTGAGTGTTTTCCCATTGTAAGAGCTGTTTCCGCCGTGTTTTTGTCCACGGTGAATCCGCCCCGGAAAGGTGGCGGATTGGCGGGTTGTGATACTGTGGGCGGTACATTGTCTTCTGCCTGTCTGTTGGCGGTGACCGCCACGCTGCTTGTCTGTACTGCCGTGGTGGTCGGAGTGTTAAAGTGGCTGTCTATGTTGGCGGTTTCCACCACGGTCATAATTCCCTTTTTTTTCCACCGGCCTGTTTGCGGTTGTAGGAGGCTGGACTGGCTTGTAGTGAGTACCAAGGGGTACTTGCACCTTGCACCAGGCCCAGTTATCCCTTATTAGTGTATAGGGTGTCTAGCAGCATAGGCTGATAGATAATGGTAGCTTAGCAGAGCAGCTTAGGCTGAACTAGGAGACGAGTGAAGCTCCTACAGTACCACAAGTGTCACATGCACAATATCATAAGAAAACACAATACACAGTTATACTGAAAATAAAGGTACTTTATTTTTATGACAATATGCCAAAGTATCTTAGAGTGTACCCTCAGTATGAGGATAGCAAATATACACAAGTTATATGTACACAATACCAAAAATATGCAGTATAGTCTAAGAAAACAGTGCAAACAATGTATAGTTACAATAGGATGCAATGGGGACACATAGGGATAGGGGCAACACAAACCATATACTCCAACAGTGGAATGCGAACCACGAATGGACCCCAACCCTATGTGACCTTGTAGAGGGTCGCTGGGACTATTAGAAAATAGTGAGAGTTAGAAAAATAGCCCTCCCCAAGACCCTGAAAAGTGAGTGCAAAGTGCACTGAAGTTCCCCAAAAGACAAAGAAGTCGTGATAGAGGAATAATGCAGGAAAGGCACAAACCAACAATGCAACAACAATGGATTTCCAATCTAGGGTACCTGTGGAACAAGGGGACCAAGTCCAAAAGTCACAAGCAAGTCGGAGATAGGCAGATGCCCAGGAAATGCCAGCTGTGGGTGCAAAGAAGCTTCTACTGGACAGGAGAAGCTGAGGTTTCTGCAGGAACGAAAAGGGCTAGAGACTTCCTCTTTGGTGGACAGATCCCTCGCGCCGTGGAGAGTCGTGCAGAAGTATTTTCCCGCCGAAAGAACGCCAACAAGCCTTGCTAGCTGCAAATAGTGCAGTTAGCATTTTTGGGTGCTGCTATGGCCCAGCAAGGACCAGGATGTCGCAAATTGCGTCAGGAGAGAGAGGGGACGTCGAGCAAGACAAGAAGCCCTCTCAGCAGCAGGTAGCACCCAGAGAAGTGCCAGAAACAGGCACTACGAGGATGCGTGAAATGGTGCTCACCCGAAGTTACACAAAGGAGTCCCACATCGCCGGAGACCAACTTAGAAAGTCGTGCAATGCAGGTTAGAATGCTGTGGACCCAGGCTTGGCTGTGCACAAAGAATTTCCGCCGGAAGTGCACAGAGGCCGGAGTAGTTGCAAAAGATGCGGTTTCCAACAATGCAGTCTGGCGTGGGGAGGCAAGGACTTACCTCCACCAAACTTGGACTGAAGAGTCACTGGACTGTGGGAGTCACTTGGACAGAGTTGCTGGATTCAAGGGACCTCGCTCGTCGTGCTGAGAGGAGACCCAAGGGACCAGTATTGCAGCTTTTTGGTGCCTGCGGTAGCAGGGGGAAGATTCCGTTGACCCACAGGAGATTTCTTCACAGCTTCTAGTGCAGAGAGGAGGCAGACTACCCCCACAGCATGCACCACCAGGAAAACAGTTGAGAAGGCGGCAGGATCAGCGTTACAGAGTTGTAGTAGTCGTCTTTGCTACTATGTTGCAGTTTTGCAGGCTTCCAGCGCGGTCAGCAGTCGATTCCTTGGCAGAAGGTGAAGAGAGAGATGCAGAGGAACTCTGATGAGCTCTTGCATTCGTTATCTAAAGTTTCCCCAGAGACAGAGACCCTAAATAGCCAGAAAAGAGGGTTTGGCTACCTAGGAGAGAGGATAGGCTACTAACACCTGAAGGAGCCTATCAGAAGGAGTCTCTGACGTCACCTGGTGGCACTGGCCACTCAGAGCAGTCCAGTGTGCCAGCAGCTCCTCTGTTTCCAAGATGGCAGAGGTCTGGAGCACACTGGAGGAGCTCTGGACACTTCCCAGGGGAGGTGCAGGTCAGGGGAGTGGTCACTCCCCTTTCCTTTGTCCAGTTTCGCGCCAGAGCAGGGCCAAGGGGTCCCCTGAATCGGTGTAGACTGGCTTATGCAGAATTGGGCACATCTGTGCCCATGAAAGCATTTCCAGAGGCTGGGGGAGGCTACCCCTCCCCTGCCTTCACACCATTTTCCAAAGGGAGAGGGTGTAACACCCTCTCTCAGAGGAAGTCCTTTGTTCTGCCATCCTGGGACAAGCCTGGCTTGACCCCAGGGGGGCAGAAACCTGTCTGAGGGGTTGGCAGCAGCAGCAGCTGCAGTGAAACCCCAGGAAAGGCAGTTTGACAGTACCAGGGTCTGTGCTACAGACCCGTGGGATCATGGTATTGTGCCAACAATGCCAGGATGGCATAGAGGGGGCAATTCCATGATCTTAGACATGTTACATGGCCATATTCGGAGTTACCATTGTGAAGCTACATATAGGTAGTGACCTATATGTAGTGCACGCGTGTAATGGTGTCCCCGCACTCACAAAGTTCGGGGAATTGGCCCTGAACAATGTGGGGGCACCTTGGCTAGTGCCAGGGTGCCCTCACACTAAGTAACTTTGCACCTAACCTTTACCAGGTAAAGGGTAGACATATAGGTGCCTTATAAGTTACTTAAGTGCAGTGTAAAATGGCTGTGAAATAACGTGGACGTTATTTCACTCAGGCTGCAGTGGCAGGCCTGTGTAAGAATTGTCAGAGCTCCCTATGGGTGGCAAAAGAAATGCTGCAGCCCATAGGGATCTCCTGGAACCCCAATACCCTGGGTACCTCAGTACCATATACTAGGGAATTATAAGGGTGTTCCAGTAAGCCAATGTAAATTGGTAAAATTGGTCACTAGCCTGTTAGTGACAATTTGAAAGAAATGAGAGAGTATAACCACTGAGGTTCTGATTAGCAGAGCCTCAGTGAGACAGTTAGTCACTACACAGGTAACACATTCAGGCACACTTATGAGCACTGGGGCCCTGGAGAACAGGGTCCCAGTGACACATACAACTAAAACAACATATATACAGTGAAAAATGGGGGTAACATGCCAGGCAAGATGGTACTTTCCTACACAACCCCCCCCAAACGAAGGACAATAAGACTAGCCTTGACCTGATGAGTCTTCATTGTCTAAGTGGAAATATCTGGAGAGTCCATCTGCATTGGAGTGGCTACTCCCAGGTCTATGTTCCACTGTATAGTCCATTCCCTGTAGGGATATGGACCACCTCAACAATTTAGGATTTTCCCCTTTCATTTGTTTTAGCCAAAGTAGAGGTTTGTGGTCTGTCTGAACAATGAAGTGAGTGCCAAACAGGTATGGCCTCAACTTCTTCAGTGCCCAGACCACAGCAAAGGCCTCCCTCTCAATGGCAGACCAACGCTTTTCTCTAGGGGTCAACCTCCTACTAATAAAAGCAACAGGTTGATCCTGGCCCTCAGAATTAAGTTGTGATAGGACTGCCCCTAATCCTAATTCAGATGCATCAGTTTGGACATAGAATTTTTTAGAGTAACAAGGGCTTTTCAGGACAGGTGCAGAGCACATGGCCTGCTTCAGCTCCTCAAAAGCTTTCTGACAGTTTGCTGTCCATAATACCTTTTTAGGCATTTTCTTGGATGAGAGGTCATTAAGAGGGGCTGCAATGGAGCCATAGTTCTTAATGAACCTCCTGTAATACCCAGTGAGGCCTAGGAAGGCTCTCACCTGAGTCTGAGTAGTAGGGGGAACCCAATCAATAATTGTTTGGATTTTCCCCTGAAGTGGTGCAATCTGTTCCCCACCAACAAGGTGTCCCAGATAAACCACCTTACCCTGCCCTATCTGGCACTTTGAAGCCTTGATAGTGAGGCCTGCCTTTTGCAGGGCCTCCAAAACTTTCCATAGGTGGACCAGGTGATCATCCCAGCTGGAGCTAAAGACAGCTATATCGTCCAAATATGCTGCACTGAAAGCTTCCAGCCCTTGCAGGACTGTGTTCACCAACCTCTGAAAAGTGGCAGGTGCATTTTTCAATCCAAAAGGCATTACAGTGAACTGGTAATGTCCTCCAATCGTTGAAAATGCAGTTTTAGGTTTAGCATCTTCTGACAATTTGATCTGCCAATACCCTGCAGTCAAGTCAAAAGTGCTTAGATACTTGGCAGATGCCAGTGTATCTATGAGCTCATCTGCCCTGGGTATAGGGTGAGCATCAGTTTTGGTTACCAAGTTGAGACCTCTGTAGTCTACACAAAACCGCATTTCCTTCTTTCCATCTTTGGAATGAGGTTTTGGTACAAGTACCACAGGAGAAGCCCATGGACTTTCAGAGTGCTCAACCACTCCTAGTTCAAGCATTTTCTGTACCTCCTGTTTTATGCAGTCTCTGACATGGTCAGGCTGCCTATAGATCTTACTTTTGACAGGCAAGCTGTCTCCAGTATCTATAGTGTGCTCACACCAAGAAGTGGTATCTGGCACAGTAGAGAAGAGTTCAGAAAATTGATCAAGTAGATTTATGCAATGGTCTTTCTGCTCAGCAGTAAGACAATCAGCCAAAACTACACCTTCCACCAGAGCATCTTGTTCTGTGGAAGAGAAGAGATCAGGTAGAGGATCACTGTCTTCTTCCTGTCCCTCATCAGTTGCCATGAGCAGGGTGAGATCAGCCCTGTCATAGTAGGGTTTCAGGCGGTTGACATGGAGCACCCTAAGGAGACTCCTGGCAGTGCCTAAGTCAACCAAGTAGGTGACTTCACACTTTTTCTCAACAATTGTGTGGAGTCCACTCTATTTATCTTGGAGTGCTCTTGGGGCCACAGGCTCTAAGACCCACACTTTCTGCCCTGGTTGGTACTGAACCAAAACAGCCTTCTGATCATGCCATTGCTTCTGGAGCTCTTGGCTGGCCTGAAGGTTTTTACTGGCCTTTTTCATATACTCAGCCATCCTTGATCTGAGGCCAAGTACATAGTCCACAATATCTTGTTTTGGAGCTTTTAAAGGTTGTTCCCAACCCTCCTTGACAAGTGGGAGTGGACCCCTAACAGGGTGTCCAAAAAGAAGTTCAAAGGGGCTGAAGCCCACTCCTTTCTGGGGTACCTCCCTGTAGGCAAAAAGGAGGCATGGTAGAAGGATATCCCATCTCCTGCTGAGTTTTTCAGGGAGACCCATAATCATGCCTTTGGGAGTTTTGTTAAATCTCTCCACCAGTCCATTTGTTTGTGGATGATAGGGTGTAGTGAACTTATAAGTCACACCACACTCCTTCCACATGGCCTTTAAGTATGCAGACATGAAATTGCTTCCCCTGTCTGATACTACTTCCTTTGGGAAGCCCACCCTGGAATATATTCCCAAGAGGGCCTTTGCCACTGCAGGTGCTGTAGTGGGCCTTAAAGGAATTGCTTCAGGAAATCTTGTGGCATGGTCCACTACCACCAAGATAAACCTATTGCCTGAAGCAGTAGGAGGGTCAAGGGGGCCAACTATGTCAACCCCTACCCTTTCAAAGGGAACCCCAACCACAGGCCATGGAATAAGGGGTGCCCTTGGGGTGCCACCTGTCTTGGCACTGGCTTGACAGGTTTCACAGGACTTACAAAATTATTTTGTGTCCTCAGACATTCTAGGCCAATGAAACAAGGGAACAAGCCTGTCCCAAGTTTTCATCTGCCCCAAATGTCCAGCTAGGGGAATGTCGTGAGCCAGTGTTAGGAGGAGCTTTCTGTACTCCTGAGGGATCACTAATCTCCTGGCAGCTCCAGGTTTAGGATCCCTTGCCTCAGTGTACTCTGTGAGAGTCACTGACATCCCCATTAGCCTGTTTGACAGCTTGCTGTCTTAGACCCTCTAATGTGGGACAGGTTTGCTGTGCCACACTCAGCTCCTCTCTGGCAGGCCCCCCTTCACCCAAAAGCTCAGCAGTGTCTGCTTCAAGCTCCTCTGGTGTAGGTTCTGCACAGGGAGGGAATTCTTCTTCCTCAGAAGTAGAATCCACTGTAGAGGGAGGGATAGTAGGAAGTGGTTTGCTTCTACTAGCCCTAGCTTTACGGAACACTTGGTCCATTGTTCCAGGATCCAAGCTTCCCTGTCCTTTTTGCTTTTTGGCCTGAGCCCTTGTCAAAGCAAAAATATGCCCTGGGATGCCCAGCATTGCTGCATGGGCCTCCAACTCCACATCTGCCCAAGCTTATGTCTCCAAATAATTTCCTAGTAGACAGTCTACAGGTAAATCTATGGCTACCACAACTTTCTTTGGACCAGTAACCCCCCCCCACCCCCAGTTGAGATTTACAACAGCCATGGGGTGGCTAAGTGTGTTGTTGTGAGCATCGGTTACTTGGTACTGGTGACCAAGTAGGTGTTGTTCAGGGTGGACCAGTTTCTGTATGACCATAGTCACACTGGCACCAGTGTCCCTGTAGGCCTGAACCTCAACACCATTTATTAGGGGTAGCTGCTTGTACTTATCCATATTAAGGGGACAAGCAACTAAGGTGGCTAAATCAATAGCCCCCTCAGAGACTAACACAGCCTCTGTGGTCTCCCTAACAAGACCAACCCCAACTAAGTTACCAATAGTGAGCCCAGCTACTCCCTTGGATTGGCTATTAGTAGGTTTGCTCCCACCACCACTGCTATTAGTAGGGACACTAGGTGTAGCAGTAGGGGTTGTAGAGGTAGGAAGCTTGGTGCTTTTCTTTGGACAACTGGGATCTGTTGTCCAATGGCCTTTTATTTTACATAAATAGCACCATGGTTTCTTTTCCTTATTTTGATTAGAAGAGGATTTGGGCCCACCACCCCCACCAGAGTGTTTTTGTGGGCCTGATGAAGACTCATTTTTAGATTTGTCCCCACCCTTGTCAGAAGACTTACCATCCTTCTTCTTGCCATCTTTGTCACCCCCTGTATGAACTTTTCTGGTCACTCTTGTTCTGACCCATTTGTCTGCCTTCTTTCCCAATTCTTGGGGAGAGGTCAGATCAGAGTCCACCAAGTACTGGTGCAACAAATCAGACACACAATTATTAAGAATATGCTCTCTCAGGATCAAGTTATACAGGCTGTCATAATTAGTAACATTACTGCCATGTAACCACCCCTCCAAGGACTTCACTGAATGGTCAATGAAATCAACCCAGTCTTGTGAAGACTCCTTTTTGGTTTCTCTGAACTTTATCCTGTATTGTTCAGTGGTTAAGCCATAACCATCCAGGAGTGCATTCTTAAGAACTGTAAAATTATTGGCATTACTTTCTTTCACAGTAAGGAGCCTATCCCTACCTTTTCCACTAAATGATAGCCATAGGATAGCAGCCCACTGCCTTTGAGGGACATCCTGTACAACACAGGCCCTCTCAAGTGCATCAAACCACTTGTTAATGTCATCCCCCTCCTTATAAGGGGGAACTATCTTATGCAGATTCCTGGAATCATGTTCTTTTGCAGGATGACTATGGGGAATACTGCTGCTGCCACCATGGGTTTCAAAACCCAACTTCTGTCTTTCCTTCTCTAGTTCTAAAGACTGTCTATCCAAATCCAGCTGTTGCATTTTAAGCTTCAGTCTGGTTTGTTCCACCCTCAACTTATTGAGTTCCCTTTCTAACAATCTGTCATCAGGGTTGGTGGGAGGGACATTTCTAGATACAGAGGTATGATGGGAATGAACAGGAGACCTGTCGCTTACAGAGTGCACCCTAGCAGCTTGGCTAACAGAAACATCACTTCTACTGTGGTGAGAATGAATGCTCTTGCTATGATGTGAGACAACACTATCTGTATGGTGTGACTCAACCTCAGTACCAACTATGCTAGACTGTCTAGTAATGGGCAGGCTAAGAAGTTTCTTTCCTTAATCTTTTCCTGGGGGAGTCCCTGGATCAGATTGGGAACCATTAGCTACTTTTTCAACAGATGGGGCACTTTTAGCCTTATCTTGTTCTCTAAGCATGTTAAGTAACAATTCCAAGGAAGGATTCTTCCCTACACTCAAACCTCTCTCTATGCAGAGACTCCTTGCTCCTTTCCAGCTAAGGTGATCATATGCAATCTTAGACAGGTCAACATTTTGGCCTGTGCCAGACATTTTTAGAGAGAGTTAAAGTGATAGAAAAAGAAAAAAAGTTTTCAGAACTTTTTAGAAAGGCAGAAAAAAACTTTTAAAACTTTTAAGAACTTTTTGAAAGTTTAGAAGTACTTTTCAGCACTTTAGAAAAGAGTGAAAAGAGAAAATGCAAAACTTTTTAGCAATGTGTACACACACTGAACTTGTTTTGTATATTTTTCTCTTATGAAAAGTAAAATGACAAGAGTGGTAAGTAGTCTCAAAGCACTTATCCCACCGCTGCACAACCAATGTAGGAGGCTGGACTGGCTTGTAGTGAGTACCAAGGGGTACTTGCACCTTGCACCAGGCCCAGTTATCCCTTATTAGTGTATAGGGTGTCTAGCAGCATAGGCTGATAGATAATGGTAGCTTAGCAGAGCAGCTTAGGCTGAACTAGGAGACGAGTGAAGCTCCTACAGTACCACAAGTGTCACTTGCACAATATCATAAGAAAACATAATACACAGTTATACTAAAAATAAAAGTACTTTATTTTTATGACAATATGCCAAAGTATCTTAGAGTGTACCCTCAGTATGAGGATAGCAAATATACACAAGTTATATGTACACAATACCAAAAATATGCAGTATAGTATTAGAAAACAGTGCAAACAATGTATAGTTACAATAGGATGCAATGGGGACACATAGGGATAGGGGCAACACAAACCATATACTCCAAAAGTGGAATGCGAACCATGAATGGACCCCAAACCTATGTGACCTTGTAGAAGGTCGCTGGGACTATTAGAAAATAGTGAGAGTTAGAAAAATAGCGCACCCCAAGACCCTGAAAAGTGAGTGCAAAGTGCACTGAAGTTCCCCAAAAGACAAAGAAGTCGTGATAGAGGAATAATGCAGGAAAGGCACAAACTCACAATGCAACAATGATGGATTTCCAATCTAGGGTACCTGTGGAACAAGGGGACCAAGTCCAAAAGTCACAAGCAAGTCGGAGATGGGCAGATGCCCAGGAAATGCTAGCTGTGGGTGCAAAGAAGCTTCTATTGGACAGAAGAAGCTGAGGTTTCTGCAGGAACGAAAAGGGCAAGAGACTTCCCTTTTGGTGGACGGATTCCACTCGCCGTGGAGAGTCGTGCAAAAGTGTTTTCCCGCCGATAAAACGCCAACAAGCCTTGCTAGCTGCAAATCGAGAGGTTAGCGTTTTTGGGTGCTGCTATGGCCCAGCAAGGACCAGGATGTTGCAATTTGTGTCAGGAGAGAGAGGGGACGTCGAGCAAGACAAGGAGCCCTCTCAGCAGCAGGTAGCACCCAGAGAAGTGCCAGAAACAGGCACTACGAGGATGCGTGAAATGGTGCTCACCCGAAGTTACACAAAGGAGTCCCACGTCGCCGGAGACCAACTTAGAAAGTTGTGCAATGCAGGTTAGAGTGCCGTGGACCCAGGCTTGGCTGTGCACAAAGGATTTCCGCCGGAAGTGCACAGAGGCTGGAGTAGTTGCAAAAGACGCGGTTTCCAACAATGCAGTCTGGCGTGGGGAGGCAAGGACTTACCTCCACCAAACTTGGACTGAAGAGTCACTGGACTGTGGTAGTCACTTGGACAGAGTTGCTGGATTCAAGGGACCTCGCTCGTCGTCCTGAGAGGAGACCCAATGGACAGGTAATGCAGCTTTTTGGTGCCTGCGGTAGCAGGGGGAAGATTCCGTCGATCCACGGGAGATTTCTTTGCAGCTTCTAGTGCAGAGAGGAGGCAGACTACCCCCACAGCATGCACCACCATGAAAACAGTCGAGAAGGCTGCAGGATCAGCGTTACAGAGTTGCAGTAGTCGTCTTTGCTACTATGTTGCAGTTTTGCAGGCTTCCAGCGCGGTCAGCAGTCGATTCCTTGGCAGAAGGTGAAGAGAGAGATGCAGAGGAACTCTGATGAGCTCTTGCATTCGTTATCTAAGGAATTCCCACAGACAGAGACCCTAAATAGCCAGAAAAGAGGGTTTGGCTACCTAGGAGAGAGGATAGGCTACTAACACCTGAAGGAGCCTATCAGAAGGAGTCTCTGACGTCACCTGGTGGCACTGGCCACTCAGAGCAGTCCAGTGTGCCAGCAGCACCTCTGTTTCCAAGATGGCAGAGGTCTGGAGCACACTGGAGGAGCTCTGGACACCTCCCAGGGGAGGTGCAGGTCAGGGGAGTGGTCACTCCCCTTTCCTTTGTCCAGTTTCGTGCCAGAGCAGGGCTAAGGGTCCCCTCAACCGGTGTAGACTGGCTTATGCAGAATTGGGCACATCTGTGCCCATGAAAGCATTTCCAGAGGCTGGAGGAGGCTACCCCTCCCCTGCCTTCACACCATTTTCCAAAGGGAGAGGGTGTAACACCCTCTCTCAGAGTAAGTCCTTTGTTCTGCCATCCTGGGACAAGCCTGGCTTGACCCCAGGGGGGCAGAAACCTGTCTGAGGGGTTGGCAGCAGCAGCAGCTGCAGTGAAACCCCAGAAAAGGCAGTTTGGCAGTACCAGGGTCTGTGCTACAGACCACTGGGATCATGGAATTGTGCCAACAATGCCAGGATGGCATAGAGGGGGCAATTCCATGATCTTAGACATGTTACATGGCCATATTCGGAGTTACCATTGTGAAGCTACATATAGGTAGTGACCTATATGTAGTGCACGCGTGTAATGGTGTCCCCGCACTCACAAAGTTCAGGGAATTGGCTCTGAACAATGTGGGGGCACCTTGGCTAGTGCCAGGCTGCCCTCACACTAAGTAACTTTGCACCTAACCTTTACCAGGTAAAGGTTAGACATATAGGTGACTTATAAGTTACTTAAGTGCAGTGTAAAATGGCTGTGAAATAACGTGGACATTATTTCACTCAGGCTGCAGTGGCAGGCCTGTGTAAGAATTGTCAGAGCTCCCTATGGGTGGCAAAAGAAATGCTGCAGCCCATAGGGATCTCCTGGAACCCCAATACCCTGGGTACCTCAGTACCATATACTAGGGAATTATAAGGGTGTTCCAGTAAGCCAATGTAAATTGGTAAAATTGGTCACTAGCCTGTTAGTGACAATTTGAAAGAAATGAGAGAGCATAACCACTGAGGTTCTGATTAGCAGAGCCTCAGTGAGACAGTTAGTCACTACACAGGTAACCCATTCAGGCACACTTATGAGCACTGGGGCCCTGGAGAACAGGGTCCCAGTGACACATACAACTAAAACAACATATATACAGTGAAAAATGGGGGTAACATGCCAGGCAAGATGGTACTTTCCTACAGCGGTATTACCGCAACTTTAACACAGTCCGCCAGGGTTGTAATGACCCCCAATATGCCAAAAGTATCTCAGAGGATACCCTAACTCAGGAGGTAAGTAATATACACAAATTATATGTGCACAAACCCAAAACAGGTCAATAACAGTAAGCAAAGTAGTGCAAACAATGTAGAACCACAAAAGTATGCAATAGTTAGATATACGTCTAGGGGCAACACAAACCATATACTCCAGTAGAGGAATGCGAATCACAAATGGACCCCAGACCTATGGGAGATTGTAGAGGGTCGATGGGACTGTAAGAAAACAGTAAGGGTGTCCAAGATACCCCACCCCAAGACCCTGAAAAGTAGGAGTAAAGTTACCCTACTACCCCAGAAAGACAGAATAGTCGTGATGGGGATTCTGCAAGAACCACAAGCACCAGCAAATCACTGAAGATGGATTCCTGGACCTGAGGACTTGCAAAGGAAGGGGTACAAGTCCAAGAGTCATGAAAGTGTCTGGGGGGGGCAGGAGCCCACAAAACCCCAGATGAAGGTGCAAAAGGGCTGCGTCTGGGTGGAAGAAGCTGAAGATTCTGCAACAACAAAAAGGGCTAGGAACTTCACCTTGGACGGAAGATGTCCCACCGCGTGCTGGAGGTGGCAGAAGTGTTTTCAGGCAGAAAGGCCACAAACAAGCGTTGCTAGATGCAAGATTTGCGGTTGTGGATTTTTGGTGCTGCTGAGGACCAGGAAGGACCAGGATGTGGCCCCTTGGAAGAGGAGACAGAGGGGGCGCTCAGCAACTCAGAGAGCACACGCAGAAGCAGGCAGCACCCGCAGATGTACCAGAGCAGGCACTTAGAAGATCCGAGGACAGCGGTCGACTCAGAGTCACAAAGGAGGGTCCCACGACGTCGGAGTCCAACTCAGCGAGTTGGACAATGCAGGACGGAGTGCTGGGAACCCAGGCTAGTCTGTGCACAAAGGAATCCTTGGAGAAGTGCACAGAAGCCGGAGCAGCTGCAAATCACGCAGTACACAGGTTTGCTGTCTGGCATGGGGAGGCAAGGACTTACCTCCACCAACTTTGGACAGAAGGGCCACTGGACTGTGGGAGACACTTGGACATAGCTCCTGTGTTCCATGGACCACGCTCGTCAGGATGAGAGGGGACCCAGAGGACCATTGATGCAGAAGTTTGGTGCCTGCGTTAGCAGGGGGAAGATTCCGTTGACCCAGGGGAGATTTCTTCTTGGCTTCCAGTGCAGGGTGAAGGCAGACAGCCCTCAGAGCATGCACCACCAGGAAACAGTCGAGAAAGCTGGCAGGATGAGGTGCTACAATGTTGCTGGTAGTCGTCTTACTACTTTGTTGCGGTTTTGCAGGCGTCCTGGAGCAGTCAGCATTCGATCCTTGACAGAAGTCAAAGAGGGAAGTGCAGAGGAACTCTGGTGAGCTCTTGCGTTCGTTATCTGAGGAATAGCCCAGAGGAGAGACCCAAAATAGCCAGAAAAGGAGGTTTGGCTACTAAGAAAGGAGGCTTGGCTACTGAAAGAGGTAAGCACCTATCAGGAGGGGTCTCTGACATCACCTGCTGGCACTGTCCACTCAGAGCAGTCCATTGTGCCCACCCCCAACACCTCTGAATCCAAGATGGCAGAAGTCTGGGACATACTGGAGGAGCTCTGGGCACCTCCCCTGTGAGGTGCAGGTCAGGGGAGTGGTCACTCCCCTTTCCTTTGTCCAGTTTCACGCCAGAGCAGGTCTGGGGGATCCCTGAACCGGTGTAGACTGGCTTATGCAGAGATGGGCACCATCTGTGCCCATCAAAGCATTTCCAGAGGCTGGGGGAGGCTCCTCCTCCCCAGCCCTTCACACCTATTTCCAAAGGGAGAGGGTGTAACACCCTCTCTCAGAGGAAATCCTTTGTTCTGCCTTCCTGGGCATGGGCTGCCCATACAACTGGGGGGCAGAAACTTGTCTGAAGGGTTGGCAGCAGCAGCAGCTGCAGTGGAAACCCCGGAAAGGCAGTTTGGCAGTACCCGTGTTCTGTGCTAGAGAAACTGGGGACCATGGAATTGTCCCCCCAACAGCAGAATGGTATTGGGGTGACAATTCCATGATCTTAGACATGTTACATGGCCAAGTTCGGAGTTACCATTGTGACGTTACACATAGGTAGTGTCCTACGCGCAGTGCACACATGTGATGGTGTCCCGCACTCACAAAGTTCAGGGAATTTTCCCTGAACAATGTGGGGGCACCTTGGCTAGTGCCAGGGAGCCACACACTAAGTAACTTGGCACCTAACCTTCACCAAGTGAGGGTTAGACATATAGGTGACTTATAAGTTACTTATGTGCAGTGAAAAATGGCTGTGATATAGCATGGACGTTATTTCACTCAGGCTGCAATGGCAGTCCTGTGTAAGAATTGTCTGAGCTCCCTCTGGGTGGCAAAAGAAATGCTGCAGCCCATAGGGATCTCCTGGATCCCCAATACCCTGGGTACCTCGGTACCATATACAAGGGAATTATAAGGGTGTTCCATTATGCCACATGAGAATTGGGGAAGATGGTCACTAGCCTGCAGTGACAATTGTGAAAAGTAGAGTGAGCATAAACACTGAGGTTCTGGTTAGCAGGGCCTCAGTGATACAGTCAGGCACCACCCACGGAACACATACAGGCCACAAACTTATGAGCACTGGGTTCCTGGCTAGCAGGATCCCAGTGACACATATCAAACACACTGAAAACATAGGGTTTTCACTATGAGCACTGGACCCTGGCTAGCAGGATCCCAGTGAGACAGTAAAAACACCCTGACATATACTCACATACAGGCCAAAAGTGGGGGTAACAAGGCTAGAAAGAGGCTACCTTCCTACATCCCCTTGTTTCACCAGACTCATGTGTCAGAAGACACTAAAGAGTTTTGTTGCTCTTGTGTGACCTTCGAAGCCAGTGGCAAGACTGGTGGCACTCCAAAGGCCCCCTTAATTCCATTTCCAGTGGTTGGGGTGCCCTTTGAAAGGGTAGGGTTGACATAGTTGGCCCCCTTGACCCTCCAACAGCTTCAGGCAATAGATTCATCCTTGTGGTAGTGGACCATGCCACTAGGTATCCTGAAGCCATACCCTTAAGGACCACTACAGCTCCTGCAGTGGCAAAGGCCCTCCTGTGAATCTTTTCCAGGGTGGGTTTTCCTAAGGAAGTGGTGTCAGACAGAGGTAGTAACTTAATGTCTGCATATCTAAAAGCAATGTGGAAGGAGTGTGGTGTGACCTACAAGTTCACCACCCCTTACCATCCAGAAACAAATGGTCTGGTTGAGAGGTTTAATAACACTCTCAAAGGTATGATAATGGGACTCCCCAAAAATCTCAGAAGGAGATGGGATGTCCTGTTACCTTGCCTCCTTTTTGCTTACAGGGAGGTACCCCAAAAAGGAGTGGGCTTCAGCCCCTTTGGACTCCTCTTTGGGCACCCTGTGAGAGGTCCTCTTGCTCTTGTGAAGGAGGGTTTGGAACAACCTTTAAAAGGTCCCAAACAGGACATAGTGGCCTATGTACTTGGCCTAAGATCCAGAATGGCTGAGTATATGAAAAAGGCCAGTACAAAACTTCAGGCCAGCCAAGAGCTGCAAAAGCAATGGCATGACCGGAAGGCTGTCCTGACCCAGTACCACCCAGGATAGAAGGTGTGGGTATTGGAGCCTGTGGCCCCAAGAGCACTCCAGGACAAATGGAGTGGACCCCATCTAATTGTTGAAAAGTAGGATGAGGTTACCTATTTGGTAGACCTGGGCACTGCCAGGAGTCCCTTAGGGTGATTCATGTCAACTGCCTAAAACCCTACCATGACAGGGCTGATCTCAACCTGCTCATGGCAACAGATGAGGGACATGAAGAAGAGAGTGACCCTCTCCCTGATCTCTTCTCCACCACTGAAGCTGATGGCTTAGTGGAGGGAGTGGTCTTAGCAGATTGTCTTAATGCAGAACAGAAAGACAACTGTATCAATCTCCTAAGTCAATATTCTGAACTCTTTTCATTTCTACCAGGTACAACTTCCTGGTGTGAACATGCAATTGATACTGGAGACAGCCTCCCTGTCAAAAGTAAAATTTAGAGGCAGCCTGACCATGTCAGGGACTACATTAAACAAGAGGTGCAGACAATGTTGGACTTAAGGGTGATTGAGCCTTCTGAAAGCCCCTGGGGTAGCCCAGTTGTGCTTGTACCAAAACCTCACACCAAAGATGGAAAGAGAGAGATGAGGTTCTGTGTAGAATATAGAGGGCTCAATCAAGTAACAAAGACAGATGCTCATCCTATACCCAGGGCATATGAGCTTATAGATACACCGGCTTCTGCCAAGTATCTAAGCACTTTTGATCTAACTACAGGGTATTGGCAGATTAGGTTATCAGAAGATGCTAAACCCAAGACTGCATTTTCTACCACTGGAGGCCATTGCCAATTCACAGTAATGCCTTTTGGATTGAAAAATGCACCTGCCACTTTTCAAAGGTTGGTGAACACAGTCCTGCAAGGGCTGCAAGCTTTTAGTGCAGCATATCTAGATGATAAAGCTGTCTTTAGCTCCAGCTGGGATGATCACCTGGTCCACCTATGGAAAGTTTTGGAGGCCCTGCAAAAGGCAGGCCTCACTATCAAGGCTTCAAAGTACCAGATAGGGCAGGGGAAAGTGGTTTATCTGGGACACCTGGTAGGTGGAGAAGAGATTGCACCACTTCAGGGCAAAATCCAAACTATTATAGATTGGGTTCCCCCTACATCTCAGACTCAGGTGAGAGCCTTTTTAGGCCTCACTGGGTACTACAGGAGGTTCATAAAGAACTATAGCTCCATTGCAGCCCCTTTTAATGACCTCACATCTAAGAAAATGCCTAAGAAGGTATTATGGACAGCAAACTGTCAGAAAGCTTTTGAGGAGCTGAAGCAGGCCATGTGCTCTGCACCTGTCCTGAAAAGCCCTTGTTACTCCAAACAATTCATTGTCCAAACTGATGCATCTGAATTAGGGGTAGAGGCAGTCTTATCACAACTTAATTCTGAGGGCCAGGATCAACCTGTTGTTTTTATCAGCAGGAGGTTGACCCCTAGAGAAAAGTGTTGGTCTGTCATAGAGAGGGAGGCCTTTGCTGTGGTCTGGGCACTGAAAAAGCTGAGGCCATACCTGTTTGGCACTCACTTCATTGTTCAGACAGACCACAAACCTCTATTTTGGCTAAAACAAATGAAAGGTGAAACCCCTAAATTGTTGAGGTGGTCCATATCCCTACAGGGAATGGACTATACAGTGGAACATAGACCTGGGAGTACCCACTCCAATGCAGATGGACTCTCCAGATATTTCCACTTAGACAATGAAGACTCATCAGGTCCTGGATAGTCTTATTGTCCTTCGTTTGGGGGGGTGGTTGTGTAGGAAAGTACCATCTTGCCTGGCATGTTACCCCCATATTTCACTGTATATCTGTTGTTTTAGTTGTATGTGTCACTGGGACCCTGCCAGCCAGGGCCCCAGTGCTCATAAGTGTGCCCTGTATGTGTTACCTGTGTTATGACTAACTGTCTCACTGAGGCTCTGCTATCCAGAACCTCAGTGGTTATGCTCTCTCATTTCTTTCCAAATTGTCACTAACAGGCTAGTGACCAATTTCACCAATTTACATGGGCATACTGGAACACCCTTATAATTCCCTAGTATATGGTACTGAGGTACCCAGGGTATTGGGTTTCCAGGAGATCCCTATGGGCTGCAGCATTTCTTGTGCCACCCATAGGGAGATCTGACAATTCTTACACAGGCCTGCCAGTGCAGCCTGAGTGAAATAACGTCCACGTTATTTCACAGCCATTTACCACTGCGCTTAAGTAACTTATAAGTCAACTCTATGTCTAACCTTTACCTGGTAAAGGTTGGGTGCTAAGTTACTTAGTGTGTGGGCACCCTAGCACTAGCCAAGGTGCCCCCACATTGTTCAGGACAAATTCCCCGGACTTTGTGAGTGCGGGGACACCATTACATGCGTACTCTATACATATGTCACTACATATGTATAGCTTCACAATGGTAACTCCAAACATGGCCATGTAACATGTCTAAGATCATGGAATTGTCACCCCAATGCCATTCTGGCATTGGGGAGACAATTCCATGATCCCCTAGTCTCTAGCACAGACCCGGGTACTGCCAAACTGCCTTTCCCGGGGTTTCACTGCAGCTGCTGCTGCTGCCAACCCCTCAGACAGGTTTCTGCCCTCCTGGGGTCCAGCCAGGCTTGGCCCAGGAAGGCAGAACAAAGGATTTCCTGAGAGAGAGGGTGTTACACCCTCTCCCTTTGGAAAAAGGTGTCAGGGCTGGGGAGGAAAAGCCTCCCCCATCCTCTGGAAATGCTTTCATGGGCACAGATGGTGCCCATTTCTGAATAAGCCAGTCTGCACCGGTTCAGGGATCCCCCAGCCCTGCTCTGGCGCGTAACTGGACAAAGGAAAGAGGAGTCACCACTCCCCTGACCTGCACCTCCCCTGGGAGGTGCCCAGAACTCCTCCAGTGTGCTCCAGACCTCTGCCATCTTGGAAACAGAGGTGCTGCTGGCACACTGGACTGCTCTGAGTGGCCAGTGCCAGCAGGTGACGTCAGAGACTCCTTCTGATAGGCTCCTCCAGGTGTTGCTAGCCTATCCTCTCTCCTAAGTAGCCAAACCTCCTTTTCTGGCTATTTAGGGTCTCTGCTTTGGGGAATTCTGTAGATAATGAATGCAAGAGCTCATCAGAGTACCTCTGCATCTCTCTCTTCACCTTCTGCCAAGGAATCGACCGCTGACTGCTCTGGAAGCCTGCAAAACTGCAACAAAGTAGCAAAGATGACTACTGCGACCTTGTAACGCTGATCCGGCCGCCTTCTCGACTGTTTTCCTGGTGGTGCATGCTGTGGGGATAGTCTGCCTCCTCTCTGCACTAGAAGCTCCGAAGAAATCTCCCGTGGGTCGACGGAATCTTCCCCCTGCAACCACAGGCACCAAATGACTGCATCACCGGTCCTCTGGGTCTCCTCTCAGCACGACGAGCGAGGTCCCTGGAACTCAGCAACTCTGTCCAAGTGACTCCCACAGTCCAGTGACTCTTCAGTCCAAGTTTGGTGGAGGTCAGTCCTTGCCTCCCCACGCTAGACTGCATTGCTGGGTACCGCGTGATTTGCAGCTTCTCCGGCTCCTGTGCACTTTTCCAGGATTTCCTTTGTGCACAGCAAAGCCTGGGTCCCCGACACTCTAACCTGCAGTGCATGACCTTCTGAGTTGTCCTTCGGCGTCGTGGGACCTTCTTTTGTAACTTCGGGTGAGCTCCAGTTCACTCCTCTTCGCAGGGCCTGTTCCAGCACTTGTGTGGGTGCTGCTTGCTTCTAAGTGATCTCTTTGTCTTGCTGGATGCCCCCTCTGTCTCCTCACGCAATTGGCGACATCCTGGTCCCTCCTGGGACACAGCAGCATCCAAAAACCCTAACCATTACCCTTGCAGCTAGCAAGGCTTGTTTGCGGTCTTTCTACATGGAAACACCTCTGAAAACTTCTTCACGACATGGGACATCCATCCTCCAAAGGGGAAGTTCCTAGTCCTCTTTGTTCTTGCAGAATCCACAGCTTCTACCATCCAGTGGCAGCTTCCTTGCACCCACAGCTGGCATTTCCTGGGCATCTGCCCACTCCCGACTTGATCGTGACTTTTGGACTTGGTCCCCTTGTTCCACAGGTACTCTCATCCGGAAATCCATAGTTTTTGCATTGCTGGTGTTTGTCTTCCTTGCAGAATTCCCATATCACTACTTCTGTGTTCTTTGGGGAAATTAGGTGCACTTTGCACCCACTTTTCAGGGTCTTGGGGTTGGCTATTTTTCTAACCCTCACTGTTTTCTTACAGTCCCAGCGACCCTCTTCAAGATCACATAGGTTTGGGGTCCATTCGTGGTTCGCATTCCACTTCTAGAGTATATGGTTTGTGTTGCCCCTGTACTTATGTGCTCTCATTGCAACCTATTGTGACTATACATTGCTTGCACTGTTTTCTATTGCTATTACTGCATATTTTTGGTATTGTGTACATTTATCTTGTGTATATTTGCTATCCTCATACTGAGGGTACTCACTGAGATACTTTGGCATATTGTCATAAAAATAAAGTACCTTTATTTTTAGCATATCTGTGTATTGTGTTTTCTTATGATATTGTGCATATGACACCAGTGGTATAGTAGGAGCTTTACACGTCGCTTGGTCAGCCTAAGCTGCTCTGCTAAGCTACCTTTTCTATCAGCCTAAGCTGCTAGACACCCCTCTACACTAATAAGGGATACCTGGACCTGGTGCAAGGTGTAAGTACCCCTTGGTACTCACTACAAACCAGGCCAGCCTCCTACATTGGTTGTGCAACGGTGTGATAAGTATTTGCAACTACTTACCACTTTGTCATATTGTACTTTTCATAGGAGAAAAATATACAAAACAAGTTCAGTGTATGTACACCTAACCAAAAAGTTTTGCTTTTCTTCTCTTTCTCCTTTGCTAAGTGCTGAAAAGTACCTCTAAAACTTTCAAAAAGTTCTTAAAAGTTGAAAAGGTTTTTTTTCTCTGTTCTTTAAAAAGTTCTGAAACTTTTTCTTTCTTTTTCTGTCCCTTAAACCTTTTCTATCATGTCTGGTACAGGTCAAACTGTAGATCTGACCAGAGTTGCTTATGACAACCTTAGCTGGAAAGGAGCAAGGAGTCTCTGCATTGAAAGAGGTTTAGGGGTAGGGAAGAATCCCTCATGAGAATTATTAGTTAATATGCTCATTGAACAGGATAAGACCTTAGTTGGCACATCTGGTGAGAAATTAGCTGATGGTTCACACTCTGATTCTGGGGTAGCCCCAGTAAAAGGGTTAGAAGGGAACCTTCCCAACCTGCCCCTTAGCAGGCCACCTAGCAGGGCTGGTACTGATGTGAGTTCTCATTATAGTATAGAGGTTGCTCCTTTAGGCCAGGTTGTTAGAGTGCCATCTGTTAGGGACAGGTCTCCCTCTGTTCATTCTCACCATTCTTCTGTGTCAAGGCATGCCCAACCAACCCACCCTGAAGACAGAGTGTTAGAAAGGGAACTCAATAGATTGAGAGTGGAAGAATCCAGACTGAAGCTGAAGAAGCAACAGCTGGATTTAGATGGGCAAGCATTTGACTTAGAAAAAGAAAGACAGAGGTTGGGGTTTGGACCCCATGGTGGCAGCAGCAGAATTACAGATAGTAATCCTGTAAAAGAGCATGATTCTAGGAATCTGCATAAGATAGTTCCCCCTTACAAGCAGGGGGATGACATTAACAAGTGGTTTGCTGCACTTGAGAGGGCCTGTAATGTACAGGGGGTCCCTCAAAGACAGTGGGATGCTATCCTATGGCTATCCTTCAGTGGAAAGGGTAGGGATAGGCTCCTTACTGTTAAGGAAAGTGATGCCAATGATTTTACAGTTCTTAAGAATGCACTCCTTGATGGTTATGGCTTAACCACTGAACAGTACAGGATCAAGTTCAGAGAAACCAAAAAGGAGTCTTCACAAGACTGGGCAGAATTTGTTGACCATTCAGTGAAGGCCTTGGAGGGGTGGTTACATGGCAGTAAAGTTTCTGACTATGAAAGCCTGTATAACTTAATCCTGAGAGAGCATATTCTTAATAGCATATTCTTAATAATTGTGTGTCTGATTTGTTGCACCAGTATCTAGTGGACTCAGATCTGACCTCTCCCCAAGAATTGGGAAATAAGGCAGACAAATGGGTCAGAACAAGAGTGAACAGAAAAGTTCATACAGTGGGTGACAAGGATGACAAGAAGAAGGATGGTAAGTCTTCTGACAAGGGTGGGGAAAAATCTAAAAATGAGTCTTCGTCAGGCCCACAAAAACACTCTGGTGGGGGTGGTGGGCCCAAATACTCTTCAAATCAAGTATAGAAACCATGGTGCTATTTATGTAAAGTAAAATGCCATTGGACAACTGATCCCAGTTGTCCAAAGAAAAGCACCAAGCCTCCCACTACCACAAACCCTACTGCTACACCTAGTGCCCCTAGTAATAGCAATAGCAGTGGTAGTGGGAGCAAACCTACTAATAGCCAATCCAAGGGAGTAGCTGGGCTCACTTTTGGTAACTTAGTTGGGGTTGGTCTTGTTAGGGAGACCACAGAGGCTGTGTTAGTCTCTGAAGGTGCCATTGATTTGGCCACCTTGGTTGCTTTTCCCCTTAATATGGATAAGTACAAGCACCTACCTCTAATAAATGGTGTTGAGGTTCAGACCTACAGGGACACAGGTGCCAGTGTTACAATGGTAATAGAGAAACTGGTCCACCCTGAACAACACCTACTTGGTCACCAGTACCAAGTGACTGATGCTCATAACAACACTCTTAGCCACCCCATGGCTGTTGTGAATCTCAACTGGGGGGGTTACTGATCCAAAGAAAGTTGTGGTTGCCTCAGATTTACCTGTAGACTGTCTACTAGGGAACGATTTAGAGACATCAGCTTGGGCAGAAGTGGAGTTGGAGGCTCATGCAGCAATGCTGGGCATTCCAGGGCATATTTTTGCTTTGACAAGGGCTAAGGCCAAAAAGCAAAAAGGACAGGGTGACTTGGATCCTGGAACAATGGACCAAGTGCACCCTAAAGCTAGGGTTAGTAAAGGTAAAACACTACCTACTATCCCTCCCTCTACAGTAGATTCTACTTCTGAAGAAGAAGAATTTCCACCCTGTGCAGAACCTACACCAGAGGAGCTTGAAGCAGACACTGCTGAGCTTTTGGGTGGAGGGGGGCCTGCCAGGGAGGAGCTAAGTGTGGCACAGCAGACCTGTCCCACACTAGAGGGTCTAAGACAGCAAGCTGTCAAACAAGCAAATCGGGATGTCAGTGACTCTCACAGAGTTTACTGGGAGGACATCCTCTTGTATACTGAGGCAAAAACCTAAACCTGGAGCAGGCAGGAGATTGGTCATTCCCTTGCAATACAGAGAGTTCCTCCTAACTCTAGCCCACGACATTCCCTTAGCTGGACATTTGGGACAAATGAAAACTTGGGACAGGCTTGTTGCCTTGTTTCATTGGCCAAGAATGTCAGAGGACACAAAGGAATTTTGTAAGTCCTGTGTTACCTGTCAAGCCAGTGGCAAAACAGGTGGCACCCCAAAGGCACCCCTTATTCCACTGCCAGTGGTTGGGGTTCCCTTTGAAAGGGTAGGGGTTGACATAGCTGGCCCCCTTGACCCTCCTACTGCTTCAGGCAATAGGTTTATCTTGGTGGTAGTGGACCATGCCACCAGATATCCTGAAGCAATTCCTCTAAGGACCACTACAGCTCCTGCAGTGGCAAAGGCCCTCCTGGGAATCATTTCCAGGGTGGGCTTCCCAAAAGAGGTGGTAGCAGACAGGGGAAGCAATTTCATGTCTGCTTACTTAAAGGCCATGTGGAAGGAATGTGGTGTGACATACAAGTTCACCACACCCTCTCATCCACAAACAAATGGACTGTTTGAGAGGTTTAATAAAACTCTCAAAGGAATGAAAATAGGACTCCCTGAAAAACTCCGAAGGAGATGGGATGTCCTATTACCTTACCTCCTTTTTGCTTACAGGGAGGTACCCCAAAAAGGAGTGGGCTTCAGCCCCTTTGAACTCCTATTTGGACACCCTGTGAGAGTTCGGCTAACACTTGTAAAGGAGGGTTGGGAACAACCTTTAAAAGCTCCTAAGCAAGACATAGTGGACTATATACTTGGCCTAAGATCTAGGATGGCTGAGTACATGAAAAAGGCCAGTAAAAACCTTCAGGCCAGCCAAGAGCTCCAAAAGCAATGGCATGACCAGAAGGCTGTTCTGATTCAGTACCAACCAGGGCAGAAAGTGTGGGTCTTGGAGCCTGTGGCACCAAGAGCACTCCAAGACAAATGGAGTGGACCCCACCTTATTGTTGAAAAGAAGGGAGAAGTCACCTACTTATTTGACTTAGGCACTGCCAGGAGTCCACTTAGGGTGCTCCATGTCAATCGCCTTAAACCCTACTATGACAGGGCTGATCTCACCCTGCTCATGGCAACAGATGAAGGACAGGAAGAAGAGAGCGATCCTCTCCCTGATCTCTTCTCTTCCACAGAACAAGATGCTCTAGTGGAAGGTGTAGTTCTGGCAGATTGTCTTACTGCTGAGCAGAAAGACCAATGCATTAATCTCCTGGGTCAGTTTTCTGAACTCTTTTCTACTGTGCCAGGCACCACTTCTTGGTGTGAGCACACAATAGATACTGGAGACAGCTTGCCTGTCAAAAGAAAAATCTATAGGCGGCCTGACCATGTCAGAGACTGCATAAAACAAGATGTTCAGAATATGCTTGAACTGGGAGTGGTTGAGCACTCTCAAATTCCATGGGCCTCTCCTGTGGTACTTGTACCAAAACCTCATCCCAAAGATGGGAAAAGGGAAATGAGATTTTGTGTTGACTACAGAGGTCTCAACCAGGTAACTAAAACTGATGCTCACCCTATACCCAGGGCAGATGAGCTAATAGATACAATGGCATCTGCCAAGTATCTAAGCACCTTTGATTTGACTGCAGGGTATTGGCAGATCAAGTTATCAGAGGATGCAAAAGCAAAAACTGCATTTTCCACCATTGGAGTGCACTACTAATTCACAGTAATGCCCTTTGGTTTGAAAAATGCACCTGCCACTTTTCAGAGGTTGGTGAATACAGTCCTGCAAGGGTTGGAGGCTTTTAGTGCAGCATATCTAGATGATATAGCTGTCTTTAGCTCCACCTGGGATGATCACCTGGTCCACCTGTGGAAAGTTTTGGAGGCCCTGCAAAAGGCAGGCCTCACTATCAAGGCTTCAAAGTGCCAGATAGGGCAGGGGAAGGTGGTTTATCTGGGACACCTGGTAGGTGGAGAACAGATGGCACCACTTCAGGGGAAAATCCAAACTATCATAGATTGGGTTCCCCCTACAACTCACACTCAAGTGAGAGCCTTCTTAGGCCTCACTGGGTACTACAGGAGGTTCATAAAGAACTATGGGCCTGATTCTAACTTTGGAGGACGGTGTTAAACCGTCCCAAAAGTGGCGGATATACCACCTACCGTATTACGAGTCCATTATATCCTATGGAACTCGTAATACGGTAGGTGGTATATCCGCCACTTTTGGGACGGTTTAACACCGTCCTCCAAAGTTAGAATCAGGCCCTATGTCTCCATAGCAGCCCCTCTTAATGACCTCACTTCAAAGAAGATGCCAAAAAAGGTACTATGGACAGCTAATTGTCAGAAAGCTTTTGAGGAGCTGAAGCAGGCCATGTGATCTGCACCTGTCCTGAAAAGCCCCTGTTCCTCCAAAAACTTCATTGTCCAAACTGATGCATCTGAATTAGGGGTAGGGGCAGTCTTATCACAACTTAATTCTGAAGGCCAGGATCAACCGGTTGCTTTTATCGGCAGGAGGTTGAACCCTAGAGGAAAGCGTTGGTCTGCCATAGAGAGGGAGGCCTTTCCTGTGGTCTGGGCACTGAAGAAGTTGAGGCCATACCTGTTTGGCACTCACTTCATTGTTCAGACAGACAACAAACCTCTACTTTGGCTAAAACAAATGAAAGGTGAAAACCCTAAATTGTTGAGGTGGTCCATATCTCTACAGGGAATGGACTATACAGTGGAACATAGACTTGGGAGTACCCACTCCAATGCAGATATTTCCACTTAGACAATGAAGACTCATCAGGTCATGGCTAGTCTTATTGTCCTTCGTTTGGGGGGGTTGTGTAGGAAAGTACCATCTTGCCTGGCATGTTACCCCCATATTTCACTGTATATATGTTGTTTTAGTTGTATGTGTCACTGGGACCCTGCCAGCCAGGGCCCCAGTGCTCATAAGTGTGCCCTGTATGTGTTAACTGTGTTATGACTAACTGTCTCACTGAGGCTCTGCTAACCAAAACCTCAGTGGTTATGCTCTCTCAATTCTTTCCAAATTGTCACTAACATGCTAGTGACCAATTTCACCAATTTACATTGGCATACTGGAACACCATTATAATTCCCTAGTATATGGTACTGAGGTACCCAGGGTATTGGGGTTCCAGGAGATCCCTATGGGCTGCAGCATTTCTTTTGTCACCCATAGGGAGCTCTGACAATTCTTACACAGGCCTGCCATTGCAGCCTGAGTGAAATAACGTCCACGTTATTTCACAGCCATTTACCACTGCACTTCAGTAACTTATAAGTCACCCAAATGTCTAACCTTTACCTGGTAAAGGTTGGGTGCTAAGTTACTTAGTGTGTGGGCACCCTGGCACTAGCCAAGGTGCCCCCACATTGTTCAGGGCAAATTCCCCGGACTTTGTGAGTGCGGGGACACCATTACACGTGTACTATACATATGTCACTACATATGTATAGCGTCACAATGGTAACTCCGAACATGGCCATGTAACATGTCTAAGATCATGGAATTGGAGACAATTCCATGATCCCCCGAGTCTCTAGCACAGACCCGGGTACTGCCAAACTGCCTTTCCCGGGGTTTCACTGCAGCTGCTGCTGCTGCCAATCCCTCAGACAGGTTTATGCCCTCCAGGGGTCCAGCCAGGCTTGGCCCAGGAAGGCAGAACAAAGGACTTCCTCAGAGAGAGGGTGTTACACCCTCTCCCTTTGGAAAAAAGGTGTCAGGGCTGGGGAGGAGTAGCCTCCCCCAGCCTCTGGAAATGCTTTCATGGGCACAGATGGTGCCCATTTCTGCATAAGCCAGTCTACACCGGTTCAGGGATCCCCCAGCCTTGCTCTGGCGCGAAACTGGACAATGGAAAGGGTTGTGACCACTCCCCTGACCTGCACCTCCCCTGGGAGGTGCCCAGAGCTCCTCCAGTGTGCCCCAGACCTCTGCCATCTTGGAAACAGAGGTGCTGCTGGCACACTGGACTGCTCTGAGTGGCCAGTGCCAGCAGGTGACATCAGAGACTCCTTCTGATAGGCTCCTCTAGGTGTTGCTAGCCTATCCTCTCTCCTAATTAGCCAAACCTCCTTTTCTGGCTATTTAGGGTCTCTGCTTTGGGGAATTCTGTAGATAACCAATGCAAGAGCTCATCAGAGTTCCTCTGCATCTCTTTCTTCACCTTCTACCAAGGAATCGACCACTGACTGCTCTGGAAGCCTGCAAAACTGCAACAAAGTAGCAAAGATGACTATTGCGACCTTGTAACGCTGATCCGGCCGCCTTCTCGACTGTTTTCCTGGTGGTGCATGCTGTGGGGGTAGTCTGCCTCCTCTCTGCACTAGAAGCTCCGAAGAAATCTCCCGTGGGTCGACGGAATCTTCCCCCAGCAACCGCAGGCACCAAATGACTGCATCACCGGTCCTCTGGGTCTCCTCTCAGCACGACGAGCGAGGTCCCTGGAACTCAGCAACTCTGTTCAAGTGACTCCCACAGTCCAGTGACTCTTCAGTCCAAGTTTGGTGGAGGTAAGTCCTTGCCTCCCCACGCTAGACTGAATTCCTGGGTACCGCGTGATTTGCAGCTGCTCCGGCTCCTGTGCACTTTTCCAGGATTTCCTTCATGCACAGCCAAGCCTGGGTTCCGACACTCTAACCTGCAGTGCATGACCTCCTGAATTGTCCTCCGGCGTCGTGGGACCTTCTTTTGTGACTTCGGGTGAGCTCTGGTTCACTCCTCTTTGTAGTGCCTGTTGCGGCACTTCTGCGGGTGTTGCTTGCTTCTGAGTGGTCTCCTTGTCTTGCTGGACGCTCCCTCTGTCTCCTCACGCAATTGGCGACATCCTGGTCCCTCCTGGGCCACAGCAGCATCCAAAAACCCTAATCGCGACCCTTGCAGCTAGCAAGGCTTGTTTGCAATCTTTCTGCACGGAAACACCTCTGCACGCTTCTACACGACGTGGGACATCCATCCTCCAAAGGGGAAGTTCCTAGTCCTCTTCGTTCTTGCAGAATCTACAGCTTCTACCATCCAGTGGCAGCTTCCTTGCACCCACAGCTGGCATTTCCTGGGCATCTGCCCACTCCCGACTTGATCATTACTTTTGGACTTGGTCCCCATGTTCCACAGGTACTCTCGTCCGGAAATCCATCGTTGTTGCATTGCTGGTGTTGGTCTTCCTTGCAGAATTCCCCTATCACTACTTCTGTGCTCTTTGGGGAACTTAGGTGCACTTTGCACCCACTTTTCAGGGTCTTGGGGTGGGCTATTTTTCTAACCCTCACTGTTTTCTTACAGTCCCAGTGACCCTCTACAAGATCCCATAGGTTTGGGGTCCATTTGTGGTTCGCATTCCACTTCTAGAGTATATGGTTTGTGTTGCCCCTGTACCTATGTGCTCTCATTGCAACCTATTGTGACTATACATTGCTTGCACTGTTTTCTATTGCTATTACTGCATATTTTTGGTATTGTGTACATATATCTTGTGTATATTTGCTATCCTCATACTGAGGGTACTCACTGAGATACTTTGGCATATTGTCATAAAAATAAAGTACCTTTATTTTTAGTATATCTGTGTGTTGTGTTTTCTTATGATATTGTGCATATGACACAGTGGTATAGTAGGAGCTTTACACGTCTCCTAGTTCAGCCTAAGCTGCTCTGCTAAGCTACCTTTTCTATCAGCCTAAGCTGCTAGACACCCCTCTACACTAATAAGGGATACCTGGACCTGGTGCAAGTTGTAAGTACCCCTTGGTACTCACTACAAACCAGGCCAGCCTCCTACAGTGCCTAACTGTATCACTGAGGCTCTGCTAACCAGAACCTCAGTGTTTATGCTCTCTCTGCTTTTCACAATTGTCACTGCAGGCTAGTGACCCTCTTCACCAATTCTCATTGGCATACTGGAACACCCTTATAATTCCCTTGTATATGTTACCTAGGTACCGTGGGTACTGGGGTTCCAGGATATCCCTATGGGCTGCAGCATTACTTTTGCCACCCATAAGGAGCTTAGACTATTCTTACACAGGACGGCCACTGCATCCTGAGTGAAATGACGTCCACGTTATTTCACAGCCATTTTTCACTGCACATAAGTAACTTATAAGTCACCTATATGTCTAACCCTCACTTGGTGAAGGTTAGGTGCCAAGTTACTTAGTGTGTGGGCACCCTGGCACTAGCCAAGGTTCCCACTGTAGGAGGCTGGCCTGGCTTGTAGTGGGTACCAGAGGTACTTACACCTTGAGCCAGGTCCAGTTATACCTTATTAGTGTAGTATAGGTGTTTCTAGCAGCTTAGGCTGATAGAAGGTAGCTATGGCAAACCAGCTTAGGCTGAACTAGGAGACATGTAAAGCTCCTCCTATACCACTGGTGTCATATGCACAATATCATAAGAAAACACAATACACAGAATTACTAAAAATAAAGGTACTTTATTTTTATGACAATATGCCAAGAGTATATCAGTGAGTACCCTCAGTATGAGGATAAGTTATATACACAAGATATATGTACACAAACCAAAATTATTCAGGTAATAGCAAGAAAAGTAATGCAAGCAGTGTAAAGTGACAATAGATTGCAATAGGAGCACATAGGTATAGGGGCAACACAAACCATATGTTCCAAAAGTGGAATGAGAACCACGAATGGACCCCAAACCTATGTGAGCTCGTAGAGGATCGCTGGGATTGTAAGAAAACTGTCAGTGTTAGAAAAATAGCTCAACCCAAGACCCTGAAAGGTAGGTGTAAAGTGCACCTACTACCCCCAGAGAGCACAGAATTCGTGATAGGGGTTTTGTGAGAAGGTAGCCTCTTTCTAGCCTTGTTACCCCCACTTTTGGCCTGTTTGTGAGTGTATGTCAGGGTGTTTTCACTGTCTCACTGGAATCCTGCCAGCCAGGGTCCAGTGCTCATAGTGAAAACCCTATGTTTTCAGTATGTTTGTTATGTGTCACTGGGACCCTGCTAGTCAGGATCCCAGTGCTCATAAGTTTGTGACCTATAGGTATGTGTCCCTGTGTGATGCCTAACTGTCTCACTGAGGCTCTGCTAACCAGAACCTCAGTGGTTATGCTCTCTCTTTACAAATTGTCACTAACAGGCTAGTGACCAATTTCACCAATTTACATTGGCATACTGGAACACCCTTATAATTCCCTAGTATATAGTACTGAGTTACCGAGGGTATTGGGGTTCCAGGAGATCCCTATGGGCTGCAGCATTTCTTTTGCCACCCATAGGGAGCTCTGACAATTCTTACACAGGCCTGCCACTGCAGCCTGAGGGAAATAATGCACACATTATTTCACAGGCATTTTCACTGCACTTAAGTAACTTATAAGTCACCTATATGTCTAACCTTTACTTAGTAAAGGTTGGGTGCTAAGTTACTTAGTGTGAGGGCACCCTGGCACTAGCCAGAGTGCTCCCACATTGTTCAGGGCAAATTCCCCAGACTTTGTGAGTGCGGGGACACCATTACACGCGTGCACTACACATAGGTCACTACCTATGTGTAGCTTCACGATGGTAACTCCGAATATGGCCATGTAACATGTCTAAGATCATGGAATTGCCCCCTCTATGCCATCCTGGCATTGTTGGCACAATCCCATGATCCCACGGGTCTGTAGCTCAGACCCGGGTACTGCCAAACTGCCTTTTCAGGGGTTTCACTGCAGCTGCTGCTGCTGCCAAGCCCTCAGACAGGTTTCTGCCCTCCTGGGGTCCAGCCAGGCTTGGCCCAGGAAGGCAGAACAAAGGACTTCCTCAGAGAGAGGGTGTTACACCCTCTCCCTTTGGAAAAAAGTGTGAAGGCAGGGGAGGAGAAGCCTCCCCCAGCCTCTGGAAATGCTTTCATGGGCACAGATGGTGCCCATTTCTGCATAAGCCAGTCTACACCGGTTCAGGGACCCCTCAGCCCTGCTCTGGCACAAAACTGGACAAAGGAAAGGGGAGTGAGCACTCCCCGGACCTGCACCTCCCCTGGGAGGTGCCCAGAGCTCCTCCAGTGTGCTCCAGACCTCTGCCATCTTGGAAACAGAGGTGCTGCTGGCACACTGGACTGCTCTGAGTGGCCAGGGCCAGCAGGTGACGTCAGAGACTCCTTCTGATAGGCTCCTTCAGATGTTGCTAGCCTATCCTCTCTCCTAAGTAGCCAAACCGTCTTTTCTGGCTATTTAGGGTCTCTGCTTTGGGGAATTCCTTAGATAAGGAATGCAAGAGCTCATCAGAGTTCCTCTGCATCTCTCTCTTCACCTTCTGCCAAGGAAACGACTGCTGACCGCGCTGGAAGCCTGCAAAACTGCAACAAAGTAGCAAAGACGACTACTGCAACACTTTAACGCTGATCCTGCCGCCTTCTCGACTGTTTTCCTGGTGGTGCATGCTGTGGGGGTAGTCTGCCTCCTCTCTGCACTAGAAGCTCTGAAGAAATCTCCCGTGGGTCGACGGAATCTTCCCCCTGCAACCGCAGGCACCAAAGAACTGCATTACCGGTACTCTGGGTCTCCTCTCAGCACGACGAGCGAGGTCCCTTGATTCCAGCAACTCTGTCCAAGTGACTCCCACAGTCCAGTGACTCTTCAGTCCAAGTTTGGTGGAGGTAAGTCCTTTCCTCTCCACGTCAGACTGCATTGCTGGGAACCACGTCTTTTGCAGCTACTCCGGCCTCTGTGCACTTCCGGCGGAAATCCTTTGTGCACATCCAAGCCTGGGTCCACGGTCCTCTAACCTGCATTGCATGACTTTCTAAGTTGGTCTCCGGCTACGTGGGACTCCTTTGTGCAACTTCGGGTGAGCACCATTTCACTCTTCTTCATAGTGCCTGTTCTTGCACTTCTGCGGGTGCTGCCTGCTTCTGAGAGGGCTCCTTGTCTTGTTCAACACCCCCTCTGTCCCCAGACGCAATTGGCGACATCCTGGTCCCTCCTGGGCCACAGCAGCACGCAAAAACCCTTACTGCACGATTTGCAGCTAGCAAGGCTTGTTGGCAGTCTTTCTTCAGGAAAATACTTCTGCACAACTCTCCACGGCGTGGGGGATCCATCCCCCAAAGGGGAAGTCTCTAGCCCTTGTCGTTCCTGCAGAATCCTTAGCTCCTACTGTCTAGTAGCAGCTTCTTTGCACCCACAGCTGGCATTTCCTGGGCATCTGCCCATCTACGACTTGCTTGTGACTTGTGTACTTGGTCCCCTTGTTCCACAGGTACCCTCGTTTGGAAATCCATCATTGTTGCATTGCTGGTTTGTGTCTTTCCTGCAGAATCCCCCCATCACGACTTCTATGTCCTTTGGGGAACTTTAGTGAACTTTGCACTCACTTTTCAGGTTCTTGGGGTGGGCTATTTTTCTAACCCTAACTGTTTTCTTACAGTCCCAGCAACCCTCTACAAGGTCACATAGGTTTGGGTGCCATTCGTGGTTCGCATTCCACTTTTGGAGTATATGGTTTGTGTTGCCCCTATCCCTATGTAGCCCCATTGCATCCTATTGTAACTATACATTGTTTGCACTGTTTTCTAAGACTATACTGCGTATTGTTGGTATTGTGTACATATATCTTGTGTATATTTGCTATCCTCATACTGAGGGTACTCACTGAGATACTTTGGCATATTGTCATAAAAATAAAGTACCTTTATTTTTAGTATATCTGTGTATTGTATTTTCTTATGATATTGTGCAAGTGACACTAGTGGTACTGTAGGAGCTTCACTCGTCTCCTAGTTCAGCCTAAGCTGCTCTGCTAAGCTACCATTATCTATCAGCCTAAGCTGCTAGACACCCTATACACTAATAAGGGATACCTGGGCCTGGTGCAAGGTGTAAGTACCCCTTGGTACTCACTACAAGCCAGTCCAGCCTCCTACATTGGTTGTGCAGCGGTGGGATAAGTACTTTGCAACTACTTACCACTTTTGTCACTGTACTTTTCATAAGAGAAAAATATACAAAACAAGTTCAGTGTATGTACACCTAACCAAAAAGTTTTGCATTTCCTCTTTTCACTTCTTTTCTAAAGTGCTGAAAAGTAGCTCTAAACTTTCTAAAAGTTTCTAAAAAGTTTAAAAAGTTTTTTTTCTGTCTTTCCAAAAGTTCTGAAAAACTTTTTTTTCCACTTTTTCTATCACTTAAACACTTTCTAAAATGTCTGGCACAGGCCAAACTGTTGATCTGTCCAAACTTGCTTATGATCACCTTAGCTGGAAAGGAGCAAGGAGTCTCTGCATAGAAAGAGGTTTAAGTGTAGGGAAGAATCCTCCTAGAGAACTGTTGGTGAATATGCTTGTTGAACAGGATAAGGCCAGAGTTGGCACTTCTGTTGAAAAGTTAGCTGATGGTTCCCAATCTGATCCTGGGGCACCCCTAGCAAAAGATTTAGAAAGGAAACTTCCTAGCCTGGCCACTGGCAGATCACCTAGCATAGCTGGCACTGATGTAGAGTCACATCATACTGATAGTGTGGTCTCACATCACAGTAAGAGTATTCATTCTCACCATAGTAGAAGTGCTGTTTCTGTTAGCCAGGTTGTTAGGGTGCCATCTGTTAGGGACAGGTCTCATTCTGTTCATTCTCACCATACTTCTGTTTCTAGGCATGTCCCTCCAACCACCCTGATGACAGAGTGTTAGAAAGGGAGCTCAATAGATTGAGAGTGGAGGAATCCAGGCTGAAGCTCAAGAAGCAACAGCTGGATATAGATAGGCAGTCTTTAGGGATAGAAAGAGAAAGACAGAAAATTGGGTTAGAAACCCATGGTGGCAGCAGCAGTATTCCGCATAGTCATCCTGCAAGAGAGCATGATTCCAGGAATCTGCAAAACGTAGTTCCCCCTTATAAGGAGGGGGATGACATTAACAAGTGGTTTGCTGCACTTGAGAGTGCCTGTGTTGTACAGGATGTCCCTCAAAGGCAGTGGACTGCTATCCTATGGCTATCATTTAGTGGAAAGGGTAGGGATAGGCTCCTTACTATGAAAGAAAGTGATGCCAATAAATTTACAGTTCTTAAGAATGCACTCCTGGATGGTTATGGCTTAACCACTGAACAGTACAGGATGAAGTTCAGAGAGACCAGAAAGGAGTCTTCACAAGACTGGGTAGACTTTGTTGACCATTCAGTGAAGGCCTTGGAGGGGTGGTTACATGGCAGTAAAGTTACTGATAATGAAAGCCTGTATAACTTAATCCTGAGAGAGCATATTCTTAATAATTGTGTGTCTGATTTGTTGCACCAGTACCTGGTAGACTATGATCTGACCTCTCCCCAAGAATTGGAAAAGAAGGCAGACAAATGGGTCAGAACAAGGGTGAACAGAAAAGTTCATACAGGGGGTGACAAAGATGGCAATAAGAAGAAAGATGGTGAAAAGTCTCAAGATAAGCATGGGGATAAGGGTAAAACCAAAGATCCTTCTTCAAATCTTAAACACTCTTCAGAGGGTGGGGATAAAACAAATTCTTCCTCTTCTTCTCAACCCACACACATTAAAAAGCCTTGGTGCTTTGTGTGTAAAAACAGAGGCCATAGGCCAGGGGATAAGTCCTGTCCAGGTAAACCCCCTGAGCCTACCACCACTAATACATCAAGCTCTAGTACCTCTAGCAGTAGTGGTACTAGTTGTGGGACTGCTGGCAACAGTCAAGCAAAGGGTGTAATTGGGTTCCCTTATGGGTCCATCATAGAAACTGGGGTAGTCAGTCCCAAGACAGTTTCTGTCACACCTAATGGCATTGGCCTTGCCACACTGGCTGCTGCCCCCTTACAATGGATAAGTACAGGCAGACAGTTTCAATAAATGGTGTTGAGGCCTTGGCCTACAGGGACACAGGTGCCAGTATCACTTTGGTGACTGAAAACCTAGTGCATCCTGAACAACACATCATTGGACAACAGTATAAGATTATTGATGTCCATAACTCCACTAAGTTTCTTCCCTTAGCTATAAATCAGTTTAGTTGGGGTGGAGTGTAGGAAAGTACCATCTTGCCTGGCATGTTACCCCCATTTTTCACTGTATATATGTTGTTTTAGTTGTATGTGTCACTGGGACCCTGGTAACCCAGGGCCCCAGTGCTCATAAGTGTGCCTGAATGTGTTACCTGTGTAGTGACTAACTGTCTCACTGAGGCTCTGCTAATCAGAACCTCAGTGGGTATGCTCTCTCATTTCTTTCCAAATTGTCACTAACAGGCTAGTGACCATTTTTACCAATTTACATTGGCTTACTGGAACACCCTTATAATTCCCTAGTATATGGTACTGAGGTACCCAGGGTATTGGGGTTCCAGGAGATCCCTATGGGCTGCAGCATTTCTTTTGCCACCCATAGGGAGCTCTGACAATTCTTACACAGGCCTGCCACTGCAGCCTGAGTGAAATAACGTCCACGTTATTTCACAGCCATTTTACACTGCACTTAAGTAACTTATAAGTCACCTATATGTCTAACCTTTACCTGGTAAAGGTTAGGTGCAAAGTTACTTAGTGTGAGGGCACCCTGGCACTAGCCAAGGTGCCCCCACATTGTTCAGAGCCAATTCCCTGAACTTTGTGAGTGCGGGGACACCATTACACGCGTGCACTACATATAGGTCACTACCTATATGTAGCTTCACAATGGTAACTCCGAATATGGCCATGTAACATGTCTATGATCATGGAATTGCCCCCTCTATACCATCCTGGCATAGTTGGCACAATCCCATGATCCCAGTGGTCTGTAGCACAGACCCTGGTACTGCCAAACTGCCCTTCCTGGGGTTTCACTGCAGCTGCTGCTGCTGCCAACCCCTCAGACAGGCATCTGCCCTCCTGGGGTCCAGCCAGGACTGGCCCAGGATGGCAGAACAAAGAACTTCCTCTGAGAGAGGGTGTGACACCCTCTCCCTTTGGAAAATGGTGTGAAGGCAGGGGAGGAGTAGCCTCCCCCAGCCTCTGGAAATGCTTTGTTGGGCACAGATGTGCCCAATTCTGCATAAGCCAGTCTACACCGGTTCAGGGGATCCCTTAGCCCTGCTCTGGCGCGAAACTGGACAAAGGAAAGGGGAGTGACCACTCCCCTGACCTGCACCTCCCCTGGGAGGTGTCCAGAGCTCCTCCAGTGTGCTCCAGACCTCTGCCATCTTGGAAACAGAGGTGCTGCTGGCACACTGGACTGCTCTGAGTGGCCAGTGCCACCAGGTGACGTCAGAGACTCCTTCTGATAGGCTCCTTCAGGTGTTAGTAGCCTATCCTCTCTCCTAAGTAGCCAAACCCTCTTTTCTGGCTATTTAGGGTCTCTGTCTCTGGGGAAACTTTAGATAACGAATGCAAGAGCTCATCCGAGTTCCTCTGCATCTCTCTTTTCACCTTCTGATAAGGAATCGACTGCTGACCGCGCTGGAAGCCTGCAAACCTGCAACATAGTAGCAAAGACGACTACTGCAACTCTGTAACGCTGATCCTGCCGCCTTCTCGACTGTTTTCCTGCTTGTGCATGCTGTGGGGGTAGTCTGCCTCCTCTCTGCACCAGAAGCTCCGAAGAAATCTCCCGTGGGTCGACGGAATCTTCCCCCTGCAACCGCAGGCACCAAAAAGCTGCATTACCGGTCCCTTGGGTCTCCTCTCAGCACGACGAGTGAGGTCCCTCGAATCCAGCAACTCTGTCCAAGTGACCCCCACAGTCCAGTGACTCTTCAGTCCAAGTTTGGTGGAGGTAAGTCCTTGCCTCACCTCGATGGGCTGCATTGCTGGGAACCGCGACTTTGCAGCTACTCCGGCCCCTGTGCACTTCCGGCGGAAATCCTTTGTGCACAGCCAAGCCTGGGTCCACGGCACTCTAACCTGCATTGCACGACTTTCTAAGTTGGTCTCCGGCGACGTGGGACTCCTTTGTGCAACTTCGGCAAGCACCGTTTCACACATCCTCGTAGTGCCTGTTTCTGGCACTTTTCCGGGTGCTACCTGCTTCAGTGAGGGCTCTTTGTCTTGCTTGATGTCTCCTCTCTCTTCAGGTCCAATTTGCGACCTCCTCGTCCCTCCTGGGCCCAAGCAGCGTCCAAAAACGCCAAATGCACTATTTGCAAATAGCAAGGCTTGTTGGCGTCCTTTCAGCGGGAAAACACTTCTGCACGACTCTCCAAGGCAAGCGGGATCCGTCCACCAAAGGGGAAGTCACCAGCCCTTTTTGTTCCTGCCGAAACCTCAGCTTCTTCTGTCCAGTAGAAGCTTCTTTGCACCCGCAGCTGGCATTTCCTGGGCATCTGCCCATCTCCGACTTGCTTGCGACTTTTGGACTTGGTCCCCTTGTTCCACAGGTACCCTAGATTGGAAATCCACAGTTGTTGCATTGCTGGTTTGTGTCTTTCCTGCATTATTCCTCTAACACAACTTCTTTGTCCTTAGGGGAACTTTAGTGCACTTTGCACTCACTTTTCAGGGTCTTGGGGAGGGTTATTTTTCTAACTCTCACTATTTTCTAATAGTCCCAGCGACCCTCTACAAGGTCACATAGGTTTGGGGTCCATTCGTGGTTCGCATTCCACTTTTGGAGTATATGGTTTGTGTTGCCCCTATCCCTATGTTTCCCCATTGCATCCTATTGTAACTATACATTGTTTGCACTGTTTTCTAAGACTATACTGCATATTTTTGCTATTGTGTATATATATCTTGTGTATATTTCCTATCCTCTCACTGAGGGTACACTCTAAGATACTTTGGCATATTGTCATAAAAATAAAGTACCTTTATTTTTAGTATAACTCTATATTGTGTTTTCTTATGATATTGTGCATATGACACTAGGTGGTACTGTAGTAGCTTCACACGTCTCCTAGTTCAGCCTAAGCTGCTCTGCTAAGCTACCATTATCTATCAGTCTAAGCTGCTAGACACCCTATACACTAATAAGGGATAACTGGGCCTGGTGCAGGGTGCAAGTACCCCTTGGTACTCACTACAAGCCAGTCCAGCCTCCTACAGTTACACCCTCTCCCTTTGGAAAATGTTGTGAAGGCAGGGGAGGAGTAGCCTCCCCCAGCCTCTGGAAATGCTTTCTTGGGCACAGATGTGCCCAATTCTGCATAAGCCAGTCTACACCGGCTCAGGGACCCTTTAGCCCTGCTCTGGCGCGAAACTGGACAAAGGAAAGGGGAGTGACCACTCCCCTGACCTGCACCTCCCCTGGGAGGTGTCCAGAGCTCCTCCAGTGTGCTCCAGACCTCTGCCATCTTGGAAACAGAGGTGCTGCTGGCACACTGGACTGCTCTGAGTGGCCAGTGCCACCAGGTGACGTCAGAGACTCCTTCTGATAGGCTCCTTCAGGTGTTAGTAGCCTATCCTCTCTCCTAAGTAGCCAAACCCTCTTTTTTGGCTATTTAGGGTCTCTGTCTCTGGGGAAACTTTAGATAACGAATGCAAGAGCTCATCCGAGTTCCTCTGCATCTCTCTCTTCACCTTCTGATAAGGAATCGACTGCTGACCACGCTGGAAGCCTGCAAACCTGCAACATAGTAGCAAAGACGACTACTGCAACTCTGTAACGCTGATCCTGCCGCCTTCTCGACTGTTTTCCTGCTTGTGCATGCTGTGGGGGTAGTCTGCCTTCTCTCTGCACCAGAAGCTCCGAAGAAATCTCCTGTGGGTCGACGGAATCTTCCCCCTGCAACCGCAGGCACCAAAAAGCTGCATTACCGGTCCCTTGGGTCTCCTCTCAGCACGACGAGCGAGGTCCCTCGAATCCAGCAACTGTGTCCAAGTGGCCCCCACAGTCCAGTGACTCTTCAGTGCAAGTTTGGTGGAGGTAAGTCCTTGCCTCACCTCGCTAGACTGCATTGCTGGGAACCACGACTTTTGCAGCTACTCCGGCCCCTGTGCACTTCCGGCAGAAATCCTTCGTGCACAGCCAAGCCTGGGTCCACGGCACTCTAACCTGCATTGCACGACTTTCTAAGTTGGTCTCCGGCGACGTGGGACTCCTTTGTGTAACTTCGGGTGAGCACCGTTTCACGCATCCTTGTATTGCCAGTTTCTGGCACTTCTCCGGGTGCTACTTGCTTCAGAGAGGACTCCTTGTCTTGCTCGACGTCTCCTCTCTCTCCTGGTCCAATTTGCGACCTTCTGGTACCTCTTGGGCCACAGCAGCGTCCAAAAACGCTATCCGCACGATTTGCTGCTAGCAAGGCTTGTTGGCGTTTTTTCGGCGGGAAAACACTTCTGCACGACTCTCCACGGCAAGAGGGATCCGTCCACCAAAGGGGAAGTCTCTAGCCCTTTTCGTTCCTGCAGAAACCTCAGCTTCTTCTGTCCAGTAGAAGCTTCTTTGCATCCACAGCTGGCATTTCCTGGGCATATGCCCATCTCCGACTTGCTTGTGACTTTTGGACTTGTCCCCTTGTTCCAAAGGTACCCTAGATTGGAAATTCACAGTTGTTGCATTGCTGGTTTGTGTCTTTCCTGCATTATTCCTCTAGCACGACTTCTTTGTCTTTGGGGGAACTTTAGTGCACTTTGCACTCACTTTTCAGGGTCTTGGGGAGGGCTAATTTTCTAACTCTCACTATTTTCTAATAGTCCCAGCGACCCTCTACAAGGTCACATAGGTTTGGGGTCCATTCGTGGTTCGCATTCCACTTTTGGAGTATATGGTTTGTGTTGCCCCTATCCCTATGTGTCCCCATTGCATCCTATTGTAACTATACATTGTTTGCACTGTTTTCTAACACTATACTGCATATTTTTAGTACTGTGTACATATATCTTGTGTATATTTCCTATCCTCTCACTGAGGGTACACTCTAAGATACTTTGGCATATTGTCATAAAAATAAAGAACCTTTATTTTTAGTATAACTGTGTATTGTGTTTTCTTATGATATTGTGCAAGTGACACTTGTGGTACTGTAGTAGCTTCACACGTCTCCTAGTTCAGCCTAAGCTGCTCTGCTAAGCTACCATTATCTATCAGCCTAAGCTGCTAGACACCCTATACACTAATAAGGGATAACTGGGCCTGGTGCAAGGTGCAAGTACCCCTTGGTACTCACTACAAGCCAGTCCAGCCTCCTACAGTCTGCCATTGAGAGGGAGGCCTTTGCTGTGGTCTAGGCACTGAAGAAGTTGAGGCCATACCTGTTTGGCACTCACTTCATTGTTCAGACAGACCACAAACCTCTACTTTGGCTAAAACAAATGAAAGGTGAAAATCCTAAATTGTTGAGGTGGTCCATATCCCTATAGGGAATGGACTATACAGTGGAACATAGACCTGGGAGTAGCCACTCCAATGCAGATGGACTCTCCAGATATTTCCACTTAGACAATGAAGACTCATCAGGTCATGGCTAGTCTTATTGTCCTTCGTTTGGGGGGGGGGGTTGTGTAGGAAAGTTCCATCTTGCCTGGCATGTTACCCCCATTTTTCACTGTATATATGTTGTTTTAGTTGTATGTGTCACTGGGACCCTGTTCTCCAGGGCCTCAGTGCTCATAAGTGTGCCTGAATGTGTTAGCTGTGTAGTGACTAACTGTCTCACTGAGGCTCTGCTAATCAGAACCTCAGTGGTTATGCTCTCTCATTTCTTTCAAATTGTCACTAACAGGCTAGTGACCAATTTTACCAATTTACATTGGCTTACTGGAACACCCTTATAATTCCCTAGTATATGGTACTGAGGTACCCAGGGTATTGGGGTTCCAGGAGATCCCTATGGGCTGCAGCATTTCTTTTGCCACCCATAGGGAGCTCTGACAATTCGTACACAGGCCTGCCACTGCAGCCTGAGTGAAATAACGTCCACGTTATTTCACAGCCATTTTACACTGCACTTAAGTAACTTATAAGTCACCTATATGTCTAACCTTTACCTGGTAAAGGTTAGGTGCAAAGTTACTTAGTGTGAGGGCACCCTGACACTAGCCAAGGTGCCCCCACATTGTTCAGGGCCAATTCCCCGGACTTTGTGAGTGCGGGGACACCATTACACGCGTGCACTACATATAGGTCACTACCTATATGTAGCTTCACAATGGTAACTCCGAATATGGCCATGTAACATGTCTAAGATCATGGAATTGTCATTCTGGCATTGGGGGGACAATTCCATTATCCCCCGGGTCTATAGCACAGAACCCAGGTACTGCCTAACTGCCTTTCCGAGGTCTCCACTGCAGCTGCTGCTGTTGCCAAGCCCTCAGACAGGTTTATGCCCTCTTGGGTCCAGGCAGCCCTGGCCCAGGAAGGCAGAACAAAGGACTTCCTCTGAGAGAGGGTGTAACACCCTCTCCCTTTGGAAATAGGTGTGAAGGCTGGGGAGGAGTAGCCTCCCCAGCCTCTGGAAATGCTTTGATGGGCACAGATGGTGCCCATCTCTGCGTAAACCAGTCTACACCGGTTCAGGGATCCCCCAGCCCTGCTGTGGTGCGAACCTGGACAAAGGAAAGGGGAGTGACCACTCCCCTGACCTGCACCTCTCAGGGGAGGTGCCCAGAGCTCCTCCCATGTGTCCCAGACCTCTGCCATCTTGGAAACAGAGGTGTTTGTGGCACACTGGACTGCTCTGAGTGGCCAGTGCCAGCTGGTGACGTCAGTGGCTACTTCTGATAGGCTCTTACCTCTCTTGGTAGCCAATCCTCCTTCCTAGGTAGCTAAACCTCCTTTTCTGGCTATTTAGGGTCTCTGCTTTGGGGATCTCACCAGATAATGAATGCAAGAGCTCATCAGAGTTCCTCTGCATCTCCCTCTTCACCTTCTGCCAAAGGATCGACCGCTGACTGCTCAGGACATCTGCAAAACCGCAACAAAGTAGCAAGACGACTACTAGGAACCTTGTATCGCTTCATCCTGCCGGCTTTCTTGACTGTTTCCAGGTGGTGCATGCTCTGGCGCTAGCCTGCCTCCTCTCTGCACCAGGAGCTCTGAAGAAATCCCCCGTTGGTCGACAGAATCTTCCCCCTGCAACCGCAAGCAACAAAAGATTGCATCACCAGTCCTCTGGGTCCTCTCTCAGCATGACGAGCGTGGTCCCTGGAACTCAGCAACTCTGTCCAAGTGACTCGCACAGTCCAGTGACACTTCAGTCCAAGTTTGGTGGAAGTAAGTCCTTGCCTCCCCAAACTAGACTGCATTGCTAGGTACCACGTGATTTGCAGCTGCTCCGGCTCCTGTGCACTCTTCTAGGATTTCCTTCGTGCACAGCCAAGCCTGGATCCCCCACACTCTAACCTGCAGTGCACAGCCTTCTGAGTTGTCCTCCGGCGTCGTGGGATTCCCTTTTGTGACTTCGGGTAGACTCTAGTTCACTTTTCTTCTAAGTGCCTGTTCAGGTACTTCTGCGGGTCCTACCTATTCTGTGAGTGCTCCCTGACTTACTGGGCGCCCCCTCTGTCTCCTCATCCAAGTGGCGACATCCTGGTCCCTCCTGGGCCACAGTAGCATCCAAAAACCCTAACTGCAACCCTTGCAGCTAGCAAGGTTTTTTTGTGGTCTTTCTGCGTGGAAACACCTCTGCAAGCTTTTTCAGGACGTGGGACATCCATCCTCCAAAGGGAAAGTTCCTAGTCCCCTTCGTTCTTGCAGAACACCAAGCTTCTTCCAACAGGTGGCAGCTTCCTTGCACCCTCAGCTGGCATTTCCTGGGCTCCTGCCCACTCTCAACACTGTTGCGACTCTTGGACTTGGTCCCCTTGTCTTACAGGTACTCAGGTCCGGAAATCCACTGTTGTTGCATAGCTGGTGTTTGTTCTTCCTGCAGAATCCCCCTATCACAACTTCTATGCTCTCTGGGGGTTGTAGGTGCACTTTACACCTACTTTTCAGGGTCTTGCGATGGGCCATTTTTCTAGCCGTCAATGTTTTCTTACAGTCCCAGCGACCCTCTTCAAGCTCACATAGGTTTGGGGTCCATTTGTGGTTCGCATTCCACTTTTGGAGTAAATGGTTTGTGTTGTCCCTATACCTATGGGCTCCTATTGCAATCTACTGTAAGTTTACATTGCTTGCATTACTTCCTTTTGCTATTATGTGCATAATTTTGGTTTGTGTACATAAATCTTGTGTATATAACTTATCCTCTTACTGAGGTTACTCACTGAGATACTTTTGGCATATTGTCATAAAAATAAAGTACCTTTATTTTTAGTATATCTGTGTATTGTGTTTTCTTATGATATTGTGCATATGACACCAGTGGTATAGTAGGAGCTTTCCATGTCTCCTAGTTCAGCCTAAGCTGCTTTGCCAAACCTACCTTCTATCAGCCTAAGCTGCTAGAAACACCTCTTCTACACTAATAAGGGATAACTGGACCTGGCACAAGGTGTAAGTACCTCTGGTACCCACTACAAGCCAGGCCAGCCTCCTACACTGTTCCTAGGCAATCTCGTGGCACATACACCCAGGTGAGGGAATGGGACCTGCCACACTGCATGTGAAGAACTCTGGGCACAAGACCCCCTCCAGAACCAGTGGAGAAAAGCATCCACTACCGCAGTGCTTTGCAGGATGAAGCACTCTTGGCACAAGGTCCCCTCCAGAACCAGTGGAGAATGACATCCACTACCTCAGTCCTTGGCAGGATGAAGCACACTGGGCACAAGGCCCCCTCCAGAACCAGTGGTTTCCACTACCTCAACCCTTGGCAGGATGAAGCACTCTGGGCACAAGGCCCCCTCCAGAACCAGTGGAAATTCACATCTACTACCTCAGTCCTTGACAGGATGAAGCACTCTGGGCACAAGACCCCCTCCAGAACCAGTGGAGAAAAGCATCCACTACGTCAGTCCTTGGCAGGATGAAGCACTCTGGGCACAAGGCCCCCATCAGAACCAGTGGAGATTCACATCCACTACCTCAGTCCTTGGCAGGGTAAAGCACTCTGGCCACAAGGCCCCCTCCAGAACCAGTGGAGACAGTTATTGTAGGAAAGTACCATCCTGCCTGGCATGTTACCCCCATATTGAGCTGTACATATGTTGTTTTAGTCTATGTGTCACTGCGACCCTGACAGGCAGGGCCTCAGTGCTCAAAAGTATGTGCCCTGCAAGTGTTCCCTGTGTGATGCCTAACTGTCTCACTGAAGCTCTGCTAACCAGAACCTCAGTGGTTATGCTCTCTCTGCTTTCCAAATTTGTCACTAACAGGCTAGTGTAGGAAAGTACCATCTTGCCTGGCATGTTACCCCCATATTTCACTGTATATATGTTGTTTTAGTTGTATGTGTCACTGGGACCCTGCCAGCCAGGGCCCCAGTGCTCATAAGTGTGCCCTGTGTGTGTTAACTGTGTTATGACTAACTGTCTCACTGAGGCTCTGTTATCCAGAACCTCAGTGGTTATGCTCTCTCATTTCTTTCCAAATTGTCACTAACAGGCTAGTGACTAATTTCACCAATTTACATTGGCATACTGGAACACCCTTATAATTCCCTAGTATATGGTACTGAGGTACCCAGGGTATTGGGGTTCCAGGAGATCCCTATGGGCTGCAGCATTTCTTGTGCCACCCATAGGGAGATCTGACAATTCTTACAAAGGCCTGCCAGTGCAGCCTGAGTGAAATAACGCCAACGTTATTTCACAGCCATTTACCACTGCACTTAAGTAACTTATAAGTCACCTATATGTCTAACCTTTACCTGGTAAAGGTTGGGTGCTAAGTTACTTAGTGTGTTGGCACCCTGGCACTAGCCAAGGTGCTCCCACATTGTCCAGGGCAAATTCCCCTGACTTTGTGAGTGCGGGGACACCATTACACGCGGGCACTATACATATGTCACGACATATGTATAGCGTCACAATGGTAACTCCAAACATGGCCATGTAACATGTCTAAGATCATGGAATTGTCACCCCAATGCCATCCTGGCATTGGGGTGACAATTCCATGATCCCCTGAGCCTCTAGCTCAGACCCGGGTACTGCCAAACTACCTTTCCCAGGGTTTCACTGCAGCTGCTGCTGCTGCCAACCCCTCAGACAGGTTTCTGCCCTCCTGGGGTCCAGCCAGGCCTGGCCCAGGAAGGCAGAACAAAGGACTTCCTCAGAGAGAGGGTGTTACACCCTCTCCCTTTAGGAAAAAAGGTGTTAGGGCTTGGGAGGAGTAGCCTCCCCCAGCCTCTGGAAATGCTTTGATGGGCACAGATGGTGCCCATCTCGTCATAAGCCAGTCTGCACTGTTTCAGGGATCCCTCAGCCCTGCTCTGGCGCGAAACTGGACAAAGGAAAGGGGAGTGACCACTCCCCTGACCTGCACCTCCCCTGGGAGGTGCCCAGAGCTCCTCCAGTGTGCTCCAGACCTCTGCCATCTTGGAAACAGAGGTGCTGCTGGCACACTGGACTGCTCTGAGTGGCCAGTGCCAGCAGGTGACGTCAGAGACTCCTTCTGATAGGCTCCTTCAGGTGTTGCTAGCCTATCCTCTCTCCTAATTAGCCAAACCTCCTTTTCTGGATATTTCGGGTCTCTGCTTTGGGGAATTCTTTAGATAACGAATGCAAGAGCTCATCAGAGTTCCTCTGCATCTCTCTCTTCACCTTCTGCCACGGAATCGACTGCTGACCGCACTGGAAGCCTGCAAAACTGCAAGAAAGTAGCAAAGACGACTACTGCGACTTTGTAACTCTGATCCTACCGCCTTCTCGACTGTTTTCCTGGTGGTGCATGCTGTGGGGGTAGTCTGCCTCCTCTCTGCAGTAGAAGCTCAGAAGAAATCTCCTGTGGGTCGACGGAATCTTCCCCCTGCAACCGCAGGCACCAAATAACTGCATCACCGGTCCTCTGGGTCTCCTCTCAGCACGACGAGCGAGATCCCTTGAATCCAGCAACTCTGTCCAAGTGACTCCCACAGTCCAGTGACTTTTCAGTCCAGGTTTGGTGGAGGTAAGTCCTTGCCTCCCCACGCTAGACTGCATTGCTGGGAACCGCGTGTTTTGCAGCTACTCTGGCTCCTGTGCACTCTTCTAGGATTTCCTTTGTGCACAGCCAAGCCTGGGTCCCTGGCACTCTAACCTGCATTGCACGACCTCCTGAGTTGTCCTCCGGCTTCGTGGAACCCTCTTGTGCAACTTCAGGTGATCTCCAGTTCACTCCACTTTGTAGTGCCTCTTCTGGCACTTCTTTGTGTGCTGCTTGCTTCTGATTGGGCTCCTTGTCTTGCTGGACGCCTCCTCTGTCTCCTCACGCAATTGGCGACATCCTGGTCCCTCCTGGGCCACAGCAGCATCCAAAAACCGTAACTGCAACCCTTGCAGCTAGCAAAGCTTGTTTGCTGTCCTTCTGCACGGAAACACCTCTGCACGACTCTTCACGACGTGGGACATTCATCCTCCAAAGGGGAAGTTTCTAGCCCTTGTCGTTCTTGCAGAATCCACAGCTTCTACCATCCGGTTTCAGCTTCTTTGCACCCACAGATGGCATTTCCTGGGCATCTGCCCACTCCCGACTTGATCGTGACTCTTGGACTTGGTCCCCTTGTTCCACAGGTACTCTCGTCAGGAAATCCATCGTTGTTTGTAGGAGGCTGGACTGGCTTGTAGTGAGTACCAAGGGGTACTTGCACCTTGCACCAGGCCCAGTTATCCCTTATTAGTGTATAGGGTGTCTAGCAGCTTAGGCTGATAGATAATGGTAGCTTAGCAGAGCAGCTTAGGCTGAACTAGGAGACGTGTGAAGCTACTACAGTACCACTTAGTGTCATATGCACAATATCATAAGAAAACACAATACACAGTTATACTAAAAATAAAGGTACTTTATTTTTATGACAATATGCCAAAGTATCCTAGAGTGTACCCTCAGTGAGAGGATAGGAAATATACACAAGATATATATACACAATAGCAAAAATATGCAGTATAGTCTTAGAAAACAGTGCAAACAATGTATAGTTACAATAGGATGCAATGGGGAAACATAGGGATAGGGGCAACACAAACCATATACTCCAAAAGTGGAATGCGAACCACGAATGGACCCCAAACCTATGTGACCTTGTAGAGGGTCGCTGGGACTATTAGAAAATAGTGAGAGTTAGAAAAATAACCCTCCCCAAGACCCTGAAAAGTGAGTGCAAAGTGCACTAAAGTTCCCCTAAGGACAAAATAGTCGTGTTAGAGGGAAAATGCAAGGAAAACACAAATCAGCAATGCAACAACGATGGATTCCTGACTGAGGGTACCTGTGGAACAAGGGGACCAAGTCCAAAAGTCACAAGCAGCTCGGAGATGGGCAGATGCCCAAGAAATGCCAGCGGTTGGTGCAAAGAAGTTCTTACTAGGCTGAAGAACTGTGAATACTGCAGGAACGACAAGGGCTAGAGACTTCCCCTTTGGAGGATGGATCCCCCACACCTTGGAGAGTCGTGCAGACGTGTTTTCCCGCCGGATGGACGCCAACAAGCCTTGCTACACGCAAATCGTGCGTTTGGCGTTTTTGGACGCTGCTGGGGCCCAGGAGTGACCAGGAGGTCGCAAATTGAACCTGAAGAGAGAGGGGACGTCGAGCAAGACAAAGAGCCCTCACTGAAGCAGGTAGCACCCAGAGAAGTGCCAGAAACAGGCACTACAAGGATGTGTGAAACGGTGCTCGCCGAAGTTGCACAAAGGAGTCCCACGTCGCCGGAGACCAACTTAGAAAGTCGTGCAATGCAGGTTAGAGTGCCGTGGACCCAGGCTTGGCTGTGCACGAAGGATTTCCGCCGGAAGTGCACAGGGGCCGGAGTAGCTTGCAAAGTCACAGTTCCCAGCAATGCAGCCCAGCGAGGTGAGGCAAGGACTTACCTCCACCAAACTTGGGCTGAAGAGTCACTGGACTGTGGGGGTCACTTGGACAGTGTCGCTGGATTCGAGGGACCTCGCTCGTCGTGCTGAGAGGAGACCCAAGGGACCGGTAATGCAGCTTTTTGGTGCCTGCGGTTGCAGGGGGACGATTCCGTCGACCCACGGGAGATTTCTTCGGAGCTTCTGGTGCAGAGAGGAGGCAGACTACCCCCACAGCATGCACAAGCAGGAAAACAGTCGAGAAGGCGGCAGGATCAGCGTTACAGAGTTGCAGTAGTCGTCTTTGCTACTATGTTGCAGGTTTGCAGGCTTCCAGCGCGGTCAGCGGTCGATTCCTTATCAGAAGGTGAAGAGGGAGATGCAGAGGAACTCGGCTGAGCTCATGCATTCGTTATCTAAAGTTTCCCCAGAGACAGAGACCCTAAATAGCCAGAAAAGAGGGTTTGGCTACCTAGGAGAGAGGAAAGGCTACTAACACCTGAAGGAGCCTATCACAAGGAGTCTCTGACATCACCTGGTGGCACTGGCCACTCAGAGCAGTCCAGTGTGCCAGCAGCACCTCTGTTTCCAAGATGGCAGAGGTATGGAGCACACTGGAGGAGCTCTGGACACCTCCCAGGGGAGGTGCAGGTCAGGGGAGTGGTCACTCCCCTTTCCTTTGTCCAGTTTCGCGCCAGAGCAGGGGCTAAGGGGTCCCTGAACCGGTGTAGACTGGCTTATGCAGAATTGGGCACATCTGTGCCCAACAAAGCATTTCCAGAGGCTGGGGGAGGCTACTCCTCCCCTGCCTTCACACCATTTTCCAAAGGGAGAGGGTGTCACACCCTCTCTCAGAGGAAGTTCTTTGTTCTGCCATCCTGGGCCTGGCCTGGCTGGACCCCAGGAGGGCAGCTGCCTGTCTGAGGGGTTGGCAGCAGCGGCAGCTGCAGTGAAACCCCAGGAAGGGCAGTTTGGCAGTACCAGGGTCTGTGCTACAGACCACTGGGATCATGGGATTGTGCCAACTATGCCAGGATGGCATAGAGGGGGCAATTCCATGATCATAGACATGTTACATGGCCATATTCGGAGTTACCATTGTGAAGCTACATATAGGTAGTGACCTATATGTAGTGCACGCGTGTAATGGTGTCCCCGCACTCACAAAGTTCAGGGAATTGGCTCTGAACAATGTGGGGGCACCTTGGCTAGTGCCAGGGTGCCCTCCCACTAAGTAACTTTGCACCCAACCTTTACCAGGTAAAGGTTAGACATATAGGTGACTTATAAGTTACTTAAGTGCAGTGTAAAATGGCTGTGAAATAACGTGGACGTTATTTCACTCAGGCTGCAGTGGCAGGCCTGTGTAAGAATTGTCAGAGCTCCCTATGGGTGGCAAAAGAAATGCTGCAGCCCATAGGGATCTCCTGGAACCCCAATACCCTGGGTACCTCAGTACCATATACTAGGGAATTATAAGGGTGTTCCAGTAAGCCAATGTAAATTGGTAAAATTGGTCACTAGCCTGTTAGTGACAATTTGAAAGTAATGACAGAGCATAACCACTGAGGTTCTGGTTAGCAGAGCCTCAGTGAGACAGTTAGGCACCACACAGGGAACATATACATGCACACCTATGAGCACTGGGGCCCTGTGTGACAGGGTCCCAGTGACACATACATATAGGCCACAAACTTATGAGCACTGGGGTCCTGACCAGCAGGATCCCAGTGACACATAACAAACATACTGAAAACATAGTGTTTTCACTATGAGCACTGAGGCCTGGCTATCAGGATCCCAGTGAGACAGTGAAAACAGTGACAAACACCCTGACATACACTCACAAACAGGCCAAAAGTGGGGGTAACAAGGCTAGAAAGAGGCTACCTTCTCACACAACCCCCCCCCAAAGAAGGACAATAAGGCTAACCTTGCCCAGTTGAGACTTTATTGTCTAAGTGGTGATAAGTAGAGAGTAGCTCTGCAATAGACTGGTTACTCCCTTTATCATCCACTATATGGTTACTTCCCTGTGGGGATGTAAACCACCCTGTTTGAAGTTTTTTAGCTAACCAACAATGTGAATATGTATTTTCAGAGTTTCTATCAGTAAGTTTTAGTTTAGAGCAGTGGGAATTATCCACTGAACCTATTTGTAATGATGGAAATGCCAGACAGGGATGCTGTCTCAGGAAAGCCATAGCTGGGCAAAAACTTTGTCCATTTGGCTGGAAGAGAGAACAGGGATGCTGTTTCTCTTGAGTTGGAGCAGGGCAGGGATGCTGTCCTATCAGCTCCACACTAGGGCAGGGATGCTGTCCTAAGTGTTGTGAGGCAGTGCAGAGTTTCTGCACTAAAGTTTCTCTGGGAGGGTTGGAGGGATGCTCCATGTTAACTAAAATGGTGCTCTTTTTCTCACCAATGTTAGTTATCCCACAGAGAGGTACTTCCACCTCAGGGAGTACAGTTTTGCCAACTGATGATTCCCTTGGAACAGGTGCCACCCCAGGAGAGGTTTCTCCCACCACAGGAATGGTATCCTGAATGGTAGGGTGGTTAGGGGATACTGTGATACCCTTTTTACCTGTTGATGGAGAGGGTTCCTGAGTTTTCAGGCCTTCTCTCCTTTGCTTTTTCATTTCAGTAGAAATGAGAGGGAACAATTCCTAAGGGATGCCCAGCATGGCTGCATGGGCATAACACTCTACATCAGCCCAACCTGAGGCCTCTAGGTCATTACCTAATAGACAGTCTACAGGTAAGCTAGGTGATACCACCACCTGCTTAGGGCCAGTAACTCCACCCCAACTAAACTGAATTATAGCTAAGGGAAGAAACTTAGTGGAGTTATGGACATCAATAATCTTATACTGTTGTCCAATGATGTGTTGTTCAGGAGGCACTAGGTTTTCAGTCACCAAAGTGAAACTGGCACCTGTGTCCCTGTAGGCCAAGGCCTCAACACCATTTATTGAAACTGTCTGCCTGTACTTATCCATTGTAAGGGGACAAGCAGCCAGTGTGGCAAGGCCAATGCCACTAGGTGTGACAGAAACTGTCTTGGGACTGATGACATCAGTTTCCACTATGGACCCATAAGTGAACCCAACTACACCCTTTGCTTGACTGTTGCCAGCAGTCCCACCACTAGTACCACTACTGCTAGGGGCACTAGAGCTTGATGTATTAGTGGTGGTAGGCTCAGGGGGTTTACCTGGACAGGACTTATCCCCTGGCCTATGGCCTCTATTTTTACACACAAAGCACCAAGGCTTTTTAATGTGTGCAGGTTGTGAAGAAGAGGAAGAATTTGTTTTATCCCCACTCTCTGAAGAGTGTTTAAGATTTGAAGTGGGATCTTTGGTTTTACCCTTATCCCCATGCTTATCTTGAGATTTTTCACCATCTTTCTTCTTATTGCCATCTTTGTCACCCCCTGTATGAACTTTTCTGTTCACCCTTGTTCTGACCCATTTGTCTGCCTTCTTTCCCAATTCTTGGGGAGAGGTCAGATCAGAGTCTACCAGGTACTGGTGCAACAAATCAGACACACAATTATTAAGTATATGCTCTCTCAGGATTGTGTTATACAGGCTTTCATAATCAGTAACTTTACTGCCATGTAACCACCCCTCCAAGGCCTTCACTGCCTGGTCAATGAAATCAACCCAGTCTTGTGAAGACTCCTTTTTGGTCTCTCTGAACTTTATCCTGTACTGTTCAGTGGTTAAGCCATAACCATCCAGGAGTGCATTCTTAAGAACTTGGAAATTATTGGCATCATTTTCTTTCACTGTAAGGAGCCTATCCCTACCTTTTCCACTAAATGATAGCCATAGGATAGCAGCCCACTGCTTTTGAGGGACATCCTGTACAGCACAGGCCCTCTCAAGTGCAGCAAACCACTTGTTAATGTCATCCCCCTCCTTATAAGGGGGAACTATCTTGTGCAGATTCCTGGAATCATGCTCTTTTGCAGGATGACTATGGGGAATACTGCTGCTGCCACCATGGGTTTCTAAACCCAACTTCTGTCTTTCCCTCTCTATTTCTAAAGACTGTCTATCCAAATCCAGCTGTTGCTTCTTGAGCTTCAGTCTGGTTTGTTCCACTCTCAATCTATTGAGCTCCCTTTCTAACAATCTGTCAACAGGGTGGGTGGGAGGGACATTTCTAGATACAGAGGTATGATGGGAATGAACAGAAGGAGACCTGTCCCTTACAGAGGGCACCCTAACAGCTTGGCTACCAGCATAATGTGAGAGCACACCATCAGTATGGTGTGATTCAACCTCTGTACCAACTATGCTAGACTGTCTAGTAATGGGCAGGCTGAGAAGTTTCTTTCCTGAACCTTTTCCTGGGGGAGTCCCTGGATCAGATTGAGAACCATTAGCTACTTTTTCTACAGATTGGGCACTTATGGCCTTATCCTGTACTCTAAGCATATTAATTAACAGTTCTAAGGAAGGATTCTTCCCTACACTCAAACCTCTCTCTATGCAGAGACTCCTTGATCCTTTCCAGCTAAGGTGATCATATGCAAGTTTGGACAGTTCAACATTTTTTCCTGTGCCAGACATTTTTTAGAGAGAGTTAAAGTGATAGAAAAAGAGAAAAAAGTTTTCAGAACTTTTTGGAAAGACAGAAAAAACTTTTTAAACTTTTAAGAACTTTTTGAAAGTTTAGAAGTACTTTTCAGCACTTAGAAAAGAGTGAAAAGAGGAAATGCAAAACTTTTTTGGCTATGTGTATATACACTGACCTTGTTTTGTATATTTTTCTCTTATGAAAAGTACAATGACAAGAGTGGTAAGTAGTCTCAAGCACTTATCCCACCGCTGCACAACTAATGTAGGAGGCTGGACTGGCTTGTAGTGAGTACCAAGGGGTACTTGCACCTTGCACCAGGCCCAGTTATCCCTTATTAGTGTATAGGGTGTCTAGCAGCTTAGGCTGATAGATAATGGTAGCTTAGCAGAGCAGCTTAGGCTGAACTAGGAGACGTGTGAAGCTACTACAGTACCACTTAGTGTCATATGCACAATATCATAAGAAAACACAATACACAGTTATACTAAAAATAAAGGTACTTTGTTTTTATGACAATATGCCAAAGTATCCTAGAGTGTACCCTCAGTGAGAGGATAGGAAATATACACAAGATATATATACACAATAGCAAAAATATGCAGTATAGTCTTAGAAAACAGTGCAAACAATGTATAGTTACAATAGGATGCAATGGGGAAACATAGGGATAGGGTCAACACAAACCATATACTCCAAAAGTGGAATGCGAACCACGAATGGACCCCAAACCTATGTGACCTTGTAGAGGGTCGCTGGGACTATTAGAAAATAGTGAGAATTAGAAAAATAACCCTCCCCAAGACCCTGAAAAGTGAGTGCAAAGTGCACTAAAGTTCCCCTAAGGACAAAATAGTCGTGTTAGAGGGAAAATGCAAGGAAAACACAAATCAGCAATGCAACAACGATGGATTCCTGACTGAGGGTACCTGTGGAACAAGGGGACCAAGTCCAAAAGTCACAAGCAGCTCGGAGATGGGCAGATGCCCAAGAAATGCCAGCGGTTGGTGCAAAGAAGTTCTTACTAGGCTGAAGAACTGTGAATACTGCAGGAACGACAAGGGCTAGAGACTTCCCCTTTGGAGGATGGATCCCCCACGCCTTGGAGAGTCGTGCAGAAGTGTTTTCCCGCCGGATGGACGCCAACAAGCCTTGCTACACGCAAATCGTGCGTTTGGCGTTTTTGGACGCTGCTGGGGCCCAGGAGGGACCAGGAGGTCGCAAATTGGACCTGAAGAGAGAGGGGACGTCGAGCAAGACAAACAACCCTCACTGAAGCAGGTACCACCCGGAGAAGTGCCAGAAACAGGCACTACGAGGATGCGTGAAACGGTGCTCGCCGAAGTTGCACAAAGGAGTCCCACGTCGCCGGAGACCAACTTAGAAAGTCGTGCAATGCAGGTTAGAGTGCCGTGGACCCAGGCTTGGCTGTGCACGAAGGATTTCCGCCGGAAGTGCACAGGGGCCGGAGTAGCTTGCAAAGTCGCGGTTCCCAGCAATGCAGCCCAGCGAGGTGAGGCAAGGACTTACCTCCACCAAACTTGGGCTGAAGAGTCACTGGACTGTGCGGGTCACTTGGACGGTGTCGCTGGATTCGAGGGACCTCGCTCGTCGTGCTGAGAGGAGACCCAAGGGACCGGTAATGCAGCTTTTTGGTGCCTGCGGTTGCAGGGGGACGATTCCGTCGACCCACGGGAGATTTCTTCGGAGCTTCTGGTGCAGAGAGGAGGCAGACTACCCCCACAGCATGCACAAGCAGGAAAACAGTCGAGAAGGCGGCAGGATCAGCGTTACAGAGTTGCAGTAGTCGTCTTTGCTACTATGTTGCAGGTTTGCAGGCTTCCAGCGCGGTCAGCGGTCGATTCCTTATCAGAAGGTGAAGAGGGAGATGCAGAGGAACTCGGCTGAGCTCATGCATTCGTTATCTAAAGTTTCCCCAGAGACAGAGACCCTAAATAGCCAGAAAAGAGGGTTTGGCTACCTAGGAGAGAGGAAAGGCTACTAACACCTGAAGGAGCCTATCACAAGGAGTCTCTGACATCACCTGGTGGCACTGGCCACTCAGAGCAGTCCAGTGTGCCAGCAGCACCTCTGTTTCCAAGATGGCAGAGGTCTGGAGCACACTGGAGGAGCTCTGGACACCTCCCAGGGGAGGTGCAGGTCAGGGGAGTGGTCACTCCCCTTTCCTTTGTCCAGTTTCGCGCCAGAGCAGGGGCTAAGGGGTCCCTGAACCGGTGTAGACTGGCTTATGCAGAATTGGGCACATCTGTGCCCAACAAAGCATTTCCAGAGGCTGGGGGAGGCTACTCCTCCCCTGCCTTCACACCATTTTCCAAAGGGAGAGGGTGTCACACCCTCTCTCAGAGGAAGTTCTTTGTTCTGCCATCCTGGGCCAGGCCTGGCTGGACCCCAGGAGGGCAGCTGCCTGTCTGAGGGGTTGGCAGCAGCAGCAGCTGCAGTGAAACCCCAGGAAGGGCAGTTTGGCAGTACCAGGGTCTGTGCTACAGACCACTGGGATCATGGGATTGTGCCAACTATGCCAGGATGGCATAGAGGGGGCAATTCCATGATCATAGACATGTTACATGGCCATATTCGGAGTTACCATTGTGAAGCTACATATAGGTAGTGACCTATATGTAGTGCACACGTGTAATGGTGTCCCCGCACTCACAAAGTTCAGGGAATTGGCTCTGAACAATGTGGGGGCACCTTGGCTAGTGCCAGGGTGCCCTCCCACTAAGTAACTTTGCACCCAACCTTTACCAGGTAAAGGTTAGACATATAGGTGACTTATAAGTTACTTAAGTGCAGTGTAAAATGGCTGTGAAATAACGTGGACGTTATTTCACTCAGGCTGCAGTGGCAGGCCTGTGTAAGAATTGTCAGAGCTCCCTATGGGTGGCAAAAGAAATGCTGCAGCCCATAGGGATCTCCTGGAACCCCAATACCCTGGGTACCTCAGTACCATATACTAGGGAATTATAAGGGTGTTCCAGTAAGCCAATGTAAATTGGTAAAATTGGTCACTAGCCTGTTAGTGACAATTTGAAAGTAATGAGAGAGCATAACCACTGAGGTTCTGGTTAGCAGAGCCTCAGTGAGACAGTTAGGCACCACACAGGGAACATATACATGCACACCTATGAGCACTGGGGCCCTGTGTGACAGTGACACATACATATAGGCCACAAACTTATGAGCACTGGGGTCCTGACCAGCAGGATCCCAGTGACACATAACAAACATACTGAAAACATAGTGTTTTCACTATGAGCACTGAGGCCTGGCTATCAGGATCCCAGTGAGACAGTGAAAACAGTGACAAACACCCTGACATACACTCACAAACAGGCCAAAAGTGGGGGTAACAAGGCTAGAAAGAGGCTACCTTCTCACATTGTTGCACTACTGGTGTTGGTCTTCCTTGCAGAATTCCCCTATCACTACTTCTGTGCTCTTTGGGGAACTTAGGTGCACTTTGCACCCACCTTTCAGGGTCTTGGGGTGGGCTATTTTTCTAACCCTCACTGTTTCCTTACAGTCCCAACGACCCTCTACAAGGGCACATAGGTTTGGGGTCCATTCGTGGTTCGCATTCCACTTCTAGAGTATATGGTTTGTGTTGCCCCTATCCCTATGTGCCCCCATTGCATTCTATTGTGACTATACATTGTTTGCATTGTTTTCTATTGCTATTACTGCATATTTTGGTATTGTGTACATATATATTGTGTATATTTGCTATCCTCATACTGAGGGTACTCACTGAGATACTTTGGCATATTGTCATAAAAATAAAGTACCTTTATTTTTAGTATATCTGTGTATTGTGTTTTCTTATGATATTGTGCAAGTGACACTAGTGGTACTGGAGGAGCTTATCTCGTCTCCTAGTTCAGCCTAAGCTGCTCTGCTAAGCTACCTTTTCTATGAGCCTAAGCTGCTAGACACCCCTCTACACTAATAAGGGATACCTGGGCCTGGTGCAAGGTGTAAGTACCTCCTGGTACCCACTACAAGCCAGTCCAGCCTCCTACACTCTCTCAGGATTAAGGTATATAGGCTTTCATAGTCAGAAACTTTACTGCCATGTAACCACCCCTCCAAGGTCTTCACTGAATGGTCAACAAAGTCTACCCAGTCTTGTGAAGACTCCTTTTTGGTTTCTCTGAACTTGATCCTGTACTGTTCAGTGGTTAAGCCATAACCATCAAGAAGTGCATTCTTAAGAACTGTAAAATCATTGGCATCACTTTCCTTAACAGTAAGGAGCCTATCCCTACCCTTTCCACTGAAAGATAGCCATAGGATAGCAGCCCACTGCCTTTGAGGGACCCCCTTTACATTACAGGCCCACTCAAGTGCAGCAAACCACTTGTTAATGTCATCCCCCTCCTTATAAGGGGGAACTATCTTGTGCAGATTCTTAGAATCATGCTCTTTTACAGGATTACTATCTGTAATACTGCTGCTGCCACCATGGGGTCCAAACCCCAACCTCTGTCTTTCTTTTTCTAAGTCAAATGCTTGTCTGTCTAGATCCAGCTGTTGCTTCTTGAGCTTCAGTCTGGATTCTTCCACTCTCAATCTATTTAGTTCCCTTTCTAACACTCTGTCTTCAGGGAGGGTGGGTTGGGCATGCCTTGACACAGAAGAATGGTGAGAATGAACAGAGGGAGACCTGTCCCTAACAGATGGCACTCTAACAACCTGGCCTAAAGGAGCAATCTCTATACTATGATGAGAACTCACATCAGTACCTGCCGTGCTTGGTGGCCTGCTAATGGGCAGGTTATGAAGGTTCCCTTCTAACCCTTTTACAGGGGGTGCCCCAGAATCAGAGTGTGAACCATCAGCCAATCTCTCACCAGAGGTGCCAACTAAGGTCTTATCCTAGTCAATGAGCATATTAACTAACAATTCTCTCGAGGGATTCTTCCCTACCCCTAAACCTCTTTCAATGCAGAGACTCCTTGCTCCTTTCCAGCTAAGGTGGTCATAAGCAATTCTGGACAGATCCAGAGTTTGATCTGCTCCAGACATAATAGAAAAGGTTTAAGGGACAGAAAAAGAAAGAAAACGTTTCAGTACTTTTTAAGGAACAGAAAAAAAACATTTTCAACTTTTTAAGAACTTTTCGAAAGTTTTAGAGGTACTTTTCAGCACTTAGCAAAAGAGTAAGAGAAGAAAAGAAAAACTTTTTGGTTAGGTGTACATACACTGAACTTGTTTTGTACATTTTTCTCTTATGAAAAGTACAAAATGACAAAGTGGTAAGTAGTTGCAAGTACTTATCCCACCGCTGCACAACCAATGTAGGAGGCTGGCCTGGTTTGTAGTGAGTACCAAGGGGTACTTACACCTTGCACCAGGTCCAGGTATCCCTTATTAGTGTAGAGGGGTGTCTAGCAGCTTAGGCTGATAGAAAAGGTTGCTTAGCAGAGCAGCTTAGGCTGAACTAGGAGGCGTGTAAAACTCCTACTATACCACTGGTGTCATATGAACAATATCATAGGAAAACACAATACACAGATATACTAAAAATAAAGGTACTTTATTTTTATGACAATATGCCAAAGTATCTCAGTGAGTACCCTCAGTATGAGGATAGCAAATATACACAAGATATATGTACACAATACCAAAAATATGTAGTAATAGCAATAGAAAACAGTGCAAGCAATGTATAGTCACAATAGGTTGCAATGAGAGCACATAGGTACAGGGGCAACACAAACCATGTACTCTAGAAGTGGAATGCGAACCACGAATGGACCCCAAACCTATGTGACCTTGTAGAGGGTCGCTGGGACTGTAAGAAAACAGTGAGGGTTAGAAAAATAGCCCACCCCAAGACCCTGAAAAGTGGGTGCAAAGTGCACCTAAGTTCCCCAAAGAGCACAGAAGTCGTGATAGGGGAATTCTGCAAGGAAGACCAACACCAGCAATGCAACAACGATGGATTTCCTGACGAGAGAACCTGTGGAAGAAGGGGACCAAGTCCAAGAGTCACGATCAAGTCGGGAGTTAGCAGATGCCCAGGAAATGCCAGCTGTGGGTGCAAAGAAGCTGCCACTGGGTGGTAGAAGCTGTGGATTCTGCAAGAACGAAGAGGGCTAGAAACTTCCCCTTTGGAGGATGGATGTCCCAAGTCGTGAAGAGGCTTGCAGAGGTGTTTCCGTGCAGAAAGACTGCAAACAAGCCTTGCTAGCTGCAAGGATCGCGGTTAGGGTTTTTGGATGCTGCTGTGGCCCAGGAGGGACCAGGATGTCGCCAATGGCATGAGGAGACAGAGGAGGCACCCACAAAGACAAGGAGCACACTCAGACGCAAGCAGCACCTGCAGAAGTGCCAGAACAGGCACTACGAAGAGGAGTGTACTGGAGCTCACCCAAAGTCACAAAGGAAGGTCCCATGATGCCGGAGGACAACTCAGGAGGTCGTGCACTGCAGGTTAGAGTGTCTGGGACCCAGACTTGGCTGTGCACAAATGAAATCCTGGAAGAGTGCACAGGTGCAAATCACGCGGTACCCAACAATGCAGTTTAGCGTGGGGAGGCAAGGACTTACCTCCACCAAACTTGGACTGAAGAGTCACTGGACTGTGGGAATCACTTGGACAGAGTTGCTGAGTTCAAGGGACCTCGCTCGTCGTGCTGAGAGGAGACCCAGAGGACTGGTGATGCAGTCTTTTGGTGCCTGCGGTTGCAGGGGGAAGAGTCCGTCGACCCACGGGAGATTTCTTCAGAGCTTCTGGTGCAGAGAGGAGGCAGACTACCCCCACAGCATGCACCGTCAGGAAAACAGTCAAGAAGGCGGCCGGATCAGCGTTACAAGGTCGCAGTAGTCGTCTTTGCTACTTTGTTGCAGTTTTTTTAGGCTTCTAGAGCAGTCAGCGGTCGATTCCTTGGCAGAAGGTGAAGAGAGAGATGCAGAGGAACTCTGATGAGCTCTTGCATTCGTTATCTAAAGAATTCCCCAAAGCAGAGACCCTAAATAGCCAGAAAAGGAGGTTTGGCTACTTAGGAAGGAGGATAGGCTAGCAACACCTGGAGGAGCTTATCAGAAGGAGTCTCTGACGTCACCTGCTGGCACTGGCCACTCAGAGCAGTCCAGTGTGCCAGCAGCACCTCTGTTTCCAAGATGGCAGAAGTCTGGAGCACACTGGAGGAGCTCTGGGCACCTTCCAGAGGAGGTGCAGGTCAGGGGAGTGGTCACTCCCCTTTCCTTTGTCCAGTTTCGCGCCAGAGCAGGGCTGGGGGATCGCTGAACCGGTGTAGACTGGCTTATGCAGAATTGGGCACCATCTGTGCCCATGAAAGCATTTCCAGAGGCTGGGGGAGGCTACTCCTCCCAGCCTTAACACCTTTTTCCAAAGGGAGAGGGTGTAACACCCTCTCTCTGAGGAAGTCCTTTGTTCTGCCTTCCTGGGCCAAGCCTGGCTGGACCTCAGGAGGGCAGAAACCTGTCTGAGGGGTTGGCAGCAGCAGCTGCAATGAAACCCCGGGAAAGGTAGTTTGGCAGTACCCGGGTCTGTGCTAGAGACTCGGGGGATCATGGAATTGTCTCTCCAGTGCCATTATGGCATTTGGGTGACAATTCCATGATCTTAGACATGTTACATGGCAATGTTTGGAGTTACCATTGTGACGCTATACATATGTCGTGACATATGTATAGTGCACGCGTGTAATGGTGTCCCCGCACTCACAAAGTCCGGGGAATTTGCCCTGAACAATGTGGGGGCACCTTGGCTAGTGCCAGGGTGCCCACACACTAAGTAATTTAGCACCCAACCTTTACCATGTAAAGGTTAGACATAAAGGTAACTTATAAGTTACTAAAGTGCAGTGATAAATGGCTGTGAAATAACGTGGACGTTATTTCACTCAGGCTGCAATGGCAGGCCTGTGTAAGATTGTCAGAGCTCCCTATGGGTGGCAAAAGAAATGCTGCAGCCCATAGGGATCTCCTGGAACCCCAATACCCTGGGTAGCTCAGTACCATATACTAGGGAATTATAAGGGTGTTCCATTATGCCAATCTGAATTGGTGAAATTGGTCACTAGCCTGTTAGTGACAATTTGTAAAGAGAGAGCATAACCACTGAGGTTCTGGTTAGCAGAGCCTCAGTGAGACAGTTAGGCATCACACAGGGAACACATACATATAGGTCACAAACTTATGAGCACTGGGGTCCTGACTAGCGGGTTCCCAGTGACACATAACAAACATACTGAAAACATAGGGTTTTCACTGAAAACATAGTCAACTGGGCCCTGGCTAGCAGGATCCCAGTGAGACAGTGAAAACACCCTGACGTACACTCACAAACAGACCAAAAGTGGGGGTAACAAGGCTAGAAAGAGGCTACTTTCTCACACAATCCTTGCAAGCTGCAAGGGTCACGGTTAGGGTTTTTGGGTGCTGCTGCTGCCCAGGAGGGACCAGGATATCGCCACTTGCATGTGGAGACAGAGGGGGCGCCCAGCAAGTCAGGGAGCCCTCACAGAAGCAGGCAGCACCCACAGAAGTACCGTAACAGGCACTTGGAAGAGGAGTGAACCGGAGTCCACCTGAAGTCAGAAAAGGGAGTCCCACGACGCCGGAGAACAACTCAGAAGGTTGTGTACTGCAGGTTAGAGTATTGGGGACCCAGGCTTGGCTTTGCACAAAGGAAATCCTGGAAGAGGGCACAGGAGCCGGAGCAGCTGCAAATCACGCGGTACCCAGCAATGCAGTCTAGCGTGGGGAGGCAGGGACTTACCTCCACCAAACTTGGACTGAAGAATCACTGGACTGAGGGAGTCACTTGGACAGGGTTGCTGAGTTCCAGAGACCAGTCTCGTCGTGCTGAGAGGGGACCCAGAGGACCGGTGATGCAGTCTTTTGTTGCCTGCGGTTGCAGGGGGAATATTCCGTCGACCCACAGGAGATTTCTTCAGAGCTCCTGGTGCAAGAAGGAGGCAGGCTACCCCCAGAGTATGCACCACCAGGAAACAGGCGAGAAAGCCGGCAGGATGAAGCGATAGAAGGTTGCAGTAGTCGTCTTTGCTACTTTGTTGCGTTTTTGCAGGCGTCCTGAGTAGTCAGCGGTCGATCCTTTGCCAGAAGGTGAAGAGAGAAGTGCAGAGGAACTCTGGTGAGCTCTTGCATTCAGTATCTCAAGAATTCCCCAAAGCAGAGACCCTAAATAGCCAGAAAAGGAGGTTTGGTTACCTAGGAAGGATGATAGTCTAGTAACACAGGTAAGAGCCTATCAGAAGGAGTCTCTGACGTCACCTGCTGGCCCTGGCCACTCAGAGCAGTCCAGTGTTCCAGCACACCTCTGAATCCAAGATGGCAGAGGTCTGGGGCACGCTGGAGGAGCTCTGGACACCTCCCCTGGGAGGTGCAGGTCAGGGGAGTGGTCACTCCCCTTTCTTTTGTCCAGTTTTGTGCCAGAGCAGGGCTGGGGGATCCCTGAACCGGTGTAGACTGGCTTAGGCAGAGATTGGCACAATCTGTGCCCATCAAAGTATTTCCAGAGGCTGGGGGAGGCTACTCTTCCCTAGCCCTGACACCTATTTCCAAAGGGAGAGGGTCTAACACCCTCTCTCTGAGGAAGTCCTTTGTTCTGCCTTCCTGGGCCAGGCCCGGCTGGACCCCAGGAGGGCAGAAACCTGTCTGAGGGTTTGGCAGCAGCTGCAGTGAAACCCCGGGAAAGGCAGTTTGGCAGTACCCGGGTCTGTGCTAGAGACTCGGGGGATCATGGAATTGTCTCCCCAATGCCAGAATGGCATTGGGGTGACAATTCCATGATCTTAGACATGTTACATGCCCATGTTCGGAGTTACCATTGTGACGCTATACATAGGTAGTGATCTATGTATAGTGTACGCGTGAAATGGTGTCCCCGCACTCACAAAGTCTGGGGAATTTTCCCTGAACGATGTGGGGGCACCTTGGCTAGTGCCAGGGTGGCCACACACTAAGTAACTTTGCACCCGACCTTCATCAGGTGAAGGTTAGACATATAGGTGACTTATAAGCTACTTAAGAGCAGTGGTAAATGGCTGTGAAATAACGTGGACGTTATTTCACTCAGGCTGCAGTGGCAGGCCTGTGTAAGAATTGTCAGAGCTCCCTATGGGTGGCAAAAGAAATGCTGCAGCCCATAGGGATCTCCTGGAACCCCAATACCCTGGGTACCTCAGTACCATATACTAGGGAATTATAAGGGTGTTCCAGTATGCCAATGTGAATTGGTTAAATTGGTCACTAGCCTGTTAGTGACAATTTGTAAAGCAGAGAGAGCATAACCACTGAGGTTCTGGTTAGTAGAGCCTCAGTGAGACAGTTAGGCATCAAACAGGGAACACATACATATAGGCCACAAACTTATGAGCACTGGGGTCCTGGCTAGCAGGGTCCCAGTGACACATAACAAACCTACTGAAAACATAGGGTTTTCACTATGAGCACTGGGCCCTGGCTAGCAGGATCCCAGTGAGACAGTGAAAACACCCTGACATATACTCACAAACAGGCCAAAAGTGGGGGTAACAAGGCTAGAAAGAGGCTACTTTCTCACAGCAACTGAAAAGGCGTAGCTGGGGTCACCATTGGTAATGTAGTGGGGGTTGGTCTCGTTAGGGAGACCAGTGGGGCTGTCTTAGTCTCTGATGGTGGCACTGACCTTGCCACCTTAGTTGCTTGCCCCATTAATATGGGTAAGTACAAGCAACTACCCCTAATAAATGATGTTCAGGTTGAGTCCTACAGGGACAAGTTGCCAGTGTCACTATGGTGATGCAGAAACTGGTTGCCCGGGGCAACACCTACTTGGTCATCAGTACCAAGTGACAGACGCCCATTACAACACTGTAAGCCACCCCATGGCTGTTGTGAATCTCAACTGAACTGGGGGGGGGATGCTGGTCCAAAGAAAGTTTTGGTAGCCACTGACTGTAGGAAAGTACCATCTTGCCTGGCATGTTACCCCCAGTTTTACATGTATGTCAGTTTGTTTTTGCCGGTCTCACTGAGATCCTGCTAGACAGGACCCCAGGGCTCATAGTTTGCTACCTGAATGTGTTTATCTGTGTAGTGACTAACTGTGTCACAGAAGCTCTGCTAACCAGAACCTCAGTGCTTATGCTCTCTCTGCCTTTAAATTTGTCACTATAGGCTAGTGACCACTTTTACCAATTTTAATTGGCACACTGTGTAGGAGGCTGGCCTGGCTTGTCGTGGGTACAAGAGGTACTCACACCTTGTGCCAGGTTCAGTTATCCCTTATTAGTGTAGAAGAGGTGTTTCTAGCAGCTTAGGCTGATAGAAGGTATCTATGGCAAAGCAGCTTAGGCTGAACTAGGAGGCATGAAATGCTCCTACTATATCACTGGTGCCATATGCACAATATCATAAGAAAACACAATACACAGAGTTACTAAAAATAAAGGTACTTTATTTTTATGACGATATGCCGAAAGTATCTCAGTGAGTACCCTCAGTATGAGGATAAGTTATATACAAAAGATATATGTACACAAACCAAAATCAGGTAAGTAATAGCAAGAAAAGTAATGCAAACAGTGTAGAATTACAATAGATTGCAATAGGAGCACCTAGGTATAGGGGCAACACAAACCATATACTCCAAAAGTGGAATGCGAACCACGAATGGACCACAGACCTATGTGAGCTTGTAGAGGGTCGCTGGGACTGTAAAAAAACAGTGAGGGTTAGAAAAAATAGCCCACCCCAAGACCCTGAAAAGTAGGTGTAAAGTGCACCTACTACCCCCAGAGAGCACAGAAGTCGTGATAGGGGGATTCTGCAGGAGGAACAAACACCAGCAGTGCACTGACAACGGATTTCCACACCTGAGTACCTGTAAGACAAGGGGACCAATTCCAATAGTCGCGACAGTGTCGAGAGTGGGAAGGAGCCCAGGAAATCCCAGCTGAGGGTGCAAGGAAGCTGCCACCTGTTGGAAGAAGCTTGAAGTTCTGGAAGAAAGAAGAGGACTAGGAACTTCTCCTTGAGGATGGCTGTCCCACGTCGCGATGAAGCTTGCAGAGGTGTTCCCATGCAGAAAGACCGCAAACAAGCCTTGCTAGCTGCAAGAGTTGTGGTACAGGTTTTTGAGTGCTGCAGTGGCCCAGGAGGGACCAGGATGTCGCCACTTGGAGGAGGGGACAGAGGGGGCACTCAGCAACTCAGGGAGTCCTCACAGAAGCAGGCAGCACCCGCAAAAGTACCTGAACAGTCACTTGGAAGGAAAGTGAACCAGAGTCCACGCAAAGTCACAAAAGGGAGTCCCACGACGCCGGAGGACAACTCAGAAGGTTGTGCACTGCAGGAAAGAGTGTAGTGGACCCAGGCTTGTCTGTGCATGAAGGAAATCCTGGAAGAGTGCACAGGAGCCGGCGCAGCTACAAATCACGCGGTACCCAGCAATGCAGTCTAGCGTGGGGAGGCAAGGACTTACCTCCACCAAACTTAGACTGAAGAGTCACTGTTCCTCTGCATTTCCCTCTTCACCTTCTACCAATGGATCAACCGCTGACTGCTCCAGGATGCCTGCAAAACCCCAACAAAGTATCAAGATGCCTACCAGCAACATTGTAGCGCCTAATCCTGCCGGCTTTCTCGACTGTTTCCTGGTGGTGTATGCTCTGAGGGCTGTTTGCCTTCACCCTGCACTGGAAGCCAAGAAGAAATCTCCCGTGGGTCGACGGAATCTTCCCCCTGCTACCACAGGCACCAAATTTCTGCATCACCGGTACTCTGGGTCCCCTCTCTTCTTGACGAGCATGGTCCCTGGAACACAGGAGCTGGATCCAAGTGAACCTGATATTCCAGTGGTCCAACTGTCCAAATTTGGTGGAGGTAAGTCCTTGACTCCCCACGCTAGACAGTAATCCTGTTTACTGCGTGATCTGCAGCTGCTAGGGCTTCTGTGCACTTTGGCAAGTCTTCCTTCGTGCGCAGCACAGCCCAGGTCCCCAGGACCCTGTCCTGCATCACTGGTCCTCTGCGTCCCCTTTCATCCTGACGAGCGTGGTCCCTGGAACACAGCAACTCTGTCCAAGTGAATCCCACAGTCCAGTGACTCTTCAGTCCAAGTTTGGTGGAGGTAAGTCCTTGCCTCCCCACGCTAGACTGCAAAGCTGTGTACCGCATGATTTGCAGCCGCTCCGGCTCCTGTGCACTCTTCCAGGATTTCCTTTGTGCACAGCCAAGCCTGGGTCCCCAGCACTCTGTCCTGCAGTGCACAACCTTCTGAGTTGTCCTCCTACGTCATGGGACTCCCTTTTCTAACTTTGCATGGACTCCAGTTCACTCTTCTTCCAAGTGCCTGTTAGGGTACTTCTGTGGGTGCTGCCTGCTTCTGTGAGGGCTCTATGAGTTGCTGAGCGCCCCCTCTGTTTCCTCCTCCAACAGTCGACATCCTGGTGCTTCCTGGTCCTCAGCAGCACCCAAAAATCTCTACTGTGACCCTTGCACCTAGCAAGGCTTGTTTGCGGTCTTTCTGCGTGGGAACACCTCTGCAAGCTTCATCGCGAGGTGGGACATCCGTCTTCCAAAGGAGAAGTTCCTAGTCCTCTTCTTTCTTGCAGAACTCCAAGCTTCTTCCAACCGGCGGCAGCTTCCTTTCACCTTCATCTGGGGTTTCCTGGGCTCCTGCCCCCCTTGGAGAATGTCGCGACTATTGGACTTGGTCCCCTTGTCTTACAGGTACTCAAATCCATAAATCCGTTGTCAGTGCACTGCTGGTGTTTGTTCTTCCTGCAGAATCCACCTATCACGACTTCTGTGCTCTCTGGGGGTAGTAGGTGTACTTTACACCTACTTTTCAGGGTCTTAGGGTGGGGTCTTTTTCTAACCCTCACTGTTTTCTTACAGTCCCAGCAACCCTCTACAAGCTCACATAGGTCTGGGGTCCATTCGTAGTTCGCATTCCACTTTTGGAGTATATGGTTTGTGTTGCCCCTATACCTATGCGGTCCAATTGCAACCTATTGTAATTCCACACTGTTTGCATTACTTTTCTTGCTCTTACTTACCTGATTAGGGTTTGTGTACATATAACTTGTGTATATTACTTACCTTCGTACTGAGGGTACTCACTGAAATGCTTTTGGCATATTGTCATAAAAATAAAGTACCTTTATTTTTAGTAACTCTGTGTATTGTGTTTACTAATGATATTGTGCATGTGATATAAGTGGTATAGTAGGAGCTTTGCATGTCTCCTAGTTCAGCATAAGCTGCTTTGCCATAGCTACCTTCTATCAGTCTAAGCTGCTAGAAACACCTCTTCTACACTAATAAGGACTAACTGGACCTGGCAGAAGGTGTAAGTACCTCTGGAACCCACTACAAGCCAGGCCAGCCTCCTACACAGGGTCTCCAAAACTTTCCGAAGGTGGACCAGGTGCTCATCCCAGGTTGAGCTAAAGACAGCAATATCATCAAGATATGCTGCACTGAAAGCCTCCAACCCTTCCAGGACTGTGTTCACCAACCTCTGAAAAGTGGCAGGTGCATTTTTCAAACCAAAGGGCATTACTGTGAATTGGTAGTGCCCTCCTATAGTAGAAAATGCAGTCTTTGGTTTAGAATCTTCTGTCAATCTGATCTGCCAATACCCTGCAGTCAGATCAAAAGTGCTAAGATACTTCGCAGAAGCCAGTGTATCAATGAGCTCATCTGCCCTGGGTATAGGGTGTGCATCAGTTTTTGTTACCTGATTGAGCCCTCTGTAATCTACACAAAATCTCATGTCCCTCTTTCCGTCTTTGGTGTGAGGTTTTGGTACAAGCACCACTGGGCTAGCCCATGGGCTTTCAGAAGGTTCAATCACTCACAGATCCAACATTTTCTGCGCCTCTTGTTTTATGCAGTCCCTGACATGGTCAGTCTGCCTATAGATTTTACTTTTGACAGGCAAGCTGTCTCCAGTATCAATTGTGTGTTCACACCAAGATGTGGTGCCTGGCACAGTTGAAAAGAGTTCAGAGAATTGTCCAAGGAGATTTATACAGTTGTCTTTCTGTTCTGCAGTAAGACAGTCTACCAAAACTACTCCCTCCACTAAAGCATCCTCTACAGTGGAGGAGAAGAGATCAGGGAGAGGGTCACTCTCTTCTTCCTATGCTTCATCTGTTGCCATGATCAGGGTGAGATCAGCCCTGTCATAGTAGGGTTGTAGGCGGTTGACATGAATCACCCTAAGGGGACTCCTGGCTGTGCCCAGGTCTACCAGATAGGTAACCTCACCCTTTTTCTCAACAATTAGATGGGGTCCACTCCATTTGTCCTGGAGTGCTCTTGGGGCCGCAGGCTCCAATACCCACACCTTCTGTCCTGGTTGGTACTGAATCAGAACAGCCTTCTGGTCATGCCATTGCTTTTGGAGCTCTTGGCTGACCTGAAGGTTTTACTGGCCTTTTTCATGTACTCAGCCATTCTGGATCTTAGGCCAAGTACATAGTCCACTATGTCCTGTTTGGGAGCTTTTAAAGGTTGTTTCCAACCCTCCTTCACAAGTGTTAGTGGACCTCTTAAAGGGTGTCCAAGAGGAGTTCAAAGGGGCTGAAGCCCACTCCTTTCTGGGGTACCTCCCTGTAAGCAAAAAGGAGACACGGTAACAGAACATCCCATCTCCTACTGAGTTTTTCAGGGAGTCCCATTATCATTCCTTTGAGAGTTTTATTAAACCTCTCAACCAGTCCATTTGTCTGTGAATGGTAAGGGGTGGTGAACTTGTAGGTAACACCTCACTCCTTCCACATGGCTTTCAAGTATGCAGACATGAAGTTGCTACCTCTGTCTGATACTACGTCTTTAGGAAAACCTACCCTGGAAAAGATTCCCAGGAGGGCCTTTGCCATTGCAGGGGCTGTAGTGGTCCTTAAAGGTATGGCTTCAGGATATCTTGTGGCATGGTCCACAACCACCAAGATAAATCTATTGCCTGAAGCAGTAGGAGGGTCAAGGGGGGCAACTATGTCAACCCCTACCCTTTCAAAGGGCACCCCAACCACTGGTAGTGGAATTAGAGGAGCCTTTGGAGTGCCACCAGTCTTGCCACTGGCTTGGCAGGTCACACAACACTTGCCAAAATATTTTGTGTCCTCTGACATACGAGGCCAGTGAAACAAGGGAACAAGTCTTTCCCAAGTTTTTATCTGGCCCAAATGCCCAGCCAAAGGAAAGTCATGTGCTAGAGTTAGAAGAAACTCTCTGTTCTGTAGGGGATTGACCAGTCTCCTGGCTGCTTCAAGTTTTGGGTCCCTTGCCTCTGTGTACAAGAGGTTATCTTCCCAGTATACTCTATGGCTGTCACTGACATCCCCATTTTGCTGTTTGACAGCTTGCTGTCTGAGATCCTCTAATGTGGGTCAGGTTTGCTGTGCCACACTCAGCTCTTTCCTGGCAGGCCCCCCTCTACCCAAAAGCTCAGCAGTGTCTGCTGCCAGCTCCTCTGGTGAAGGTTCTGCACAGGGAGGAAATTCCTCTTCCTCAGAAGGGGAATCATCTGTAGAGGGAGGGATAGTGGGTAGGGATTTACCCTTGCTACCCCTAGCTTTAGGGAACACTTGGTCCATTGTTCCAGGATCCAAGTTACCCTGTCCTTTTTGCTTTTTGGCCTGAGCCCTGGTTAAAGCAAAAATATGACCAGGAATGCCCAGCATTGCTGCATGGGCCTCCAACTCCACTTCTGCCCAAGCTGATGTCTCTAAATCATTCCCTAGTAGACAGTCTACAGGTAAATCTGATTCAACCACAACTTTCTTTGGACCAGTAACACCCCCCCAGTTGAGAATCACAACAGCCATGGGGCGGCTAAGAGTGTTATTATGAGCGTCTGTCACTTGGTACTGCTGACGAAGTAGGTGTTGATCAGGGTGGACCCGTTTTTCTATCACCATAGTTACACTTGCTCCTGTGTCCCTGTAGGACTGAACCTTAACACCATTTATTAGGGGAAGTTGCTTGTACTTATCCATATTAAGGGGACAAGCAACTAAGGTGGCTAAATCAATGGCACCTTCAGAGACTAAAACAGCCTCTGTGGTCTCCCTAACAAGACCAACCCCAACTACATTGCCAATAGTGAGCCCAGCTACACCCTTGGATTGGCTATTAGTAGTAGATTTCCCACCACCACTGCTATTACTAGGGGCACTAGAATTTTCAGAAGGGGTTTTGGTGGTGGGAGGTTTGGTGTTTTTCTTTAAACAACTGGAATCAGTTTCCCAATGGCCTTTGACTTTACATAAATAACACCAAGGCTTTTTAGGTTGATTATTGGAAGAGGATTTGGACCCACCATCCCCACAGGATTTTTGTGGGCCTGATGAAGACTCAGTATGTTTACTTTGTCCCCACCCTTGTCAGAAGGCTTACCATCCTTCTTCTTGCCATCCTTGTCACCCCTTGTATGAACTTTTCTGTTCACCCTTGTTCTGACCCACTTGTCTGCCTTCTTTCCCAATTCTTGGGGAGAGGTCAGATCCGAGTCCACTAGGTATTGGTGCAACAATTCAGTCACACAGTTGTTAAGAATATGCTCTCTCAGAATAAGATTGTACAGGCTTTCATAGTCAGACACCTTACTGCCATGTAAGCACCCCTCCAAGGCCTTCACTGAACAGTCCACAAAATCTGTCCAGTCTCGAGAAAACTCTTTTCTGGTGTCTCTGAACTTAATCCTGTATTGTTCAGTGGTTAAGCCAAATCCATCCAAGAGTGCATCTTTCAAAACTGTGTAGTTGTTAGTTTCACTTTCTCTAACAGTAGGGAGCCTATCCCTACCCTTTCCATTGAAAGATAACCACAAAATAGCAGCCCACTGCCTTTGAGAGACCAACTGTATCATACAGGCCCTCTCAAGAGCAGCAAACCACTTATTGATGTCATTCCCCTCCTTGTAAGGGGGGACTATCATGTGCAGATTCCTGGAATCTTGCTCTCTAACAGGATTGCTATGAGGAATACTGCTGCTGACACCATGTGGTCCTAACCCCGTCCTCTTTCTTTCCTTCTCAATGTCTAGGGATTCCCTATCTAAGGCCAGCTGTTGCTGTTTAAGCTTCAGTCTGGTCTCTTCAACCCTCAACCTTTTGAGTTCCCTTTCTAACAAGTTATCCTCAGGGTGAGTGGGTTGGGAATGCTTTGACACAGATGACAAATTGGAAACTTCAGAGGGGGACCTGTCCCTAACTGTCTGGACCCTGGTAACCTGGCCTCTAGGGATAAATTATGCCCTACTGTTATGGGAACCCTTATCACTACCAGCATCACTAGGTGCCTTGCTAGGGGCAGGCCCTGATCAGAACCCTCCCCACCCTTGTCACAGAACTCTCCTGAGTCAGACTTGGAAGTTTCTACTAATCTCTCATTTGATGGTCCAGACTGATCTGGTCACCCACAACAAGCATGTTAAACAGAAACTCTTTTGTTGGGTTCTTTCCTATAACTAAACCTCTATCTAGGCAGAGAATCCTTAAGCTCTTGTAATTCAAATTGTCATTAGAAGCGAGAGAGTGGAATCTGCAACAGACATGATAGTAAAAAGGTTTCGGAATAGGGAGAAGAGAGAAAAAGCTTTAGAACTTTTGAAAGTACAGAGAAAAAAACTTTTTCTAACTTTTAGAAAACGTTTAGAAGTTTTAAGAAACTTTTCAGAACTTTGTAAAACGTTTTAGGATAGAAAAGCAAACTTTTTTGGTTAAGTGTACATACACTGAACTATTTGGTATAGATTCTCTTATGAAAAGTACAAAATGACAATGTGGTAAAGCAGTTACTTATCCCACCGCTGCCAGCAATGTAGGAGGCTGGCCTGGCTTGTAGTGGGTACCAAAGGTACTTACACCTTGTGCCAAGTCCAGTTATCCCTTATTAGTAGAATAGAGGTGTTTCTAGCAGCTTAGGCTGAGAGAAGATAGCTATGGCAAAGCAGCTTAGGCTGAACTAGGAGACATGCAAAGCTCCTACTATACCACTTATATCATATGCACAATATCATAAGAAAGCACAATACACAGAATTACTAAAAATAAAGGTACCCACAATAAGAAGGTAAGTAATATACACAATTTATATGTGCACAAACCCAAAGCAGGTAAGTAAGATTCAGAAAAGTAATGCAATCAGTGTAGAATTAGAATAGGTTGCAATAGGCAAACATAGGTCTAGGGGCAACACAAACCATATAATCCAAAAGAGGAATGCGAATCACGAATGGACCCCAGACCTATGGGAGGTTGTAGAGGGTCGCTGGACTGTAAGAAAACAGTCAGGGTGTCCAAGATACCCCACCCCAAGACCCTGAAAAGTAGGAGTAAAGTACACCTACTACCCCAGAAGAGCACAATAGTCGTGATAGGGGGATTCTGCAAGAACAACAAACACCAGCAGTGCACTGAAAATGGATTCCTGGACCTGAGGACCTGCAGAGCAAGGGGACCAAGTCCAATAGTCGCGACAGTGTCCAGAAGGGGCAGGAGCCCAGAAAACCCTGGATGAAGGTGCAAGGAAGCTGCCTCTAGATGGAAGAAGCTTGGAGTTCTGCAAGAAAGAAGAGGACTAGGAACTTCTCCTTTGGATGGAAGATGTCCCCGTCGCAATGAAGCTTGCAGATGTGTTCCCAAGCAGAAATACCGCAAACAAGCCTTGCTAGCTGCAAGGGTCCCGGTAGAGGTTTTTGGGTGCTGCTGAGGACCAGGAAGGACCAGGATGTCGCTTCTTGGAGGAGGAGACAGAGGGGGTGCTCAGCAACTAAGAGAGCCCTCACAGAAGCAGGCAGCACCCACAGAAGTACCTGAACAGGCACTTGGAAGATTTGCAAACCAGAGTCCACGCAGAGTTACAAAAGAGGGTCCCACGAAATCAGAGGCCAACTCAGCGGGCTGAGCACCACAGGACGGAGTGCTGGGGACCCCGGCTAGTCTGTGCACAAAGGAAATCCTGGAAGAGTGCATGTAGAAAAGTACCATCTTGCCTGGCATGTTACCCCCATATTTCACTGTATAGATGTTGTTTTAGTCTATGTGTCACTGGGACCCTGCCAGGCAGGGCCCCAGTGCTCATACGTATGTGCCCTGTATGTGTTCCCTGTGTGATGCCTAACTGTCTCACTGAGGCTCTGCTAACCAGAACCTCAGTGGTTATGCTCTCTCTTCTTTGCAAATTTGTCACTAACAGGCTAGTGACTAAATTTACCAATTCACATTGGCATACTGGTATACCCATATAATTCCCCTGTATATGGTACTGAGGTACCCAGGGTATTGGGGTTCCAGGAGATCCCTATGGGCTGCAGCATTTCTTTTGCCACCCATAGGGAGCTCTGACAATTCTTACACTGGCCTGCCAGTGCAGCCTGCGTGAAATAACGTCCACGTTATTTCACAGCCATTTACCACTGCACATAAGTAACCTATAAGTCACCTATATGTCTAACCTTTACCTGGTGAAGGTTTGTTGCAAAGTTACTTAGGTGGTCATTACAACCCTGGCGGTTGGTGTTAAAGCGCCGGTAAGACCGCCAAAAGGCCGTCAGAAAAAAATGTGCAATTACGACCGTGGCGGAAACCGCCAACAAAGACAGCTACTTTAACACTCTGACCGCCATGGCGGTACAAACAAACAGCCTGGCGGTCACCGCCAACAGACAGGCGGAAGACAAAGTACCGCCTACAGTATCACAACAGGCCAATCCGCCACCTTTTCCGGGGCGGACTCACAGCGGATAAAAACACGTCGGAAACAGGAATTGAAAGGGACAACGCTCACCTCTACACACCCCACGAGGAGCTAGGACACCATGGAGCCGGAACTCCAAATTCTCCCTGCCATAGTCTTCCTGCTCCTCTACCAGGAGCACAAATGCCGGCGGAGAAGACCACGGTGAGTACTGCACCTACGACACAGGGGAGGGTGGAGGGAAAAAACAGGGACACACACATGCAACACCCTACCCCCACCCTCACCCACTACAACACACATACTAATACATATTAATACATGATAGTCACACCCCCCAAACCTCCTGGAAGAATGCAAAAACAAAAGGAAATTAGTGGAACCATTGTAATATATTAAAATCAAGAAGGCAAAAATATATATGTACACCATAAACAAAATATACACCAAGCATAGTAGTCCAGGTAGTGCTCCAAATAAGTCAGTGGAACACTGGGCACACACGGTATGGGCGAGGCCCACACCAGATCCCCGACCATGACGGAGCGAACACTGCAGGGGCATCAGAGGGCAAGAAAACAGGCACCTCAGGGGGAGGGAAAGGGGGGGGCACCTCAGCCGGTTGAGTGCAGGACGCCAAATCCGCGAGAGGGCCACTTGCCCACTGTTCAATCCTGGGGCGTGCAAAGCCACAGTTTCTCAAGTCTATACAGTCGGTGGGTTGCCCACTGTTACATCCTGGGGAGTGCAAAGCCACAGTCTCACAAGTCTCTACAGTGGGTGGGTTGCCCACTGTTCAATTCCTGGGGAGTGCAAAGCCACAGTCTCTCAAGTCTCTACAGTGGGTGGGTTGTCCACTGTTCCATCCTGGGGAGTGCAAAGCCACAGTCTCTCAAGTCTAACAAGTGGGTGGGTTGCCCACTGTTCCATCCCGTGGAGTGCAAAGTCACAGTCTCACAAGTCTCTACAGTGGGTGGGTTGCCCACTGTTCCATCCTGGGGAGTGCAAAGCCACAGTCTCTCAAGTCTCTACAGTGGGTGGGTTGCCCACTGTTCAATCCTGGGGAGTACAAAGCCACAGTCTCTCAAGTCTCTACAGTGGGTGGGTTGCCCACTGTTCCATCCTGGGGAGTGCAAAGCCACAGTCTCTCTAGTCTAACAAGTGGGTGGGTTGCCCACTGTTCCATCCTGGGGAGTGCAAAGCCACAGTCTCACAAGTCTCTACAGTGGGTGGGTTGCCCACTGTTCAATCCTGGGGAGTGCAAAGCCACAGTCTCTCAAGTCTCTACAGTGGGTGGGTTGCCCACTGTTCAATCCTGGGGAGTGCAAAGCCACAAGTGGATAACAGTCGCCACTGCTTCTGGAGGTGGCTTTGTGCCCAGAGTGCTTCATCCTGCTAAGGACAGAGGTAGTGGATGTATCTCTCCAATGGTTCTGGAGGGGGCTTGGTGCCCAGAGTGCTTCATCCTGCTAACGACAGAGGTAGTGGATGTATCTCTCCACTGGTTCTGGAGGGGGCTTTGTGCCCAGAGTGCTTCATCCTGCCCGTGACGGACTCAGTAGCGTCAGTGCCCTTGGCGCTCATGGGCCATCAGAGCTTGAGGCAGCGGTGCCCTGTTCAGCGGTGCTTGAGGCGGCGGTGCCCTGTTCAGCGGTGCTTGAGGCGGCGGTGCACTGTTCAGCGGTGCTTGGAGCGTCGGTGCCCTGTTCAGCGGTGCTTGGGGAGGCGGTGCCCTGTTCAGCGGTGCTTGGAGCGGCGGACTCCTTTGCAGTGACTCAGCTGCTGGCAGTCCTCTCTGGCCCAGCGGTGCTTGTGCTGGCGGTCCTCTCTGGCCCAGCGGGGCTTGTGCTGGCGGTCCTCTCTAACCCAGCGGGGCTTGTGCTGGCGGTCCTCTCTGGCCCAGCGGAGATGATGACGGTGGCCTCCTGGGCAGCGGGGATGATGGCTGTGGCCTCCTGGGCAGCGGGGATGATGGCTGTGGCCTCCTGGGCAGCGGGGATGATGGCGGTCTCCTCCGCCGTGCTGCTCTATCCAGACTTTCCTGGTTTCTTGTGTCCCTTCCCCACCTTGGAAGGTGTCACAGCTGACTCAACACTCTCACTGGGACCCCTGGGAGCGGCTTTGGTGGCTGGAGTCTTCCCCCTCTCCCGCCGGGCACTGGCCAACCTTTGATGCTTCACAGGTGGGGGACTGTCTGTGCTGTGGCTCCGTGCCACACTGGCTGCCCTCGTGGCCGGTGCACTCCAGATTCCGGTGACTACAGGCACCACTGGTCCCGGAGATGTTGTGGCTAGGGTGCTAGTTTGGGACCTAGGAGACGGACGGGGTGGGGGAGGTGTGGGAAAGAGGTCAAGGTTGAACAGGAAAAGTTTTTTGGAGACACTGGGAAGGGTAGCTGGAGGGGGTTTGGGAGTGGAGGAAGAGGTTGTGGTTGTAGGAGGTGTTTGTTTGCTGACTTTGGCTGAAGGTGCATGCGCTGGAGGCTGTCGTGAGGTGGATGGCTGTTGGGGGGGTGTGTGCCTGCGTTTGTGTATCTTGGGAGGGGGTGTCACAGACACACTGGGAGAGGACACAGGGGACGTGTGAATGGTAGTGGGGGTGGTGACTGCACGTGAGCGGGGTGTGGTGGTGTGTGTGCTGGTGATGGCAGTAGTGGCTGTTGATGTAGTGCATGCAGGTGTGAGTGTAGACAAGCCTGGGAGAGAGGAGGGAGACGAGGAGGAGGGGGACACAGTGGAGGCAGTGGATGTTGGTGTGTCTGCATGTGTGTGATGCTTGCATGAGTGCCTGTGAGATGTGTGGTGCTTATGTCTGCCTGAGCTTCCCTTGTTTGTTGACGTGTGTGCATGCTGGTCTGAAGGTGTGCTTGGGATAGGCTGGGGTACAGGGGATTGGGTCTGGGTGGAGGAAGTTGGAGGGGGGAGGCTAGAGACAGGGACAATGGCTGCCATCAGTGCTGAGGCCAGAGCCTGAAAAGCTCGCTGAAGGGCCGTCTGACCAGAATGAATGCCCTCCAGGAATGCATTTGTTTGTTGCAACTGCCTTTCTACACCCTGGATGGCATTCAAAATGGTAGACTGCCCAACAGTGAGTGACCTGAGGAGGTCAATGGCCTCCTCACTGAGGGCAGCAGGGGTGATTGGGGCAGGGCCTGAGGTGCCTGGGGCGAAGGTGATGCCCACCCTCCAGGGTGAGCAGGCACGGGCAAAGGCTGAGGGGCTGCTGGGAGGGCGGTGCTGGTAGGGGGGTTGGCGGCTGTACCTGTAGATACGGGGGGCACAGATGTTGCCGCCACCACAAGGGAGCTCCCATCAGAGGACGAGTCTGTGTCGCTGGTGTCAGCTCCTGTCCCCGCCGTGGAGCTCCCTCGCCCTCTGTCCCACTGGTGAAGTCCGAGTCCGTAGTTTCTCCCTCCAGGGCCATGTGGGATGCAGCTCCCTCGTGCTCCGGTGCCACTGCTCTCCGGCCCACTGGTGAAGTCCGTAGTTTCGCCCTCCAGGGCCATGTGGGATGCAGCTCCCTCGTGCTCCGGTGCCACTGCTCCTCCGCCTGATGGTGCTAATGCACACAAGAACAGGGAGACCACAAAAAGGAAGGGGGACGACAGAAGAAAGACATGTTGAGTGCATGCATTACCGCTACCATTGGCGTACATGACAGACACAGAAGCCCTCTGCACTACGCCATGCTCTTGGGCTCCACTGTTCAATTACAGGGAAATGGCCTACTAGGCTATCGACGACATCTGCACACATGGATGACAAAAGGGCATGACTAGGTGTACTTGGCACTCTACAGAGGTGGGGTGGGGTGCCACATGGCCTGCCTTACGGAGGGACCTTCCCTACTAAACTCGCCCTGGCCTAGGGAAACCCACAGCCCACCTCCCCCACCCACACCCCTCCACTGCACGTTAAATCAGCAGGATGAGAGTGTACTCACCCCCTTGTGGCTGCTGTGATGCCCTCAAGCGCCCATCCAACTCCGGGTATGCCACCGCCAGGATCCTGAACATCAGGGGGGTCATGGTGCGACGGGCACCCCTCCCACGTTGGGAGGCCAACCCCATCTGAGCTCCGCCGTCTTCTTGCTCCAGCGGCGAATGTCCTCCCATCTTTTCCGACAGTGGGTGGGGGTAGACCCCCAGGGTCCGGACGTCCTTGGCGATGGCAAGCCAAATACCTATTTGCTGGTGGAAGCAGACCTACATGATTTGTACAGGGGTAAGAGAAACTTATTACCAACTGCACCATCACAGTTATTGGCCCCCATCCCTACCCTTGGCATGTGGCACATGCACTCACCGTTGTTTCATGCACGCCGCACTCTACCACCTTCCTTCTTACATCCACCCCCTCCACACAGGCATAGCCCACACAGCATGGTCCCAGAGTACTTACCTGTTTGTCTGGAGTACAGTAGAGTAGCGTGTACTGGGGAAGAACCCCATCCACAAGTTTCTCCAACTCCTCTGATGTGAAGACAGGGGCCCTTTCCCCAGGCACTCGAGCCATTGTCTCTTCTAGTCCGAGGTCACAGCAGCACTTGCAGTGTAGGTCCTCTCCTGTCGAAGATCAGGTATCGAGTGATTGAACAGATAGAAAATGGCGGCCACGTCTGCGGCGGTGAGTACCGTCACCGCCGGCGTATATCGTCATTGGCTCCTGGGACCCATAGGGTCCAATGTTAACCAATGCAGCATAGCGCTGCGGTCTTCGACCGCCTACCGCGATGGTGTACAACGCCAGAGCAGTTACCTCACATCCTTTTGTCCCACTTTACAGGTCAGGCAGCCGCCATTTCAGGGGCCCACATGGCTTCATTGTTAACTGCGTCACACATACCTAGGCCTAGACTCATCACACATACAGGCCACTTTTTGGATTATGATTGGTGTTCTGTGGAAGCTGTGGGTACGTACCTCTGAGTTGTTTGACTCTGTGCTCGCTGTTGTCCTTCATAGGCACCGTCCACTGGGACATGTGAGGAGATGGCGGCATCCTCCGGTGTACCGACCGTTGGTGGACCTGTCGACAATGGAGGAAAGACATGTGATCATTGTAGGAGGCTGGACTGGCTTGTAGTGGGTACTAAGGGGTACTTACACTTTGCACCAGGCCCAGGTATCCCTTATTAGTGTAGAGGGGTGTCTAGCAGCTTAGGCTGATAGAAAAGGTAGCTTAGCAGAGCAGCTTAGGCTGAACTAGGAGACGAGTGAAGCTCCTACAGTACCACTAGTGTCACATGCACAATATCATAAGAAAACACAATACACAGATATACTAAAAATAAAGGTACTTTATTTTTTATGACAATATGCCAAAGTATCTCAGTGAGTACCCTCGGTATGGGGATAGCAAATATACACAAGATATATGTACACAATACCAAAATATGCAGTAATAGCAATAGAAAACAGTGCAAACAATGTATAGTCACAATAGAATGCAATGGGGGCACATAGGGATAGGGGCAACACAAACCATATACTCTAGAAGTGGAATGCGAACCACGAATGGACCCGAAACCTATGTGACCTTGTAGAGGGTCGCTGGGACTGTAAGGAAACAGTGAGGGTTAGAAAAATAGCCCACCCCACGACCCTGAAAAGTGGGTGCAAAGTGCACCTAAGTTCCCCAAAGAGCACAGAAGTCGTGATAGGGGAATTCTGCAAGGAAGACCAACACCAGCAATGCAACAACAATGGATTTCCTGACGAGAGTACCTGTGGAACAAGGGGACCAAGTACAAAAGTCACGATCAAGTCGGGAGTGGGCAGATGCCCAGGAAATGCCAGCTGTGGGTGCAAAGAAGCTGCCACTGGATGGTAGAAGCTCTGGATTCCGTAAGAATGACAAGGGCTAGAAACTTCCCCTTAGGAGGATGGATGTCCCACGTCGTGAAGAGTCGTGCAGAAGTGTTTTCGTGCAGAAAGACTGCAAACAAGCCTTGCTAGCTGCAAGGGTCGAGGAGAGGGTTTATGGATGCTGCTGTGGCCCAGGAGGGACCAGGATGTCGCCAATTGCGTAAGGAGACAGAGGGGGCATCCAGCAAGACAAAGAGCCCACTCAGAAGCAAGCAGCACCTGGAGGAGTGCCGGAACAGGCACTACAAAATGGAGTGAACCGGAGCTCACCTGAAGTTGCACAAGAGAGTCCCACGACGCCGGAGGACAACTCAGGAGGTCGTGCAATGCAGGTTAGAGTGCTGGGGACCCACGCTTGGCTGTGCACAAAGGAAATCCTGGAAGAGTGCACAGGAGCCGGAGAAGCTGCAAAAAACGCGGTTCCCAGCAATGCAGTCTAGCGTGGGGAGGCAAGGACTTACCTCCACCAAACTTGGACTGAAGAGTCACTGGACTGTGGGAGTCACTTGGACAGAGTTGCTGAGTTCAAGGGACCTCGCTCGTCATGCTGAGAGGAGACCCGGAGGACCGGTGATGCAGTTCTTTGGTGCCTGCGGTTTGCAGGGGGAAGATTCCGTCGACCCACGGGAGATTTCTTGGGAGCTTCTAGTGCAGAGAGGAGGCAGACTACCCCCACAGCATGCACCACCAGGAAAAGAGTCGAGAAGGTGGCAAGATCAGCGTTACAAGGTCGCAGTAGTCGTCTTTGCTACTTTGTTGCAGTTTTGCAGGCTTCCAGCGTGGTCAGCAGTCGATTCCTTAGCAGAAGGTGAAGAGAGAGATGCAGAGGAACTCTAATAAGCTCTTGCATTCGTTATCTAAGTAATCCCCCAAAGCAAAGACCCTAAATAGCCAGAAAAGGAGGTTTGGCTACTTAGGAGAGAGGATAGGCTAGCAACACCTGAAGGAGCCTATCAGAAGGAGTCTCTGACGTCACCTGCTGGCATTGGCCACTCAGAGCAGTCCAGTGTGCCAGCAGCACCTCTGTTTCCAAGATGGCAGAGGTCTGGAGCACACTGGAGGAGCTCTGGGCACCTCCCAGGGGAGGTGCAGATCAGGGGAGTGGTCACTCCCCTTTCCTTTGTCCAGTTTCGCGCCAGAGCAGGGCTGAGGGATCCCTGAACCGGTGCAGACTGGCTTATGCAGAGATGGGCACCATCTGTGCCCATCAAAGCATTTCCAGAGGCTGGGGGAGGCTACTCCTCCCCAGCCCTGACACACTTTTCCAAAGGGAGAGGGTGTAACACCCTCTCTCTGAGGAAGTCCTTTGTTCTGCCTTCCTGGGCCAAGCCTGGCTGGACCCCAGGAGGGCAGAAACCTGTCTGAGGGGTTGGCAGCAGCAGCAGCTGAAGTGAAACCCCGGGAAAGGTAGTTTGGCAGTACCCGGGTCTGAGCTAGAGACTCTGGGGATCATGGAATTGTCTCCCCAATGCCAGAATGGCATTGGGGTGACAATTCCATGATCTTAGACATGTTACATGGCCATGTTCGGAGTTACCATTGTGACGCTATGCATATGTCGTGACATATGTATAGTGCACGCGTGTAATGGTGTCCCCGCACTCACAAAGTCCGGGGAATTTGCCCTGAACAATGTGGGAGCACCTTGGCTAGTGCCAGGGTGCCCACACACTAAGTAACCTAGCACTCAACCTTTACCAGGTAAAGGTTAGACATATAGGTGACTTATAAGTTACTTAAGTGCAGTGGTAAATGGCTGTGAAATAACGTGGACGTTTATTTCACTCAGGCTGCACTGGCAGGCCTGTGTAAGAATTGTCAGATCTCCCTATGGGTGGCACAAGAAATGCTGCAGCCCCTAGGGATCTCCTGGAACCCCAATACCATGGGTACCTTAGTACCATATACTAGGGAATTATAAGGGTGTTCCAGTATGCCAATGTAAATTGGTGAAATTGGTCACTAGCCTGTTAGTGACAATTTGGAAAGAAAAGAGAGCATACCCACTGAGGTTCTGAATAGCAGAGCCTCAGTGAGACAGTTAGGCACCACACAGGGAACACATACATATAGGTCACAAACTTATGAGCACTGGGGTCCTGGCTAGCAGGGTCCCAGTGACACATAACAAACATACTGAAAACATAGGGTTTTCACTATGAGCACTGGGCCCTGGCTGGCAGGATCCCAGTGAGACAGTGAAAACACCCTGACATACACTCACAAACAGGCCAAAAGTGGGAGTAACAAGGCTAGAAAGAGGCTACTTTCTCACAATCATCACCTAGAGGCTTGACCGTGCCACAATCCAGGAACTGTGTACCCAGCTGGAGCCAGACCTGATGTCAGCTATCCGCCATCCCACAGGAATCCCCCCTCAAGTGCAGGTGCTGTCAGTGCTCCATTTCCTTGGAAGTAGGTCATTTCAAACAACAGTGGCCGTAGCATCAGGGATGTTCCAGCCTATGTTTTCCAACGTGTTGTTGTAGGAAAGTACCATCTTGCCTGGCATGTTACCCCCATTTTTCACTGTATATATGTTGTTTTTTGTTGTATGTGTCACTGGGACCCTGTCATCCAGGGCCCCAGTGCTCATAAGTGTGCCTGAATGTGTACCTGTGTTATGACTAACTGGCTCACTGAGGCTCTGCTATCCAGAACCTCAGTGGTTATGCTCTCTCATTTCTTTCCAAATTGCCACTAACAGGCTAGTGACCAATTTCACCAATTCACATTGGCATACTGGAACACCCTTATAATTCCCTAGTATATGGTACTGAGGTACCCAGGGTATTGGGGTTCCAGGAGATCCCTATGGGCTGCAGCATTTCTTTTGCCACCCATAGGGAGCTCTGACAATTCTTACAAAGGCCTGCCACTGCAGCCTGAGTGAAATAATGCAAACATTATTTCACAGCCATTTTCACTGCACTTAAGTAACTTATAAGTCACCTATATGTCTAAACTTTACTTAGTAAAGGTTGGGTGCTAAGTTACTTAGTGTGTGGGCACCCTGGCACTAGCCAGAGTGCTCCCACATCGTTCAGGGGAAATTCCCCGGACTTTGTGAGTGCGGGGACACCATTACACGTGTGCACTACACATAGGTCACTACCTATGTGTAGCTTCACAATGGTAACTCCGAATATGGCCATGTAACATGACTAAGATCATGGAATTGCCCCCTCTATGCCATCCTGGCATTGTTGGCACAATCCCATGATCCCATGGGGTCTGTAGCTCAGACCCGGGTACTGCCAAACTGCCTTTTCAGGGGTTTCACTGCAGCTGCTGCTGCTGCCAACCCCTCAGACAGGTTTCTGCCCTCCTGGGGTCCAGCCAGGCTTGGCCCAGGAAGGCAGAACAAAGGACTTCCTCAGAAAGAGGGTGTTACACCCTCTCCCTTTGGAAAAAGGTGTGAAGGCAGGGGAGGAGTAGCCTCCCCCAGCCTCTGGAAATGCCTTCATCGGCACAGATGGTGCCCATTTCTGCATAAGCCAGTCTACACCGGTTCAGGGACCCCTTAGCCCTGCTCTGGCGCGAAACTGGACAAAGGAAAGGGGAGTGACCACTCCCTGTAGGAGGCTGGACTGGCTTGTAGTGAGTACCAAGGGGTACTTGCACCTTGCACCAGGCCCAGTTATCCCTTATTAGTGTATAGGGTGTCTAGCAGCTTAGGCTGATAGATAATGGTAGCTTAGCAGAGCAGCTTAGGCTGAACTAGGAGACGTGTGAAGCTACTACAGTACCACAAGTGTCACTTGCACAATATCATAAGAAAACACAATACACAATTATACTAAAAATAAAGGTACTTTATTTTTATGACAATATGCCAAAGTATCTTAGAGTGTACCCTCAGTGAGAGGATAGGAAATATACACAAGATATATATACACAATAGCAAAAATATGCAGTATAGTCTTAGAAAACAGTGCAAACAATGTATAGTTACAATAGGATGCAATGTGGAAACATAGGGATAGGGGCAACACAAACCATATACTCCAAAAGTTAAATGCGAACCACGAATGGACCCCAAACCTATGTGACCTTGTAGAGGGTCGCTGGGACTATTAGAAAATAGTGAGAGTTAGAAAAATAACCCTCCCCAAGACCCTGAAAAGTGAGTGCAAAGTGCACTAAAGTTCCCCTAAGGACAAAGAAGTCGTGTTAGAGGAATAATGCAGGAAAGACACAAACCAGCAATGCAACAACTGTGGATTTCCAATCTTGGGTACCTGTGGAACAAGGGGACCAAGTCCAAAAGTCACAAGCAAGTCAGAGATGGGCAAATGCCCAGGAAATGCCAGCTGCGGGTGCAAAGAAGCTTCTACTGGACAGAAGAAGCTGAGGTTTCTGCAGGAACGAAAAGGGCTAGAGACTTCCCCTTTGGTGGAAAGATCCCTCTCGCCGTACAGAGTCGTGCAAAAGTGTTTTCCCGCCGAAACAATGCCAACAAGCCTTGCTAGCTGCAAATTGTACGGTTAGCGTTTTTGGACACTGCTGAGGCCCACGGGGGACCAGGAGGTCGCAAATTGGATCAGCAGAGAGAGGAGACGTAGGGCAAGACAAGGAGCCCTCTCTGAAGCAGATAGCTCCCAGAAAAGTGCCAGAAACAGGCACTACAAGGATGCGTGTAACAGTGCTCGCCAAAGTTGCACAAAGGAGTCCCACGTCGCCGGAGACCAACTTAGAAAGTCGTGCAATGCAGATTAGAGTGCCGTGGACCCAGGCTTGGCTGTGCACAAAGGATTTCCACCGGAAGTGCACAGGGGCCGGAGTAGCTGCAAAAGTCACGGTTCCCAGCAATGCAGCCCAGCGAGGTGAGGCAAGGACTTACCTCCACCAAACTTGGACTGAAGAGTCACTGGACTGTTGGGGTCACTTGGACAGAGTCGCTGGATTCGAGCGACCTCGCTCGTCATGCTGAGAGGAGACCCAAGGGACCGGTAATGCAGCTTTTTGGTGCCTGCGGTTGCAGGGGGAAGATTCCGTCGACCCACGGGAGATTTCTTCGGAGCTTCTGGTGCAGAGAGGAGGCAGACTACCCCCACAGCATGCACAAGCACGAAAACAGTCGAGAAGGCGGCAGGATCAGCGTTACAGAGTTGCAGTAGTCGTCTTTGCTACTATGTTGCAGGTTTGCAGGCTTCCAGCGCGGTCAGCAGTCGATTCCTTGGCAGAAGGTGAAGAGAGAGATGCAGAGGAACTCAGATGAGCTCTTGCATTCGTTATCTAAAGTTTCCCCAGAGACAGAGACCCTAAATAGCCAGAAAAGAGGGTTTGGCTACCTAGCAGAGAGGATAGGCTAGCAACACCTGAAGGAGCCTATCACAAGGAGTCTCTGACGTCACCTGGTGGCACTGGCCACTCAGAGCAGTCCAGTGTGCCAGCAGCACCTCTGTTTCCAAGATGGCAGAGGTCTGGAGCACACTGGAGGAGCTCTGGACACCTCCCAGGGGAGGTGCAGGTCAGGGGAGTGGTCACTCCCCTTTCCTTTGTCCAGTTTCGCGCCAGAGCAGGGCTAAGGGGTCCCCTGAACCGGTGTAGACTGGCTTATGCAGAATTGGGCACATCTGTGCCCAACAAAGCATTTCCAGAGGCTGGGGGAGGCTACTCCTCCCCTGCCTTCACACCATTTTCCAAAGGGAGAGGGTGTCACACCCTCTCTCAGAGGAAGTTCTTTGTTCTGCCATCCTGGGCCAGGCCTGGCTGGACCCCAGGAGGGCAGATCCCTGTCTGAGGGGTTGGCAGCAGCAGCAGCTGCAGTGAAACCCCAGGAAGGGCAGTTTGGCAGTACCAGGGTCTGTGCTACAGACCACTGGGATCATGGGATTGTGCCAACTATGCCAGGATGGCATAGAGGGGGCAATTCCATGATCATAGACATGTTACATGGCCATATTCGGAGTTACCATTGTGAAGCTACATATAGGTAGTGACCTATATGTAGTGCACGCGTGTAATGGTGTCCCCGCACTCACAAAGTTCAGGGAATTGGCTCTGAACAATGTGGGGGCACCTTGGCTAGTGCCAGGGTGCCCTCACACTAAGTAACTTTGCACCTAACCTTTACCAGGTAAAGGTTAGACATATAGGTGACTTATAAGTTACTTAAGTGCAGTGTAAAATGGCTGTGAAATAACGTGGACGTTATTTCACTCAGGCTGCAGTGGCAGGCCTGTGTAAGAATTGTCAGAGCTCCCTATGGGTGGCACAAGAAATGCTGCAGCCCATAGGGATCTCCTGGAACCCCAATACCCTGGGTACCTCAGTACCATATACTAGGGAATTATAAGGGTGTTCCAGTAAGCCAATGTAAATTGGTAAAAATGGTCACTAGCCTGTTAGTGACAATTTGGAAAGAAATGAGAGAGCATAACCACTGAGGTTCTGATTAGCAGAGCCTCAGTGAGACAGTTAGTCACTACACAGGTAACACATTCAGGCACACTTATGAGCACTGGGGCCCTGGGTTACCAGGGTCCCAGTGACACATACAACTAAAACAACATATATACAGTGAAAAATGGGGGTAACATGCCAGGCAAGATGGTACTTTCCTACACAACCCCCCCCCCAAACGAAGGACAATAAGACTAGCCATGACCTGATGAGTCTTCATTGTCTAAGTGGAAATATCTGGAGAGTCAATCTGCATTGGAGTGGCTACTCCCAGGTCTATGTTCCACTGTATAGTCCATTCCCTGTAGGGATATGGACCACCTCAACAATTTCGGATTTTCACCTTTCATTTGTTTTAGCCAAAGTAGAGGTTTGTGGTCTGTCTGAACAATGAAGTGAGTGCCAAACAGGTATGGCCTCAACTTCTTCAGAGCCCAGACCACAGCAAAGGCCTCCCTCTCAATGGCAGACCAACGCTTTTCTCTAGGGGTCAACCTCCTACTAATAAAAGCAACAGGTTGATCCTGGCCCTCAGAATTAAGTTGTGATAGGACTGCCCCTACTCCTAATTCAGATGCATCAGTTTGGACATAGAATTTTTTAGAGTAACAAGGGCTTTTCTGGACAGGTGCAGAGCACATGGCCTGCTTCAGCTCCTCAAAAGCTTTCTGACAGTTTGCTGTCCATAATACCTTTTTAGGCATTTTCTTGGATGTGAGGTCATTAAGAGGGGCTGCAATGGAGCCATAGTTCTTAATGAACCTCCTGTAATAACCAGTGAGGCCTAGGAAGGCTCTCACCTGAGTCTGAGTGGTAGGGGGAACCCAATCAAAAATTGTTTGGATTTTCCCCTGAAGTGGTGCAATCTGTTCCCCACCAACAAGGTGTCCCAGATAAACCACCTTACCCTGCCCTATCTGGCACTTTGAAGCCTTGATAGTGAGGCCTGCCTTTTGCAGGGCCTCCAAAACTTTCCATAGGTGGACCAGGTGATCATCCCAGCTGGAGCTAAAGACAGCTATATCGTCCAAATATGCTGCACTGAAAGCTTCCAGCCCTTGCAGGACTGTGTTCACCAACCTCTGAAAAGTGGCAGGTGCATTTTTCAAACCAAAAGGCATTACAGTAAACTGGTAATGTCCTCCAATGGTTGAAAATGCAGTCTTAGGTTTAGCATCTTCTGACAATTTGATCTGCCAATACCCTGCAGTCAAGTCAAAAGTGCTTAGATACTTGGCAGATGCCAGTGTATCTATGAGGTCATCTGCCCTGGGTATAGGGTGAGCATCCGTTTTGGTTACCAAGTTGAGACCTCTATAGTCTACACAAAACCGCATTTCCTTCTTTCCATCTTTGGAATGGGGTTTTGGTACCAGTACCACAGGAGAAGCCCATGGACTGTCAGAGTGCTCAACCACTCCTAGTTCTAACATTTTCTGGACCTCTTGCTTTATGCAGTCCCTGACATGGTCAGGCTGCCTATAGATCTTACTTTTGACAGGTAAACTGTCTCCAGTATCTATAGTGTGCTCACACCAAGAAGTGGTACCTGGCACAGTAGAGAAGAGTTCAGAGAATTGATCTAGGAGATTTATGCAATTATCTTTCTGCTTAGAAGTAAGACAATCAGCCAAAACTTCACCTTCCACAAGAGCATCTTGTTCTGTGGAAGAGAAGAGATCAGGTAGAGGATCACTGTCTTCTTCCTGTCCCTCATCAGTTGCCATGAGCAGGGTGAGATCAGCCCTGTCATAGTAGGGTTTCAGGCGGTTGACATGGAGCACCCTAAGGGGACTCCTGGCAGTGCCTAAGTCAACTAAATAGGTGACTTCTCCCTTCTTTTCAACAATTGTGTGGGGTCCACTCCATTTATCTTGGAGTGCTCTTGGGGCCACAGGCTCCAAGACCCACACTTTCTGCCCTGGTTGGTACTGAACCAAAACAGCCTTCTGATCATGCCATTGCTTCTGGAGCTCTTGGCTGGCCTGAAGGTTTTTACTGGCCTTTTTCATGTACTCAGCCATCCTTGATCTGAGGCCAAGTACATAATCCACAATACCCTGCTTAGGAGCTTTTAAAGGTTGTTCCCAACCCTACTTTACAAGTGTGAGTGGACCCCTAACAGGGTGTCCAAAAAGAAGTTCAAAGGGGCTGAAGCCCACCCCTTTCTGGGGTACCTCCCTGTAGGCAAAAAGGAGGCATGGTAGGAGGATATCCCATCTCCTGCGGAGTTTTTCAGGAAGACCCATAATCATGCCTTTGAGAGTTTTATTAAATCTCTCCACCAGTCCATTTGTTTGTGGATGATAGGGTGTTGTGAACTTGTACGTTACACCACACTCCTTCCACATGGCCTTTAAGTATGCAGACATGAAATTGCTTCCCCTGTCTGATACCACTTCCTTTGGGAAGCCCACCCTGGAAAATATTCCCAGGAGGGCCTTTGCCACTGCAGGTGCTGTAGTGGTCCTTAAAGGAATAGCTTCAGGATATCTTGTGGCATGGTCCACTACCACCAAGATAAATCTATTGCCTGAAGCAGTAGGAGGGTCAAGGGGGCCAACTATGTCAACCCCTACCCTTTCAAAGGGAACCCCAACCACAGGCAGTGGAATAAGGGGTGCCTTTGGGGTGCCACCTGTCTTGCCACTGGCTTGACAGGTTTCACAGGACTTACAAAATTCCTTTGTGTCCTCAGACATCCTAGGCCAATGAAACAATGGAACCAATCTGTCCCAAGTTTTCATTTGACCCAGGTGTCCAGCTAGGGGAATGTCATGTGCCAGGGTTAGGAGGAACTTTCTGTACTCCTGAGGAATCACTAATCTCCTGGCAGCTCCAGGTTTAGGATCCCTATGCTCAGTGTGCAAGAGGTTGTCCTCCCAGTAAACTCTGTGAGAGTCACTGACATCCCCATTAGCCTGTTTGACAGCTTGCTGTCTGAGACCCTCTAATGTGGGACAGGTCTGCTGTGCCACACTCAGCTCCTCTCTGGCAGGCCCCCCTTCACCCAAAAGCTCAGCAGTGTCTGCTTCCAGCTCCTCTGGTGTAGGTTCTGCACAGGGAGGGAATTCTTCTTCCTCAGAAGTTGAATCCACTGTAGAGGGAGGGATAGTAGGAAGTGGTTTGCTTCTACTAGCCCTAGCCCTACTTGGTCCATTGTTCCAGGATCCAAGCTTCCCTGTCCTTTTTGCTTTTTGGCCTGAGCCCTTGTCAAAGCAAAAATATGCCCTGGGATGCTCAGCATTGCTGCATGGGCCTCCAACTCCACATCTGACCAAGCTGATGTCTCCAAATCATTCCCTAATAGACAGTCTACAGGTAAATCTGAAGCTACCACAACTTTCTTTGGACCAGTAACCCCCCCTCCCAGTTGAGATTAACAACAGCCATGGGGTGGCTAAGTGTGTTGTTGTGAGCATCGGTTACTTGGTACTGGTGACCAAGTAGGTGTTGTTCAGGGTGGACCAGTTTCTCTATGACCATAGTCACACTGGCACCAGTGTCCCTGTAGGCCTGAACCTCAACACCATTTATTAGGGGTAGCTGCTTGTACTTATCCATATTAAGGGGACAAGCAACTAAGGTGGCTAAATCAATAGCCCCCTCAGAGACTAACACAGCCTCTGTGGCCTCCCTAACAAGGCCAACCCCAACTAAGTTACCAATAGGTAGCCCAGCTACTCCCTTGGATTGGCTATTAGTAGGTTTGCTCCCACCACCACTGCTATTAGTAGGGACACTAGGTGTAGCAGTAGGGGTTGTAGTGGTAGGAGGCTTGGTGCCTTTCTTTGGACAACTGGGATCTGTTGTCCAATGGCCTTTTATTTTACATAAATAGCACCATGGTTTCTTTTCCTTGTTCTGATTAAAAGAGGATTTGGGCCCACCACCTCCACCAGAGTGTTTTTGTGGGCCTGATGAAGACTCATTTTTAGATTTGTCCCCACCCTTGTCAGAAGACTTACCATCCTTCTTTTTGTTGCCATCTTTGTCACCCCCTGTATGAACTTTTCTGTTCACTCTTGTTCTGACCCATTTGTCTGCCTTCTTTCCCAATTCTTGGGGAGAGGTCAGATCAGAGTCCACCAAGTACTGGTGCAACAAATCAGACACACAATTATTAAGAATATGCTCTCTCAGGATCAAGTTATACAGGCTGTCATAATCAGTAACTTTACTGCCATGTAACCACCCCTCCAAGGCCTTCACTGAATGGTCAATGAAATCAACCCAGTCTTGTGAAGACTCCTTTTTGGTCTCTCTGAACTTTATCCTGTATTGTTCAGTGGTTAAGCCATAACCATCCAGGAGTGCATTCTTAAGAACTTGGAAATTATTAGCATCATTTTCTTTCACAGTAAGGAGCCTATCCCTACCTTTTCCACTAAATGATAGCCATAGGATAGCAGCCCACTGCCTTTGAGGGACATCCTGTACAACACAGGCCCTCTCAAGTGCAGCAAACCACTTGTTAATGTCATCCCCCTCCTTGTAAGGGGGAACTATCTTGTGCAGATTCCTGGAATCATGCTCTTTTGCAGGATGACTATGGGGAATACTGCTGCTGCCACCATGGGTTTCTAAACCCAGTTTCTGTCTCTCCTTCTCTACTTCTAAAGTCTGTCTATCCAAATCCAGCTGTTGCTTCTTGAGCTTCAGTCTGGTTTGTTCCACTCTCAATCTATTGAGCTCCCTTTCTAACAATCTGTCATCAGGGTGGGTGGGAGGGACATGCCTTGAAACAGAAGTATGGTGAGAATGGACAGAAGGAGACCTGTCCCTTACAGAAGCCACCCTAACAGCTTGGCTAACAGAAACATCACTACCAGTATGGTGAGAATAAATGCTTTTGCTATGATGTGAGACAACACTATTTATATGGTGTGGCTCATCATCATTACCAACTATGCTAGACTGTCTAGTAATGGGCAGGCTAGGAAGTTTCTTTCCTGAATCTTTTCCTGGGGGAGTCCCTGGATCTGATTGAGAACCATTAGCTACTTTTTCAACAGATTGGGCACTTATGGCCTTATCCTGTACTCTAAGCATGTTAATTAACAGTTCTAAGGAAGGGTTCTTCCCTACACTCAAACCTCTCTCTATGCAGAGATTCCTTGCTCCTTTCCAGCTAAGGTGATCATATGCAAGTTTGGACAGATCAACATTTTGGCCTGTGCCAGACATTTTTAGAGAGAGTTAAAGTGATAGTAAAAGATAAAAAGTTTGTCAGAGCTTTTAGAAAGACAGAGAAAAAAACTTTTTAAACTTTTTTGAACTTTTTAGAAAGTTAGAAGTACTTTTCAGCACTTAGAAAAGAGTGAAAAGAGGAAATGCAAAACTTTTTGGCTATGTGTATATACACTGACCTTGTTTTGTATATTTTTCTCTTATGAAAAGTACAATGACAAGAGTGGTAAGTAGTCTCAAAGCACTTATCCCACCGCTGCACAACCAATGTAGGAGGCTGGACTGGCTTGTAGTGAGTACCAAGGGGTACTTGCACCTTGCACCAGGCCCAGTTATCCCTTATTAGTGTATAGGGTGTCTAGCAGCTTAGGCTGATAGATAATGGTAGCTTAGCAGAGCAGCTTAGGCTGAACTAGGAGACGTGTGAAGCTACTACAGTACCACAAGTGTCACTTGCACAATATCATAAGAAAACACAATACACAATTATACTAAAAATAAAGGTACTTTATTTTTATGACAATATGCCAAAGTATCTTAGAGTGTACCCTCAGTGAGAGGATAGGAAATATACACAAGATATATATACACAATAGCAAAAATATGCAGTATAGTCTTAGAAAACAGTGCAAACAATGTATAGTTACAATAGGATGCAATGGGGAAACATAGGGATAGGGGCAACACAAACCATATATTCCAAAAGTGGAATGCGAACCACGAATGGACCCCAAACCTATGTGACCTTGTAGAGGGTCGCTGGGACTATTAGAAAATAGTGAGAGTTAGAAAAATAACCCTCCCCAAGACCCTGAAAAGTGAGTGCAAAGTGCACTAAAGTTCCCCTAAGGACAAAGAAGTTGTGTTAGAGGAATAATGCAGGAAAGACACAAACCAGCAATGCAACAACTGTGGATTTCCAATCAAGGGTACCTGTAGAACAAGGGGACCAAGTCCAAAAGTCACAAGCAAGTCAGAGATGGGCAAATGCCCAGGAAATGCCAGCTGCGGGTGCAAAGAAGCTTCTACTGGACAGAAGAAGCTGAGGTTTCTGCAGGAACGAAAAGGGCTAGAGACTTCCCCTTTGGTGGACGGATCCCTCTCGCCGTGGACAGTCGTGCAGAAGTGTTTTCCCGCCGAAAGAGTGCCAACAAGCCTTGCTAGTTGCAAATCGTGCGGTTACCATTTTTGGACGCTGCTGAGGCCCAGGGGGGAGCAGGAGGTCGCAAATTGGACCAGCAGAGAGAGGGGACGTCGCGCAAGACAAGCAGCCCTCTCTGAAGCAGGTAGCACCCGGAGAAGTGCCAGAAACAGGCACTACGAGGATGCGTGAAACGGTGCTCGCCGAAGTTGCACAAAGGAGTCCCACGTCGCCGGAGACCAACTTAGAAAGTCGTGCAATGCAGGTTAGAGTGACGTGGACCCAGGCTTGGCTGTGCACAAAGGATTTCCGCCGGAAGGGCACAGGGGCCGGAGTAGCTGCAAAAGTCGCTGTTCACAGCAATGCAGCCCAGCGAGGTGAGGCAAGGACTTACCTCCACCAAACTTGGACTGAAGAGTCACTGGACTGTGGGGGTTACTTGGACAGAGTCACTGGATTCGAGGGACCTCGCTCGTCATGTTGAGAGGAGACCCAAGGGACCGGTAATGCAGCTTTTTGGTGCCTGCGGTTGCAAGGGGAAGATTCCGTCGACCCACAGGAGATTTCTTCGGAGCTTCTGGTGCAGAGAGGAGGCAGACTACCCCCACAGCATGCACAAGCAGGAAAACAGTCGAGAAGTCGGCAGGATCAGCGTTACAGAGTTGCAGTAGTCGTCTTTGCTACTATGTTGCAGGTTTGCAGGCTTCCAGCGCGGTCAGCAGTCGATTCCTTGGCAGAAGGTGAACAGAGAGATGCAGAGGAACTTGGATGAGCTCTTGCATTCGTTATCTAAAGTTTCCCCAGAGACAGAGACCCTAAATAGCCAGAAAAGAGGGTTTGGCTACCTAGGAGAGAGGATAGGCTAGCAACACCTGAAGGAGCCTATCACAAGGAGTCTGACATCACCTGGTGGCACTGGCCACTCAGAGCAGTCCAGTGTGCCAGCAGCACCTCTGTTTCCAAGATGGCAGAGGTCTGGAGCACACTGGAGGAGCTCTGGACACCTCCCAGGGGAGGTGCAGGTCAGGGGAGTGGTCACTCCCCTTTCCTTTGTCCAGTTTCGCGCCAGAGCAGGGCTAAGGGGTCCCCTGAACCGGTGTAGACTGGCTTATGCAGAATTGGGCACATCTGTGCCCAACGAAGCATTTCCAGAGGCTGGGGGAGGCTACTCCTCCCCTGCCTTCACACCATTTTCCAAAGGGAGAGGGTGTCACACCCTCTCTCAGAGGAAGTTCTTTGTTCTGCCATCCTGGGCCAGGCCTGGCTGGACCCCAGGAGGGCAGATGCCTGTCTGAGGGGTTGGCAGCAGCAGCAGCTGCAGTGAAACCCCAGGAAGGGCAGTTTGGCAGTACCAGGTTCTGTGCTACAGACCACTGGGATCATGGGATTGTGCCAACTATGCCAGGATGGCATAGAGGGGGCAATTCCATGATCATAGACATGTTACATGGCCATATTCGGAGTTACCATTGTGAAGCTACATATAGGTAGTGACCTATATGTAGTGCACGCGTGTAATGGTGTCCCCGCACTCACAAAGTTCAGGGAATTGGCTCTGAACAATGTGGGGGCACCTTGGCTAGTGCCAGGGTGCCCTCACACTAAGTAACTTTGCACCTAACCTTTACCAGGTAAAGGTTAGACATATAGGTGACTTATAAGTTACTTAAGTGCAGTGTAAAATGGCTGTGAAATAACGTGGACGTTATTTCACTCAGGCTGCAGTGGCAGGCCTGTGTAAGAATTGTCAGAGCTCCCTATGGGTGGCAAAAGAAATGCTGCAGCCCATAGGGATCTCCTGGAACCCCAATACCCTGGGTACCTCAGTACCATATACTAGGGAATTATAAGGGTGTTCCAGTAAGCCAATGTAAATTGGTAAAAATGGTCACTAGCCTGTTAGTGACAATTTGGAAAGAAATGAGAGAGCATAACCACTGAGGTTCTGATTAGCAGAGCCTCAGTGAGACAGTTAGTCACTACACAGGTAACACATTCAGGCACACTTATGAACACTGGGGCCCTGGGTTACCAGGGTCCTAGTGACACATACAACTAAAACAACATATATACAGTGAAAAATGGGGGTAACATGCCAGGCAAGATGGAACTTTCCTACACTCCCCTGACCTGCACCTCCCCTGGGAGGTGCCCAGAGCTCCTCCAGTGTGCTCCAGACCTCTGCCATCTTGGAAACAGAGGTGCTGCTGGCACACTGGACTGCTCTGAGTGGCCAGTGCCAGCAGGTGACGTCAGAGACTCCTTCTGATAGGCTCCTTCAGGTGTTGCTAGCCTATCCTCTCTCCTAAGTAGCCAAACCCTCTTTTCTGGCTATTTAAGGTCTCTGCTTTGGGGAATTCCTTAGATAACGAATGCAAGAGCTCATCAGAGTTCCTCTGCATCTCTCTCTTCACCTTCTGCCAAGGAATCGACTGCTGACCGCGCTGGAAGCCTGCAAAACTGCAACAAAGGAGCAAAGACGACTACTGCAACTCTGTAACACTGATCCTGCCGCCTTCTCGACTGTTTTCTTGGTGGTGCATGCTGTGGGGGTAGTCTGCCTCCTCTCTGCACTAGAAGCTCTGAAGAAATCTCCTGTGGGTCGACGGAATCTTCCCCCTGCAACCGCAGGCACCAAAGAACTGCATTACTGGTACTCTGGGTCTCCTGTCAGCACGACGAGCGAGGTCCCTTTATTCCAGCAACTCTGTCCAAGTGACTCCCACAGTCCAGTGACTCTTCAGTCCAAGTTTGGTGGAGGTAAGTCCTTGCCTCCCCACGCCAGACTGCATTGCTGGGAAACACGTCTTTTGCAGCTACTCCGGCCTCTGTGCACTTCCGGTGAAAATCCTTTGTGCACAGCCAAGCCTGGGTACACGGCACTCTAACCTGCATTGCACGACTTTCTAAGTTGTCCTCCGGCGGCGTGGGACTCCTTTGTGCAACTTCGGGTGAGCACTGTTTCACTCCTCTTTGTAGTGCCTGTTCCGGCACTTCTTCGGGTGCTGCTTGCTTCTGATAGGGTTTTTTGTCTTGCTTGACGCCCCCTCTGTCCCCAGACGCAATTGGCGACATCCTGGTCCCTCCTGGGCCACAGCAGCATCCAAAAACCCTTAATGCACGATTTGCAGCTAGCAAGGCTTGTTGGTGGTCTTTCTTCAGGAAAACACTTCTGCATGACTCTCCGCAGCGTGCGGGATCCATTCTCTAAAGGCAAAGTCTCTAGCCCTTGTCGTTCCTGCAGAATCCTCAGCTTGCACCCACAGCTGGCATTTCCTGGGCATCTGCCCATCTCCGACTTGCTTGTGACTTTTGGACTTGGTCCCCTTGTTCCACAGGTACCCTCGTTTGGAAATCCATCATTGTTACATTGCTGGTTTGTGTCTTTCCTGCAGAATTCCCCTATCACAACTTCTATGTCCTTTGGGGAACTTTAGTGCACTTTGCACTCACTTTTCAGGGTCTTTGGGTGGGCTATTTTTCTAACCCTAACTGTTTTCTTACAGTCCCAGCGACCCTCTACAAGGTCACATAGGTTTGGGGTCCATTCATGGTTCGCATTCCACTTTTGGAGTATATGGTTTGTGTTGCCCCTATCCCTATGTGTCCCCATTGCATCCTATTGTAACTATACATTGTTTGCACTGTTTTCTAAGAGTATACTGCATATTTTTGGTATTGTGTACATATATCTTGTGTATATTTGCTATCCTCATACTGAGGGTACTCACTGAGATACTTTGGCATATTGACATAAACATAAAGTACCTTTATTTTTAGTATATCTGTGTATTGTGTTTTGTTATGATATTGTGCAAGTGACACTAGTGGTACTGTAGGAGCTTCACTCGTCTCCTAGTTCAGCCTAAGCTGCTCTGCTAAGCTACCATTATCTATCAGCCTAAGCTGCTAGACACCTTATACACTAATAAGGGATACCTGGGCCTGGTGCAAGGTGTAAGTACCCCTTGGTACTCACTACAAGCCAGTCCAGCCTCCTACATTGGTTGTGCAGCGGTGGGATAAGTACTTTGCAACTACTTACCACTTTTGTCACTGTACTTTTCATAAGAGAAAAATATACAAAACAAGTTCAGTGTATGTTCACCTAACCAAAAAGTTTTGCATTTCCTCTTTTCACTTCTTTTCTAAGTGCTGAAAAGTAACTCTAAACTTTCTAAAAGTTTCTAAAAAGTTTTAAAAGTTTTTTTCTGTCTTTCCAAAAGTCCTGAAAAACTTTTTCTTCACTTTTTCTATCACTTAAATACTGTCTAAAATATCTGGCACAGGCCAAACTGTTGATCTGTCCAAACTTGCTTATGATAACCTTAGCTGGAAAGAAGCAAGGAGTCTCTGCATAGATAGAGGTTTAAGTGTAAGGAAGAATCCCTCTAGAGAACTGTTAGTGAATATGCTTGTTGAACAGGAGAAGGCCAGAGCTGGCACTTCTGTTGAAAAGTTAGCTGATGGTTCCCAATCTGATCCTGGGGCACCCCTAGCAAAAGATTTAGAAAGGAAACTTCCTAGCCTGTCCCTTAGCAGAAAACCTAGCATAGCTGGCACTGATGTTGAGTCACATCATACTGATAGTGTGGTCTCACATCACAGTAAGAGTATTCACTCTCACCATAGTAGAAATGCTGTTTCTATTAGCCAGGCTGTTAGGGTGCCATCTGTTAGGGCCAGGTCTCCTTCTGTTCATTATCAGCATACTTCTGTTTCTAGACATGCCTCTCCCACCCACCCTGATGACAGAATGTTAGAAAGGGAGCTCAATAGATTGAGAGTGGAACAATCCAGGCTGAAGCTCAAGCAGCAACAGCTGCATTTAGATAGGCAGTCCTTAGAAGTAGAAAAAGAAAGACAGAAATTGGGTTTAGAAACCCATGGTGGCAGCAGCAGTATTCCCCATAGTCATCCTGCAAGAGAGCATGATTCCAGGAATCTGCATAAGATAGTTCCCCCTTATAAGGAGGGGGATGACATTAACAAGTAGTTTGCTGCACTTGAGAGGGCCTGTGTTGTACAGAGATTTTCCTCAAAGGCAGTGGGCTGCTATCCTATGGCTATCATTTAGTGGAAAGGGTAGGGATAGGCTCCTTACTGTGAAAGAAAGTGATGCCAATAATTTCACTATTCTTAAGAATGCACTCCTTGATGGTTATGGCTTAACCACTGAACAGTACAGGATGAAGTTCAGAGAGACCAAAAAGGATTCTTCACAAGACTGGGTAGACTTTGTTGACCATTCAGTGAAGGCCTTGGAGGGGTGGTTACATGGCAGTAAAGTTACTGATTATGAAAGCCTGTATAACTTAATCCTGAGAGAGCATATTCTTAATAATTTTGTGTCTGATTTGTTGCACCAGTACCTGGTGGACCCTGATCTGACCTCTCCCCAAGAATTGGGAAAGAAGGCAGACAAATGGGTCAGAACAAGGGTGAACAGAAAAGTTCATACAGGGGGTGACAAAGATGGCAATAAGAAGAAGGATGGTAAGTCTTCTGACAAGGGTGGGGACAAATCTAAAAATGAGTCTTCATCAGGCCCACAAAAACACTCTGGTGGGGGTGGTGGGCCCAAATCCTCTTCCAATCAAAACAAAGAAAAGAAACCATGGTGCTATTTATGTAAAATAAAAGGCCATTGGACAACAGATCCCAGTTGTCCAAAAAAAAAGCACCAAGCCTCCTACCACTACAACCCCTACTGCTACACCTAGTGTCCCTACTAATAGCAGTGGTGGTGGGAGCAAACCTACTAATAGCCAATCCAAGGGAGTAGCTGGGCTCACTATTGGTAACTTAGTTAGGGTTGGTCTGATTAGGGAGACACAGAGGCTGTGTTAGTCCATGAGGGGGCTATTGATTTAGCCACCTTGGTTGCTTGTCCCCTTAACATGGATAAGTACAAGCAACTACCCCTAATAAATGGTGTTGAGGTTCAGGCCTACAGGGACACTGGTGCCAGTGTTACAATGGTAATAGAGAAACTGGTCCACCCTAAACAACACCTACTTGGTCACCAGTACCAAGTAACCGATGCTCATAACAACATCCTTAGCCACCCCATGGCTGTTGTGAATCTCAACTGAGGGGGGGTTACTGGCCCAAAGAAAGTTGTGGTTGCCTCAGATTTACCTGTAGACTGTCTATTAGGGAATGATTTAGAGACATCAGCTTGGGCAGAAGTGGAGTTGGAGGCTCATGCAGCAATGCTGGGCATTCCAGGGCATATTTTTGCTTTGACCAGGGCTCAGGCCAAAAAGCAAAAAAGGACAGGGTGACTTGGATCCTGGAAGAATGGACCAAGTGCTCCCTAAAGCTAGGGGTAGCAAAGGTAAATCAGTACCTACTATGCCTCCCTCTACAGTGGATTCAACTTCTGAGGAAGAAGAATTCCTACCCTGTGCAGAACCTACACCAGAGGAGCTGGAAGCAGACACTGCTGAGCTTTTGGGTGAAGGGGGGCCGGCCAGGGAGGAGCTGAGTGTGGCACAGCAGACCTGTCCCACACTAGAGGGTCTAAGGCAGCAAGCTGTCAAACAAGCAAATGGGGATGTCAGTGACTCTCACAGAGTTTACTGGGAGGACAACCTTTTGTACACTGAGGCAAGGGATCCAAAACCTGGAGCTGCCAGGAGATTGGTGATTCCTCAGGAGCACAGAAAGTTCCTCCTAACTCTTGCTCACGACATTCCCTTAGCTGGACATTTGGGAAAGATGAAAACTTGGGACAGGCTTGTTCCCCTGTTTCATTGGCCTAGAATGTCAGAGGACACAAAATAATTTTGCAAGTCCTGTGAAACCTGTCAAGCCAGTGGCAAGACAGGTGGCACCCCAAAGGCACCCCTTATCCCACTGCCTGTGGTTGGGGTTCCCTTTGAAAGGGTAGGGGTTGACATAGTTGGCCCCCTTGACCCTCCTACTGCTTCAGGCAATAGGTTTATCTTGGTGGTAGTGGGCCATGCCACCAGATATCCTGAAGCAATTCCTCTAAGGACCACTACAGCTCCTGCAGTGGCAAAAGCCCTCCTGGGAATCTTTTCCAGGGTGGGCTTCCCAAAAGAGGTGGTATCAGACAGAGGAAGCAATTTCATGTCTGCTTACTTGAAGGCCATGTGGAAGGAGTGTGGTGTGACATACAAGTTCACCACATCCTATCATCCACAAACAAATGGACTGCTAGAGAGATTTAACAAAACTCTCAAAGGCATGATTATGGGTATCCCTGAAAAACTCCGCAGGAGATGGGATATCCTGTTACCATGCCTCCTTTTTGCTTAAAGGGAGGTACCCCAGAAAGGAGTGGGCTTCAGCCCCTTTTAACTCCTCTTTGGACACCCTGTGAGAGGTCCACTAACACTTGTTAAGGAGGGTTGGGAAAAACCTTTAAAAGCTCCAAAACAAGACATAGTGGATTATGTACTTGGCCTCAGATCAAGGATGGCTGAGTACATGAAAAAGGCCAGTAAAAACCTTCAGGCCAGCAAAGAGCTCCAGAAGCAATGGCATGACCAGAAGGTGGTTTTGGTTCAGTACCAACCAGGGCAGAAAGTGTGGGTCTTGGAGCCTGTGGCCCCAAGAGCACTCCAAGATAAATGGAGTGGACCCCACACAATTGTTGAGAAAAAGGGTGAAGTCACCTACTTAGTTGACATAGGCACTGCCAGGAGTCGCCTTAGGGTGCACCATGTCAATTGCCTGAAACCCTACTATGACAGGGCTGATCTCACCCTGCTCATAGCAACTGATGAGGAACAAGAAGAAGAGAGTGACCATCTCCCTGATCTCTTCTCTTCCACAGAACAAGATGCTCTAGTGGAAGGTGTTGTACTGGCAGATTGTCTTACTGCTGAGCAGAAAGACCACTGCATAAATCTCCTGGGTCAGTTTTCTGAACTCTTCTCTACTGTGCCAGGTACCACTTCTTGGTGTGAGCACACTATAGATAGAGGAGAAAGCTTGCCTGTCAAAAGTAAGATCTATAGGCAGCCTGACCATGTCAGAGACTGCATAAAGCAAGAGGTGCAGAAAATGTTAGAACTGGGAGTGGTTGAGCACTCTGAAAGTCCATGGGCCTCTCCTGTGGTACTTGTACCAAAACCTCATTCCAAAGATGGAAAGAAGGAAATGTGGTTTTGTGTAGACTACAGAGGTCTCAACCAGGTAACCAAAACTGATGCTCACCCTATACCCAGGGCAGATGAGCTAATAGATACACTGGCATCTGCCAAGTATCTAAGCACTTTTGATTTGACTGCAGGGTATTGGCAGATCAAGTTATCAGAATATGCAAAAGCTAAAACTGCATTTTTAACCATTGGAGGCCATTACCAATTCACAGTAATGCCTTTTGGATTGAAAAATGCACCTGTCACTTTTCAAAGGTTGGTGAACACAGTCCTGCAAGGGCTGGAGGCTTTTAGTGCAGCATATCTGGACGATATAGCTGTCTTTAGCTCCAGTTGGGATGATCACCTGGTCCACCTATGGAAAGTTTTGGAGGCCCTGCAAAAGGCAGGCCTCACTATCGAGGCTTCAAAGTGCCAGATAGTGCAGGGGAAGGTGGTTTATCTGGGACACCTGGTTGGTGGAGAACAGATTGCACCACTTCAGGGGAAAATCCAAACTATTATAGATTGGGTTCCCCTACTACTCAGACTCAGGTGAGAGCCTTCCTAGGCCTCACTGGGTATTACAGGAGGTTCATTAAGAACTATGGCTCCATTGCAGCCCCTCTTAATGACCTCACTTGAAAGAAAATTCCTAAGAAGGTATAATGGACAGCAAACTGTCAGAAAGCTTTTGAGGAGCTGAAGCAGGCCATGTGCTCTGTACCTGTCCTGAAAAGCCCTTGTTACTCTAAAAAATTATATGTCCAAAATGATGCATCTGAATTAGGAGTAGGGGTAGTCCTATCACAACTTAATTCTGAGGGCCAGAATCAACCTGTTGCTTTTATCAGCAGGAGGTTGACCCCTAGAGAAAAGCGTTGGTCTGCCATTGAGAGGGAGGCCTTTGCTGTGGTCTGGGCACTGAAGAAGTTGAGGCCATACCTGTTTGGCACTCACTTCATTGTTCAGACAGAACACAAACCTCTACTTTGGCTAAAACAAATGAAAGGTGAAAATCCTAAATTGTTGAGGTGGTACATATCCCTACAGGGAATGGACTATACAGTGGAACATAGACCTGGGAGTGCCCAGTCCAATGCAGAAGGACTCTCCAGATATTTCCACTTAGACAATGAAGACCCATCAGGTAATGACTAGTCTTATTGTCCTTCGTTTGGGGGGGGTTGTGTAGGAAAGTACCATCTTGCCTGGCATGTTACCCCCATTTTTCACTGTATATATGCTGTTTTAGTTGTATGTGTCACTGGGAGCTTCCAGACAGGGCCCCAGTGCTCATAAGTGTGCCTGAATGTGTACCTGTGTTATGACTAACTGTCTCACTGAGGCTCTGCTATCCAGAACCTCAGTGGTTATGCTCTCTCATTTCTTTCCAAATTGTCACTAATAGACTAGTGACCAATTTCACCAATTCACATTGGCATACTGGAACACCCTTATAATTCCCTAGTATATGGTACTGAGGTACCAAGGGTATTGGGGCTCCAGAAGATCCCTATGGGCTGCAGTATTTCTTTTGCCACCCATAGGGAGCTCTGACAATTCTTACACAGGCCTGCCACTGCAGCCTGAGTGAAATAATGCACACATTATTTCACAGCCATTTTCACTGCACTTAAGTAACTTATAAGTCACCTATATGTCTAACCTTTACTTAGTAAAGGTTGGGTGCTAAGTTACTTAGTGTGTGGGCACCCTGGCACTAGCCAGAGTGCTCCCACATCGTTCAGGGCAAATTCCCCAGACTTTGTGAGTGCGGGACACCATTACACGCGTGCCCTACACATAGGTCACTACCTATGTGTAGCTTCACAATGGTAACTCCGAATATGGCCATGTAACATGTCTAAGATCATGGAATTGCCCACTCTATGCCATCCTGGCATTGTTGGCACAATCCCATGATCCCACGGGTCTGTAGCTCAGACCGGGTACCGGGTACTGCCAAACTGCCTTTTCAGGGGTTTCACTGCAGCTGCTGCTGCTGCCAACCCCTCAGACAGGTTTCTGCCCTCCTGGGGTCTAGCCAGGCTTGGCCCAGGAAGGCAGAACAAAGGACTTCCTCAGAGAGAGGGTGTTACACCCTCTCCCTTTGGAAAAAGGTTTGAAGGCAGGGACGAGTAGCCTCCCCCAGCCACTGGAAATGCTTTCATCGGCACAGATGTTGCCCATTTCTGCATAAGCCAGTTTACACTGGTTCAGGGATCCCCCAGCCCTGCTCAGGCACGAAACTGGACAAAGGAAAGGGAGTGACCACTCCTCTGACCAGTACCTCCCAGGGGAGGTGCCCAGAGCTCCTCCAGTGTGTCCCAGACATCTGCCATCTTGGAAACAGAGGTGCTGGGGGCACACTGGACTGCTCTGAGTGGCCAGTGCCAGCAGTTGACTTCAGAGGCTCTTACCTCTCTTGGTAGCCAATCCTCCTAACTTGGTAACCAAACCTCCTTTTCTGTCTCTTTAGGGTCTCTGCTTTGGGGAATTCTTCAGATACCGAATGCAAGAGCTCACCAGAGTTCCTCTGCATCTCCCTCTTCACCTTCTACCAAGGATCGACCGCTGACTGCTTCAGGATGCCTGCAAAATTGCAACAAAGTAGCAAGATGACTACCAGCAACATTGTAGCGCTTAATCCTGCCGGCTTTCTCGACTGTTTCCTGGTGGTGCATGCTCTGGGGGTAGCTTGCCTTCACCCTGCACCAGAAGCTCCGAAGAAACCTCCCGTGGGTCGACAGAATCTTCCCCCTGCTAACGCAGGCACCAAAAGACTGCATCACTTGTCCTCTGGGTCCCCTCTCATCCTGACGAGCATGGTCCCTGGAACACAGCAACTCTGTCCAAGTGACTGCCACAGTCCAGTGACTCTTCAGTCCAAGTTTGGTGGAGGTAAGTCCCTGCCTCCCCACGCTAGACTGCAAAGCTGTGTACCGCGTGATTTGCAGCTGCTCTCGCTCCTGTGCACTCTTCCAGGATTTCTTTCGTGCACAGCCAAGCCTGGGTCCCCAGCACTTCGTCCTGCAGTGCACAACCTTCTGAGTTGTCCTCCGACGTCATGGGACCCCCTTTTATAACTTCACGTGGACTCCGGTTCACTCTTCTTCCAAGTGCCTGTTGGGGTACTTCTGCGGGTGCTGCCTGCTTCTGTGAGGACTCTCTGAGTTGCTGAGTTCCCCCTTTCCTAGTGGCAACATAATGGTCCTTCTTGGTCCTCAGCAGCACCCAAAAACCTCTACTGCGACCCTTGCAGCTAGCAAGGCTTGTTTGCAATCTTTCTGCGTGTGAACACCTCTGCAAGCTTCATCGCGACGTGTGACATCAGTCTTCCAAAGGAGAAGTTCCTAGTCCTCTTCTTTCTTGCAGAACTCCAAGCTTCTTCCAACCGGTGGCAGCTTCCTTGCACCTTCAGCTGGCATTTCCGGGGCTCCTGCCTCCTCTCGACACTATCGCGACTATTGGACTTGGTCCCCTTGTCTTACAGGTACTCAGGTCCAGAAATCCATTGTCAGTACACTGCTGGTGTTTGTTCTTCCTGCAGAATCCCCCTATCACGACTTCTGTGCTCTCTGGGGGTAGTAGCTGTACTTTACTCATACTTTTCAGGGTCTTGGGGTGGGGTATTTTTCTAACCCTCACGGTTCTCTTACAGTCCCAGCAACCCTCTACAAGCTCACATAGGTCTGGGATCCATTCGTGGTTCGTATTCCACTTTTGGAGTATATGGTTTGTGTTGCCCCTATACCTATGTGCTCGTATTGCAACCTATTGTAATTCTACACTGTTTGCATTACTTTTTGTGCGCTTACTTACCTAATTTTGGTTTGTGTACATATAACTTGTGTATAGTACTTACCTTCTTACTGAGGGTACTCACTGAGATACTTTTGGCATATTGTCATAAAAATAAAGTATCTTTATTTTTAGTAACTCTAAGTACTGTGTTTTCTTATGATATTGTGCATATGATATAAGTGGTATAGTAGGAGCTTTGCATGTCTCCTAGTTCAGCCTAAGCTGCTTTGCCATAGCTACCTTCTATCAGTCTCAGCTGCTAGAAACACCTTTTCCACACTAATAAGGTATAACTGGACCTAGCACAAGGTGTAAGTACCTCTGGTACCCACTACAAGCCAGGCCAGCCTCCTACTTTGGTTGTGCAGTGGTGGGATAAGTACTTGTAACTACTTACTGCTTTGTCATTGTGTACTTTTCATAAGAGAATCATATACAAAACAGTTCAGTGTATGTACACTTAACCAAAAAGTTTTGCTTTTCTCCTCTAAAACTTTTTACAAAGTTCTGAAAAGTTTCCTAAAACTTCTAAAAGTTTTCTAAAAGTTAGAAAACGTTTTTCTTCTCTGTTCTTTAAAAAGTTCTGAAACTTTTTCTTCCTTCTCACTATCTCTAAAACTTTTGCTATCATGTCTGTGGTAGATTCAGCTCTTAAAACTGTCAATACAATTTATGACAATTTGAATTATAAGAGCCTAAGGAGTCTCTGCTTAGATAGAGGTTTAGTGAAATGAAAAAGAACCCTACAAAAGAGTTTCTGTTTAACATGCTTATTGTAAATGATGAGTCCCATGCAGGCCCATCAGATGAGAGGTTAATAGAGGCTTCCCAGTTGACTCAGAGGAACACCTTGAGGAAGGTGGGGAGGGTTCTGAACAGGGTCTGCCCCTTAGCAGGACACCCAGTAATGTTGGTAGTAATGGAGGTTCCCATTACAGTAGGGCAGCCTTTATTCCTAGAGGCCAAGTTTCTAGGGTTCAGTCAGTTAGGGACAGATCCCTGTCTGTAGTTTCCAACTTGTCTTCTGTGTCAAAGCATTCCCAACCCACCCACCCTGAGGATAAATTGTTAGAAAGGGAACTCAAAAAGTTGAGAGTTGAAGAGACCAGACTGAAGGTTAAACAGCAACAGCCGGCCTTAGATAGGGAATCCCTAGACATTGAAAAGGAAAGACAGAGGCTGGGGTTAGGACCCCATGGTGGCAGAGAGCAGTATTCCTGATAATAATCCTGTTAGAGAGCATGATTCCAGGAATCTGCATATGATAGTTCCCCCTTACAAGGAGGGGGATGACAGCAACAAGTGGTTTGCTGCACTTGAGAGGGCCTGTATGGTAGAGGGGGTCCCTCAAAGGCAGTGGGCTGCTATTTTGTGGCTATCTTTCAATGGAAAGGGTAGGGATAGTGTTGGACTTTTTGCCTTACGCAGGGTCATCCCCAGTCTTTTTGCCTCCTTCCTCCTGGTTTTTCTGAACTCTCACTGTTGGCTCTAGGACTCTGAGCACTTTGGGCCAGATGTAGGTAGGGAAAAATTAGCGAGTCGGAAATTGCGAGTCGTTGCGACTCGCAATTTCCGACTCGCTAAATGCAATGCAAGAAGAAAACGCGAGGACAATTTGCGACTCGCAAATGCAGTCGCACCGCAGATAGCGAGTCTGCTGTTTGCGAGGTCGCTTTTTGCGACCGCGCAAAAAACAGACACGCAATTTGCGAGTGGGTGTCGCAAATTGCGACTGTGCCGCAAATTGAATGCAGGCGCTGCAGAACACTCTGGAAAACACTTCCTGGCACATGATGATGACATCACAGCCAGGAAGTTTACAAATACATCTGGGAGGAGGGAGGACCACACCCATTTTCAACTGCTACACTGCAAACACACAGAACAGCAGCTACCATGGCAGAGACCCCAAGGAAGCGAAAACTCAAGTTTGCAGAAAAAGAGCTGGAGGTGTTGACCGAGGAGTGTTGTCAGCACCATGACCAACTGTTTGGAAGGGCAGCCCTCACCGTGCCAGACTCAGAGAAAAGGAGACTATGGATGGACATCCAGGAAAAAGTTAACTCCCTGGGTGTCAGCCACCGGAGCATCGATGAACTCAAGAAAAGGTGGTACGACCTGCGCTCCTGGACCAAGGAGAGGGTGGCAGAGCGGCTCCGGGAGATGAGGGGCACCGGAGGGGGACCATCAACATTACCACCACCCACACCCCTGGAGGAAAGGGTAGAGGAGACCCTTGAGCCTGAGGCAGTATGCGGGATGGGAGAGCTGGTCACATCTGAGCCAGGACCATCAACCGGTGAGTAACATGAGACATGCATGTACCCCCATTAATGCCATACCCCCACCCACCTTGTACACAGGAGCATACACAACCAAAATAGCTCCATTTCAGAGTAGCAGTCACCAGAATGGTGCATTATGGGCAATGTAGTCAGGTAGGCAGTTTATAGGCAACAGTTTATTAGGAAGTTGACAACAGATAGTAGATACTGACAGTGTGTTCTCAATGTCCCACAGGTCTCCCACAAGACACCCCCACCAGCCAAAGCAGCCAGGGGCCACTGGTCAGCCAGCAGCCAACAGAGGGATCAGGACCAGCCACCACTGCAACCTGCACCACCAACACCCTGTCCCCTCACGAAACACCAGTTGGCATATTGGTGCGTGAGCCTGCACCAGGTCCCAGCCAAAGTGCCACAGTAGACGTCACAGAGCCTCCACCGCATCGCAGGCAACGTGGGAATTCATCATCACAGCAGCAGGCAGAGTCAGGGGATGCCTCCATTTCACGTACTGAGGCCGCACTCTTACGGGGTCAGCGCCTGCAGACACAAGAGATCAGGAGGATGACAGGGGCATTGTGGCGCATTGAGCGCAATCAAGGCAACACCATGCAGCTTGTACATTCAGAGTTGCAACAGATAAATACACACATGGGTGACCTTGCACTCTCCATGCGTCAACTTGTGGCTGGACTGCTAACGCAGACAGAGAGTGCACGGCGTCAGGACAGGCAGCTGCTGAACTGCCTAGACAGGATGTCAGCATCCATTGTAAGGCTGGCCGTGAACACTACTGGTCTTTCTAGGCGCATGGTCAGCCTCCAAGTGGACATGGGCCACTTTGCCAGTGATGTGGCACGTGGACTGGGCCGTCTCAGACACGCTGTTGACTTAATGGAGGCACGGCAGGTGTCCAGGGGCACAGGCGACACGCCATCAAGATAGCGAGGAGGGCTCCACCGTCAGCAGTGTCTCTGCCGGTGACACCAGGGTGCTTCGCAGTGGAAGCGCAAGGTAGGGCACTGCTGACCCCCCAAGTACCAGCCATGCTTGCCGAGGCCGGCGTAGGGTTTGAGCTCCACACAGTCCTGGTGTTGGGGCACATGAAGTCAATGTGTCCCATGCCAGGTGGACTTTTCAAGCCCCTGACCTGTTCAAAATGTATATAGTTTTTTTGTTTGCACTAATTAAATCACTTGTTCTTTCCACTTAACACATGGACTCTTTGTGTGTGACATTAGTGAGTATGGTAACAGTTAGCACGTACCTTCCAAAGTATTGGTTTGCAATGTGTTCCCGTCTCAGTCTGCCTTGATTTGCTATGCTTCTATCCCCATGATGGCGATGTGGTGGCTCTTGCTCTTCATCCTCAGAATCAGGGTCTTCAGGGGTGAGAGGTAGCCTACGTCTGGTGGCAATGTTGTGCAGTATAGCGCATGCGACAACGATCTTGAAAGCTGTTATTGGGGTATACTGGAGGGCACCTCCACTTCTGTGGAGGCATCTGAATCTTGCTTTCAGCAGTCCAAAGGTCCGTTCAATGATATTCCTGGTCCTCTTATGTGCACTGTTGTATCGCCTCTCTGTCTCATTGCTGGGTGTTAAGTACGGGGTAAGTATCCATGGTCGGAGTGCATATGCACTGTCACCTGTTTTGCAAAAAAAGTACAATGTTAGCTGGGCATGGATGGTTTCCACATTGACCTGTGTGTATGTCTGCAAGATGTTTTCAGCTCTACCCAGGAGGTATCCGTCTCCAAACTCCCCACATTCTAGGCGTTGGTATATTCCACTGTCCCTAAAAATGTAGGAGTCATGAGTACTCCCTGGAAATTTGGCTACCATGTCAGTGATGACATAATGGGCGTCACATACCACCTGGATGTTGAGTGAGTGGGTACACTTCCGATTGCGGAACAGATATTCCAGGTTTGCAGGAGGGCATATTTGTATATGTGTCCCGTCTACACACCCTATGACATGGGGGAAGTTGGCAATCCTGTAGAATTCCAATTTGGTGCTGTTAATTTCTGCCTCATTCCTGGGTAGGTATATGTATCTGGACATGTGTGTGAGTAAGGCGTCTAGGAATTCCCTAAAGAATCGAGAGAGTGAACTTTGGGATACCCCACCTGCCACAGTAATGACCCCCTGATAACTACCCGAGGCCAAGAGGTGCAGTGAGCATAGCACTTGCACATGCGTAGGGATGGCGCAGCCGAGCACAGTCTGGCGTTGTAGCTGTGGTTTGAGTAATTCTATTAAATCTAGTATAGCTGCACTGCTGAGTCTATATTTGTCATAAATCTCCTCTGTTGGTTGGAAAAGTGTCTGCCTGGTTCTGTATATCTTCTCCTGCCTCTGGCTCCTCCTCCTCCTCTGCTGTGCAGCGTGGGCTCTCCTTCTCATTCCTATCACATATATCTCCGCCATCTTGGGTAACCCAGATGCCTTCTGGGTCTCCTTTTATACTTTGGTAATGGTTACCACCTGCTCTGAGTTAGTGGTAAATTGGAAGTGCAAAATGGGCTTTTAGCGACTAGTCGCAATTTGCTATTGCATATGGTTTGCGACTCGCAAATTGCGACTTCCTATTTGCGGGTCGCAAAATGGGGTCGCAATTTTTGCGAGTCGGTAATGGCTTGCGTCGCATTTTGTGAGTCGGAAATGGGATTTTTGCATCCCATTTCCGAAATTGCGGGGTCGCAAATTGCGATTCGGGCCCTTTGCGACTCTCAAAAGTTTCCTACATCTGGCCCTTTGTCACTGCTGACCAGCGCTAAAGTGTAGGTGCTCTCCCATCTAAAGTTGGTATGATTGGCTTATACCTAATTGGCATATTTAATTTACCTATAAGTCCCTTGTACAGTGGTATCTCTATACCCAGGGCCTGTAAATTAAATACTACTAGTGCGCCTGCAGCGCTGCTTGCGCCACCCACTGAAGTAGACTTTCAAAACTGTCTCAGGCCTGATAGCGCAGGGCCTGTGTGCGCAGTTTTCTGCCACAGGGACCTGGCACCTAAACTTACTTGCCAGGCCCAGAACTCCCCTTTTACTACATGTAAGTCACCCCTAAGGTACGCCGTAGCTAGCCCTATGGGCAGGGTGCCATGTATCTAGAAAGGCAGGACATGTGCCATATTGCATGGCCTGTCCTGGTAGTGACGAACAGCCTAACTTGGTGTCTCACTGCTGTGAGTGCTGCCTTCTCATAGGATTGCATTGGAAATGCCCTGCCTTATGTGTAAGGGGTATTGTCTGATTTATGAGGGGTAGTGTAGGCATGTTTGGTATGGTTGTGATGGTGATAATAAATGCTGCTTACTGGTGTGGGTGTATTTTTTATTACTATCACAGAAATGCCACTTCTAGAAAGTGTGCATTTATCTGTGCTTATGACTCTGGTGTTTTGCAGCTTGACTCCAATCCACGTCTGGGCAGAGTGACAGTTGGGGCTTTGTGCATACTTTTCAGACAGCCTGTAAACAGGAGGGTGGAGGTGTCACAGAGGTGCATCTGCATACTGAATAGTCTTCCTGGGCTGAGAGAAGGGAGAGGCGGGGCACAACTACATTTGTAAAGGCTGTGCCCTGGCCTCACACAATAGGGTCGTTAACCCCCCACTGATGTTTGGAGCCTGTGCTGAAAGGAGAGAGGGGGCACTCCCAGAACCAGTTTTAACTGGCTGGAACCTCCTCTCCCTATCATTGTAAAACACTGTAAGAACTGACTATAAGTACTGTGGAATTTTCCCCACAATTTGAACATTCTTAGAACTTGAAACTGGACACAGAACGCTGATGAATGGACTCACCAGGAAACCACCCTGGACTGCTGCTGCTGTGCTGACCTGTGACCTGCCTGGTCACTAGGAGTAACTGCCACTGCTGGTAACCCCTTGTGCTGGCCTGTAACTGGACCCACCAGCCCTGTGCTTTTTCTTGTCTGGCTTGCTCCCAGGGAAAGGGTGCTGAGGCCCCTGACCCCTGCGAACGATCTCTGCAACTTTGCCCGAAGCGCTTTGACAAGGCGCTCTCTTAATTGCGGAGGACAAATCACCCCCGCAGCCCAGGCTGCAGATGTGGCCTTAGCACTTTGAAAAGTGCTTTATTTTTGCTCCCCGTTTCACCGCCGCAGCCGGGTCCTGTGCAATCCTGAAGCGCGTTGGATCGCGCTACATTTTAGCCTCGGGGGACTGTTGCCGAGCAGGGAGGAGCTGGTGCGCCCCTCCCCATGCCCCCGGGGCATCTAAAAACAAACGTGGAGCACGAGTGCTCCTGTCGTGCCCCCGGGGAGAAGCGCTCTCCGTGGAGCGCCCCCGGGGCACTGGCAGACACCGACTTTGGTGCCTGCCTCTGTCGATCTCAATTGAAGGCCGGGCGGAGGGAAGGAAACCTCATCGGAGGTTCCCTCCGGCCCCAACGAGGCCGTCCTGCTCTATGGTGATCGCGAGCAGGGCAGAAGTCTCGCCGGAGGCCCCCTGCGATGCCAGTCTCTGGCTTGGCCCTTGTGTGGGCCAGTACTGATTTCTTTGGCCCTCCCCTATCGGGGAGGGCCAGTTAGGGCCCGGGGGGCCCTACAACGACCGCGTGTCCCAGGAGGGACCCGCCCCTGACACGGAGGGGGTGCGTGGCACCCCCCTCCTTTTGGCATTCTCCCTGGATGGTGACCCCCCCTCAGGAGGGCCGTGGGGCCCCCAGGGATCGCGGGCCCCAGGAGTGGCCCATTAGGAGTACAGAGGGGGTGTGTGCCACCCCCCTCTCACTCAGAATTGCCAGGAGGCCCCCGTTTTGCGCAGAGGAGCGCCGGGGGCCTCATTTCTTTTTATTCAATAGGCACTGGAGGTGCCTTCATCAAGTCAGGTACTTCTAAGTGACAATATATATACCACAAGTTCTTACTAGAGATTTTATTGCATTATATATTGCCTACCTGTTCTATGATGTTTTTATACATGTGTGCAAATGTTCCTTTTATGGGCATGACTTGCTAATATGTTTCCCTAACTTGCCATAAGGTTTTCTAATGTTCATACTATGGGCGTTTTATGATATTCTTATGACAAGTGTTCTAATGAGATAACGTGTTTCCTGACTACTGCTTATGTTGCAGAATACTGAGTAACCTATGTGTTATGTGTGACTACTGCTAATTTGCGGAGTAACTAATGTGTAACGTTCTGACAACTGCTAAGGTAGCAGGATAGTACTGATATGTGATGTTTGGTCTAATAATTGCGTTGTGTACAATACAGTATATTTTCATATAATCTGGTGTTGTGTTTCCTTTGTGGTGGGGATATTGCGTCACATGTGTTGTGTGTGTTGTGCAAATGCTTTACACATTGCCTCCGGGTTAAGCCTGACTGCTCGTGCCAAGCTACCAAGGGGGTGAGCAGGGGTTATCTTGGACGTGTAACTCCCTTGCCCTGACTAGAGTGGGTAAGTTCTGCCTGGCTGAGGTGCATACCCTAGCCAACCAGAAACCCCATTTCTAACATTGGTCGTCAGCGGTGAGGATAGGACTTGTGCTTGCACAATACCATTGTGACTCATTATTTCACTGCAAGGATTGCGTTTAGACCATCACATGTTTGGCTTCTCTTAACTTTCTCTCCTTGGTCATTTTTCCTGTTTTCAGTTCTCACGCTTGGGTATTGTGGTTGTCACATTTGAGTTATTTGTAGCTTTTCAAGATGGGACTTACCTTTGATTTAGAGGACCTGCCGTTTTACACGCAGGAGGAATTAGAGGGGTTCTGTAGAGAGAGAGGGCTGCCTGTAGAAGGGGACCTCAGGAGATCTCTGAATTTCTTTGAAAGGTTTGTGACATATACCCAGGGAGGGAGTGTGCTTAGGGAGTACCCAGAGGATCCTGAGTGTAGCGAGGGTTCCCAATGGGAGGGCTCCCAGACCTCATCCCTAGAGAGTGGTAGGGAGACTGATCAGGAGGGTGAGAATGACTGGTTGGGGACGCCACTTGACAGGGAAGGCCCCAGTGATAGGGAGTCCCTTGCTGGGTCCAGTGTAAGAAGCAGGGCTACCTCTCATTCCTTGACGCCTGATGAGCTAAGAGATAGGCGGGAAGTGAGGGACCTGAAGTTGCAGTTAGCATGCCTAGCTGTTGAGGAGAGAAGGGCTGAGGTAGAGAAGGCCTTAGTACAGGAGAGAATGTCAGAGGCAGAGAGGGCCTTTGCCAGAGAAAGACTCGCTCTAGAGCGCAGTCTGAAGGTTCTGGACTCATCAGCGCTGCAGGTGGAGTCCAGTGGTGGCAGCAATGTATAGTGCTGTAGCAAAGATGTTCCTCACATACCCATAGATCTGGTACCTAGGTTCCAAGAGGGGGGTGACATACGTCAGTGGTTAAAGGAATATGAGAGGGCTCTGGTACAGCGCAGGATCCCTGAGAAGGATTGGGGAACTGGCCTAGGGAGCTTTATTCCTGAGGAGGGGTGGGATGCCCTACTGACTCTAGAAGAGAGTGACAGGGAGGGGTAAGCCCGCTGTAAAGAATGCACTGATTGTGAAGTATGGTTTTTCCCCTGAGGAATACAGAAAAAGGTTTAGGGGTGGTAAGAAACTGTCCCACCAGTCTTGGGAGGAGTATGTGGAGGATTGCTGCATTGCACTAGATGGATGGGTGAAGGGTAGCAAAGTAAACAATTTTGAAGGGCTGTTTAATCTGATTGTCAGAGAGCACCTGCTTCGTTGTTGTTTGTCAGAGTTACGCCAACACTTGTCAGTGTGTGAGCTCTCTGACCCCAGGGAGCTTGCAAAGGAGGCAGACTTCTGGTTGCGTACCAGAGGGTCTGGTGTGGGATTAGGTGGTGTTCCTAATGAGAGTGGTCTAGGTGTTTCCCAACCAGGTGTGGTGGGAAAGGCTTGTGTCCCAGGTAGGTCCCAGTGTATTGGGACGGGTAAGGCACCCCATGTCCAGTCTCAGATGAGAGGGAATGGGGTTGGGCTGAGGCCCGGGGTACCCAAGCTCCAGTCCCAGGTCCTGGAGGATTCCATGAGTGAACGCCAGGAGGTGAGCCTAGCCTGTGCCGTAGGGCCAGCTGTTCAGAAGGATCCCATTTTGTCATTAGGACTTGGGCAGATGGCTGGTGATGTCCTGGTGTCTGGTAGTCTCGCTCTACAGCGGAGGAGGCAGAAATCCAGGCATAGGGTTAATAGGGGGCTGCGGGCCCCAGTGGAGAACCTGGAGGGTCAGGGGTCAGCTCTGACAGCAGAGCCCCCCAGGAATGACCTTGGTGAGACCATTTCTGGGCTGGGGGGGATCCAGACTCTGTCAGATGGGCAGAGGTCAGGAGACCTGCGCCAGCCAGACTCTTGTGTGGCCCTTGGGGAAGGTGTTTCCCTGGTGGGGGGTAGGTGTGCCCCGCAGGAAGTCCTGGTGCACCAGGCAATGATTCAACCGCAGGGTGGTGACTCTGGGTTGGATGATCAGGTTCAGGGGGTAAACTCTGACCTGATGGGGAGTAGGTGTGCTCCAAACGAAGTCCTGGTGCACCAGGCAGTGGTTCAATCGCAGGGTAGTGACTCTGGGTTGGATTGCCAGATTCAGGGGGTATGCTCTGATCTGGTAGGGGGTAGGTGTGCTCCCAAGGAAGTCCTGGTTCGCTGGGCAATGGTCCAGTCTAAGGGCGTTGTTCCTGGACTAGATAGACAGGTTCAGGGGGTAAACTCTGACCTGGTTGGGGGGGTGGTTAGTGTGCTCACCTCCCCGTGTGAAACGTCTGGTTGCTTCTCCCGAGGTGGGGAGACGCAAGACTCTGGAAGTGGGGTTCAGGGAGGGGGAAGCCCGCCCTGGACCCCGGTGCAACCCAAGGGTGTCGTCCCTAGGTTGGGTGGTCAGTCGCCAGGTAGTGATCCTGGGCTGGCGAGAGAGTTGTGCAGGGCTGCTGTACCCAGCACCCTGGCAAGTGTGGATTCTGGTGATACCCCTCCAAGGAGAGGAGGGTGGGATCCTAGACAGAGGGGTAGAGGGAGGAGAGCCTCGCCTCTAGCCCCTGTAGAACGTATGGGTGCAGACCCTACGTTGGTGGATCAGTGGCAGGGTAGAGCCCCTGAACTGATTGGAAGTGGAGTGGAGACAGTTCGCTTTGCACCTGGGGCTACCGCCCCCCACTCATTATGGTTTCAGAGACCAGAGGCTCCTAGATGGCCTGGGTGCCTGGTTATGGCCATTGGCAGCTAGAGAACCCCAGTGGGTTGGTCTAGGCTGCCTAGGAAGCATTGACAGAGAGATCCAAGTGGAGTCAGGAAGGCGTAGAACTGGAACATGCCCCTGCTGTTGTGGGCCTGGGTCCTTGTTCTATCGCCCCAATCAGGGAAGTACATCAAGGTATTGATTGTTCTCACCTGGCTTTTGGCTGGTAGGGGGTTGTGTTGGACTTTTTGCCTTACGCAGGGTCATCCCCAGTCTTTTTACCTCCTGGTTTTTCTGACCTCTCGCTGTTGGCTCTAGGACTCTGAGCACTTTATCACTGCTGACCAGCGCTAAAGTGCAGGTGCTCTCCCATCTAAAGTTGGTATATTTGGCTTATACCTAATTGGCATATTTAATTTACCTATAAGTCCCTTGTACAGTGGTATCTCTATACCCAGGGCCTGTAAATTAAATACTACTAGTGGGCCTGCAGCGCTGCTTGCGCCACCCACTGAAGTAGACTTTCAAACCAGTCTCAGGCCTGCTAGCGCAGGGCCTGTGTGCGCAGTTTTCTGCCACAGGGACCTGGAACCTAAACTTACTTGCCAGGCCCAGAACTCCCCATTTACTACAGGTAAGTCACCCCTAAGGTACGCCCTAGCTAGCCCTATGGGCAGGGTGCCATGTATGTAGAATGGCAGGACATATGCCATATTGCATGGCCTGTCCTGGTAGTGACAAACAGCCTAACTTGGTGTCTCACTGCTGTGAGTGCTGCCTTCTCATAGGATTGCATTAGAAATGCCCTGCCTTATGTGTAAGAGGTATTGTCTGATTTATGAGGGGTAGTGTAGGCATGTTTGGTATGGTTGTGATGGTGATAATAAATGCTGCTTACTGGTGTGGGTGTATTTTTTATTACTATCACAGAAATGCCACTTCTAGAAAGTGCACATTTATCTGTGCTTATGACTGGTGTTTTGCAGCTTGACTCCAATCCACGTCTGGGCAGAGTGACAGTTGGGGCTTTGTGCATACTTTTCAGACAGCCTGTACACAGGGAGGGTGGAGGTGTCACAGAGGTGCATCTGCATACTGAATAGTCTTCCTGGGCTGAGAGAAGGGAGAGGCGGGCACACCTATATTTGTAAAGGCTGTGCCCTGGCCTCACACAATAGGGTCGTTAACCCCCCACTGATGTTTGGAGCCTGTGCTGAAAGGAGAGAGGGGGCACTCCCAGAACAAGTTGTAACTGGCTGGAACCTCCTCTCCCTATCATTGTAAAACACTGTAAGAACTGACTATAAGTACAGGGGAATTTTCCCCACAATTTGAACATTCTTGGAACTTGAAACTGGACACAGAACGCTGATGAATGGACTCACCAGGAAACCACCTTGGACTGCTGCTGCTGTGCTGACCTGTGACCTGCCTGGTCACTAGGAGGAACTGCCACTGCTGGTAACCCCTTGTGCTGGCCTGTAACTGGGCCCACCAGCCCTGTGCTTTTTCTTGTCTGGCTTGCTCCAGGGACAGGGTGCTGTGGCCCCTGACCCCTGCAAACGATCTCTGCAACTGCTATCCCGAAGCGCTTTGACAAGCCGCTCTCTTAATTGCGGAGGACAAATCACCACCGCAGCCCAGGCTGCAGATGTGGCCTTAGCACTTTGAAAAGTGCTTTATTTTTGCTCCCCGATTCACCGCCGCAGCCGGGTCCCGTACAATCCTGAAGCGCGTTGGATCGCGCAACATTTTAGCCTCGGGGGACTGTTGCTGAGCAGGGAGGAGCTGGCGCGTCCCTCCCCGTGCCCCCGGGTCATCTAAAAACAAACGTGGAGCAAGAGTGCTCCTGTCGTGCCCCGGGGAGAAGCGCTCTCTGTGCAGCACCCCCGGGGCACTGGCAGGCACCGACTTTGGTGCCTGCCTCCGTCGCGTTCAATTGAAGGCCGGGCGGAGGGAAGGAAACCTCATCGGAGGTTCCCTCCGGCCCCAACGAGACCGTCCTGCTCTTTGGTGATCGCGAGCAGGGCGGAAGCCTCGCCGGAGGCCCCCTGCGACGCCAGTCCCTGGCTTGGCCCTTGTGTGGGCCAGTACTGATTTCTTTGCCCCCCCCCCATCGGGGAGGGCCAGTTAAGTCCCGAGAGGGCCCTACAACGACCGCGTGTCCCAGGAGGGACCCGGCCCTGACACGGAGGGGGTGCGTGGCGCCCCCCTCCTTTTGGCATTCTCCCTGGATGGTGACCCCCCCTCAGGAGGGCCGGTGGAGGTCCAGGGGTCCCCCAGGGATCGCGGGCCCCAGGAGGGGCCCGTTAGGAGTACAGAGGGGGTGTGTGCCACCCCCCTCTCAACCAGAATTGCCAGGAGGCCCCCGTTTTGCGCAGAGGAGCGCCGGGGGCCTCATTTCTTTTCATTTAATAGGCACTGGAGGTGCCTTCATTAAGTCAGGTACTTCTAAGTGACAATATATATACCACAAGTTCTTACTAGAGATTTTATTGCATTATATATTGCCTACCTGTTCTATGATGTTTTTATACATGTGTGCAAATGTTCCTTTTATGGGCATGACTTGCTAATATGTTTCCCTAACTTGCCTTAAGGTTTTCTAATGTTCCTACTATGGGCGTTTTATGATATTCTTATGACAAGTGTTCTAATGTGATAACGTGTTTCCTGACTACTGCTTATGTTGCAGAATACTGAGTAACCTATGTGTTATGTGTGACTACTGCTAATTTGCAGAGTAACTAATGTGTAACTTTCTGACAACTGCTAAGGTAGCAGGATAGTACTGATATGTGATGTTTGGTCTGATAATTGCATTGTGTACAATACAGTATATTTTCATATAATCTGGTGTTGTGTTTCCTTTGTGGTGGGGATATTGCGTCACATGTGTTGTGTGTGTTGTGCAAATGCTTTACACATTGCCTCCGGGTTAAGCCTGACTGCTCGTGCCAAGCTACCAAGGGGGTGAGCAGGGGTTATCTTGGACATGTAACTCCCTTGCCCTGACTAGAGTGGGTAAGTTCTGCCTGGCTGAGGTGCATACCCTCGCCAACCAGAAACCCCATTTCTAACATTGGTCGTCAGCGGTGAGGATAGGACTTGCGCTTGCACAATACCATTGTGACTCATTATTTCACTACAAGGATTGCGTTTAGACCATCACGTTTGGCTTCTCTTAACTTTCTCTCTTTGGTAATTTTTCCTGTTTTCAGTTCTCACCCTTGGGTATTGTGGTTGTCACATTTGAGTTATTTGTACCTTTTCAAGATGGGACTTACCTTTGATTTAGATGGCCTGCCGTTTTACACGCAGGAGGAATTAGAGGGGTTCTGTAGAGAGAGAGGGCTGCCTGTAGAAGGGGACCTCAGGAGATCTCTGAATTTCTTTGAAAGGTTTGTGACATATACCCAGGGAGGGAGTGTGCTTAGGGAGTACCCAGAGGATCCTGAGTGTAGCGAGGGTTCCCAATGGGAGGGCTCCCAGACCTCATCCCTAGAGAGTGGTAGAGAGACTGATCAGGAGGGTGAGAATGACCGGTTGGAGACGCCAGTTGACAGGGAAGGCCCCAGTGATAGGGAGTCCCTTGCTGGGTCCAGTGTAAGAAGCAGGGCTACCTCTCATTCCTTGACGCCTGATGAGCTAAGAGATAGGCGGGAAGAGAGGGACCTGAAGTTGCAGTTAGCGTGCCTAGCTGTTGAGGAGAGAAGGGCTGAGGTAGAGAAGGCCTTAGTACAGGAGAGAATGTCAGAGGCAGAGAGGGCCTTTGCCAGAGAAAGACTCGCTCTAGAGCGCAGTCTGAAGGTTCTGGACTCACCAGCGCTGCAGGTGGAGTCCAGTGGTGGCAGAAATGTACAGTGCTGTAGTAAAGATGTTCCTCACTTACCCATAGATCTGGTACCTAGGTTCCAAGAGGGGGGTGACATACGTCAGTGGTTAAAGGAATATGAGAGGGCTCTGGTGGAGCACAGGATCCCTGAGAAGGATTGGGGAACTGGTCTAGGAAGATTTATTCAAGAGGAGGGGAGGGATTCCCTACTGACTCTAGAAGAGAGTGACAGGGAGAGGTACCCCGCTGTAAAGAATGCACTGATTGTGAAGTATGGTTTTTCCCCTGAGGAATACAGAAAAAGGTTTAGGGGTGGTAAGAAACTGTCCCACCAGTCTTGGGAGGAGTATGTGGAGGATTGCTTCATCGCACTAGATGGATGGGTGAAGGGTAGCACAGTAAACAATTTTGAAGGGCTGTTTAATCTGATTGTCAGAGAGCACCTGCTTCGTTGTTGTTTTTCAGAGTTACGCCAACACTTGTCAGTGTGTGAGCTCTCTGACCCCAGGGAGCTTGCAAAGGAGGCAGACTTCTGGTTGCGTACCAGAGGGTCTGGTGTGGCATTAGGTGGTGTTCCTAATGAGAGTGGTCTAGGTGTTTCCCAACCAGGTGTGGTGGGAAAGGCTTGTGTCCCAGGTAGGTCCTAGTGTATTGGGGCGGGTAAGGCACCCCATGTCCAGTCTCAGATGAGAGGGAATGGGGTTGGGCTGAGGCCCAGGGTACCTGAGCTCCAGTCCCAGGTCATGGAGGGTTCCATGAGTGAACGCCAGGAGGTGAGCCTAGCCTGTGCCGTAGGGCCAGCTGTTCAGAAGGATCCCATTTTGTCATTAGGACTTGGGCGGGTGGCTGGTGATAGTGTTCCGCCGGTCCTGGTGTCTGGTAGTCTCGCTCTACAGCGGAGGAGGCGGAAATCTAGGCATAGGGTTGAGAGGGGGCTGCGGGCCCCAGTGGAGAACCTGGAGGGTCAGGGGTCAGCTCTGACAGCAGAGCCCCCCCAGGAATGACCTTGGTGAGACCATTTCTGGGCTGGGGGGATCCAGACTCTGTCAGATGGGCAGAGGACAGGAGACCTGCACCAGCCAGACTCTTGTGTGGCCCTTGGGGAAGGTGTTTCCCTGGTGGGGGGTAGATGTGCCCTCCAGGAAGTCCTGGTGCACCAGGCAATGATTCAACCACAGGGTGGTGACTCTGGGTTGGATGATCAGGTTCAGGGGGTAAACTCTGACCTGATGGGGAGTAGGTGTGCTCCCAGGGAAGTCCTGGTGTGCCAGGCAGTGGTTCAACCGCAGGGTAGTGACTCTGGGTTGGATTGCCAGATTCAGGGGGTAAGCTCTGATCTGGTAGGGGGTAGGTGTGTTCCCAAGGAAGACCTGGTTCGCTGGGCAATGGTCCAGTCTAAGGGTGTCGTCTCTGGACTAGATAGACAGGTTCAGGGGGTAAACTCTGACCTGGTTGGGGGGGGCGGTTAGTGTGCTCACCTCCCCGTGTGAAACTTCTGGTGGCTTCTCCCGAGGTGGGGAGACGCAGGACTCTGGAAGTGGGGTTCAGGAAGGGGGAAGCCTGCCCCGGACCCCGGTGCAACCCAAGGGTGTTGTCCCTAGATTGGGTGGTCAGTCGCCAGGTAGTGATCCAGGGCTGGCGAGAGAGTTGTGCAGGGCTGCTGTACAAAGCACCCTGGCAAGTGTGGATTCTGGTGATACCCCTCCTAGGAGAGGAGGGCGGGATCCTAGACAGAGGGGTAGAGGGAGGAGAGCCTCGCCTCTACCCCTGTAGAACCTATGGGTGCGGACCCTAGGTTGGTGGATCAGTGGCAGGGTAGAGCCCCTGAACTGATTGGAAGTGGAGAGGAGACAGGTCGCTTTGCACCTGGGGCTACCGCCCCCCACTCATTATGGTTTCAGAGACCAGAGGCTCCTAGAAGGCCTGGGGACTGGTTATGGCCATTGGCAGCTAGAGAACCCCCATGGTTTGGTCTAGGCTGCCTGGGAAGCATTGACAGAGAGATCCAAGTGTAGTCCGGAAGGCGTAGAACTGGAACATGCCCCTGCTGTTGTGGGTCTGGGTCCTTGTTCTATCGCCCCAATCAGGGAAGTACATCAAGGTATTGATTGTTCTCCCCTGGCTTTTGGCTGGTAGGGGGTTGTGTTGGACTTTTTGCCTTATGAAGGGTCATCCCCAGTCTTTTTGCCTCCTTCCTCCTGGTTTTTCTGACCTCTCGCTGTTGGCTCTAGGACTCTGAGCACTTTATAACTGCTGACCAGCGCTAAAGTGCAGGTGCTCTCCCATCTAAAGTTGGTATGATTGGCTTATACCTAATTGGCATATTTAATTTACCTATAAGTCCCTTGTACAGAGGTATCTCTATACCCAGGGCCTGTAAATTAAATACTACTAGTGTGCCTGCAGCGCTGCTTGCGCCACCCACTGAAGTAGACTTTCAAACCTGTCTCAGGCCTGCTAGCGCAGAGCCTGTGTGCGCAGTTTTCTGCCACAGGGACCTGGCACCTAAACTTACTTGCCAAGCCCAGAACTCCCTTTTTACTACAGGTAAGTCACCCCTAAGGTACGCCCTAGCTAGCCCTATGGGCAGGGTGCCATGTATGTAGAAAGGCAGGACATGTGCCATATTGCATGGCCTGTCCTGGTAGTGACAAACAGCCTAACTTGGTGTCTCACTGCTGTGAGTGCTGCCTTCTCATAGGATTGCATTAGAAATGCCCTGCCTTATGTGTAAGGGGTATTGTCTGATTTATGAGGGGTACCGTAGGCATGTTTGGTATGGTTGTGATGGTGATAATAAATGCTGCTTACTGGTGTGGGTGTATTTTTTATTACTATCACAGAAATGCCACTTCTAGAAAGTGCGCATTTATCTGTGCTTATGACTCTGGTGTTTTGCAGCTTGACTCAAATCCACGTCTGGGCAGAGTGACAGTTGGGGCTTTGTGCATACTTTTCAGACAGCCTGTACACAGGGAGGGTGGAGGTGTCACAGAGGTGCATCTGCATACTGAATAGTCTTCCTGGGCTGAGAGAAGGGAGAGGCGGGACACACCTACATTTGTAAAGGCTGTGCCCTGGCCTCACACAATAGGGTCGTTGACCTCCCACTGATGTTTGGAGCCTGTGCTGAAAGGAGAGAGGGGGCACTCCCAGAACCAGTTGTAACTGGCTGGAACCTCCTCTCCCTATCATTGTAAAACACTGTAAGAACTGACTATAAGTACAGGGAAATTTTCCCCACAATTTGAACATTCTTGGAACTTGAAACTGGACACAGAACGCTGATGAATGGACTCACCAGGAAACCACCTTGGACTGCTGCTGCTGTGCAGACCTGTGACCTTAAAACAAAAGAGGGTAACACACGGTTCCAACTAATACTATGGGTTTCTTTCCAATATGTAGTTCAGTCATTAACTGGAAACCAAAATTTTTCGAAGCAAGAGCCCTCACTCACCATCCGGTGACATGCTTCATCATAGGGCCAGCTCCTCGTCAGGCCGGCACTGCAATGCCTGACGGGCCCCGCAGGGGGGCTCTTTGCCGGAGATCTTTTAAGAAATGAAAAATCCGGCCAGAGGCAGGAGTGGATTGGTAAGAGGAAAGATTAAAAATGCCTAGAGGTAGTCACTAGTATTTTTAATTCTCATGCTACAACCTCTGGCAAGATTAAAAACCAAACACGGGGAGTTTGTGGAATGATGTCCACACCCCCCATATAAGCGTAGGTAGGTATAATAATAGATGTTAGGTCTCTTGGAAAAAATAATATACAAGTGACGGAGCACACAGGGTCCCCTGTGTTACTCTATGTAAGTGGTCAACATGTTTCTCGCCTATTATAGATGAATTATCTAGTGCGATTCATCAGGACCTAGTAACATACCTAATCCAATAAATGGTGGAAAATTCCACAAGGTTGTAAGTTAAGTACCTAAAGAAATGTAGAAAGAAACCGTAGTTAGCATAACACAATTCATATAGGAAACATATTCCCCAAAAAAGTCTTTTAATAATAAATAATGATATAGTGCACACCCAACACAAAGTGAAAAAAATCACTCTGGTGCTCGGAAGAACAAGAACGCTGTAAAAGGAAGGAACAAACGAAGGCCTATTAGGCAGATATACGTCTGTATTGCTTACCCTCCAAAAATTCATGGTAGGGCCACATCGGGGGGTTCAGGCTAAAGAAAACAATTCAGTTCTCTATATGTACAAGGGAAGGAACAAAAAGAAGACTACATTAAGAAGGATAGTACTAATATAAATTAATATAACGTCATTTGTAATGCGAGGAGCAATGGATTCGTACAGAGGTACCATAGTCTAACTAGAACATACCCCCTAAGAAGCGGGATGGGGGTTAAGTTATCATCTCACATGCAATTCTCACTCCTGGTAATTCCACAGCTAGCGGATCATGAAAGTGTCTACTACCTTTAGTATGAAGCGTCATAGAAAAAAAGAAGTTAGCCTTTTAACAAAAATAAAGTCGGTTCAAAAACCGCTGGTCAACTAGCTGCGCGCATACAGACAGCACCGCGAGTGCTGAGAACAGGGTGGTGAGCGCGAGTAAATCGATTAGCGTTGCTCTCTCGTGTAACCCGGGTCATCAAAAAACAACCGGGTTGTCTTAGAATGCCTCACCTCGATTATAGCGTAAGGCATGGTAAAGTATAGACATTTAGAAAGCGGGAGTTCCGAATGTTGGAAGCTCCGCAATAGATAGCAAAAGAACGCGCCGACACTCCGTGCTCGTCAGTAATATGACAGAGTTACCGGAGTGTCTGCAATACCAGACGAGGTACTTACTTGAAAATAGGACCGAAAATGCCGGATCACCTATGCCAGTTCTCCACCCCGGTATCGATGAAAACACTGATGCCGGGGGGCTTTTTTAAAGAAAAGATTAGTAACACAAAGAAAGGACTTCAAAAGCAAAAGAGTGTCGGCCATTTTGGACACCAGAAATGTAATTCAAGGTGTGTCGGCCATCTTGAAGTGTATATATCATAATCAAATCATTCAGTATGAGCCTGATTCTGAAAGTAAATATAAAGGGGTACCACCACCAGTAATAAATATATATCAAATTGCTTGCGATATTAAAGTTACAGTACAATTGTCTGAAAAAGTAGATCTAGGGTGGCCATAAAATGCAAAAAAAGGAGAAAGAAGGGGAAGTCTTATTATTAGCGGATAAAGTTCGTCCATTGAATATCGTCATTGAGGCCAATTGTATGGGTCTGAAGTCTGAAGACCCATCGTTGTTCTTTTTCAAAGAGTTTCTTTTTAATGTCGAGGTTGTCTCTAATAGTTTCTAAGACAAACCATTTGATGTCGTCAGGTGTATGCTGTTTCTCAATGAATTGATTAGTCAGTTTAGTGGAGGATCTCTTACATCTGATGGTACTGCGGTGTTCATTAATACGAATTTTCACCATCCTTGTTGTCATACCTATATACTGCAAATTGCATGGACAAGTGATCATGTAGATACAGTTCTTAGTCCTACAGTTGGTATGGGATCTGGGTTGCCAAGTCTTTTGTTCACCTATATCTACCTCACGAATGTTACTAGTGAGGGGACAGACATTACAAGAGCCACAAGGATAGTGACCCTTAACTTTAAGCCATTGATCCAGGCCTTGGTTGGCGGAGGGCCGGATCCCTGATGGTCTTGTATGTACCACCAAGTCTTTTATATTAGGAGTTCTTTTGAAGGCAAATAAAGGACGTTCTAGGGTGGCACCGGCACTAGTCAGAATCGGCCAGAGTCTGCGGACAATACCCTTTTTTCTGTTACTGAGGGGAGTGAATGTAGTTACGCAAGTTAGTCTAGTCTGCTGAGGGTGGGTGTGATTGGTCAGTAGTATATCTCTAGGGATATTACCAGCCCTCTTCTTGGCCTGTCGAATCTTTGGTTGCGGATAATTACGGTCACTGAGTTTGCGACATAGAGTGTTGGCTTGTGTATGGAAATCATTTTTATCTGAACAGTTACGTCGTATCCTCAGGAATTGTCCGAAAGGTAAATTGTCTTGAAGGGCTTTTGGATGGTGGCTGCTGTAAAGCAGCAGATTGTTTCGATCAGTGGGTTTGTGGTATACAGATGAGTGGAGGGTACCATCTCTAAGTGTAATTCGTAAGTCTAGAAAGGAGACCTCATTGTCAGAAACAGTAGAACTGAAACGAAGATTGGTGTCCAAAGTATTAACCCACTGTGTGAAAGCTGTCGCACGTTCCATTTCACCCCTCCAAATAACCAAGATATCATCTATATAACGGCGCCACAGTATAATGTTGGAAAAAAATGGTTGGTTAGGGGCAAGATGAATCATTGTTCAAAAGTAAACATGTAGATGCAGGCCAGACTTGGTGCAAACGTACTCCCCATGGATGTACCCTGGATTTGATGGTAGAGGCTGTTTTCGAATTGAAAAAAGTTCTCTTGTAAGGCCAAACCAGCACATTGCATAAGGAAGTTCACTGGGGTGTTGTAAGGCCATACCTCAGCTAGCAGTATCTCCTCAACAGCGGCAAGTGTGGCTTCTTGTGGAATATTGGTATATAGAGCCTCTACATCTAGACATATCAATATATCGGTGGTGCCTGACTCATTGATATCATTCAATAGAACCAAAGTATCTTTTGTATCCTTCAAAAAGGTAGATGTTCTTTGAACGATGGGCTGTAAGTAGAAGTCGCAAAACTTGGACAGTGGCTCCAGTAAAGAGCCAATACCAGACACTATAGGGCGACCAGGAGGAGGAAGGCCTTTGTGGATTTTTGGAAGGCAGTAAAAGTACGGAGTTCTTGGGTTCTTTGTGTCAAGGAACTCCGCTTCTTGTCGAGTGATCCATCCAGCTACTTCAGCTTCCATAATCATACCACGTATTTCACGTTGTAAACGTTCGGTGGGGTCAACAGAGATCGGGCGGTAGTGAGAAGTGTCACTAAGTAATCTTCTACATTCTTGTCGGTAGAAGGTGGTATCCATAACCACTATGGCCCCGCCTTTGTCTGCTGGTTTGAGCGTGATGTCTGGATTGGAAGATAAGGAGTTGATAGCTAACCGTTCTAACTTAGAGATGTTCTGGAAAGTTTTAGGAGGTTTCAGCTGCTCAATTTCATGTCGGACTGCCTTTTCAAAAGTAAGTACCTCTAGAAGGACCGAGGCGGTGGGGGGCATGAAAGTAGAGGGATTCCTTAGATTAGTGTCTCCCCTCATCTCTGCACTTGGACGGTCTTTAATGAAAAAATGCAGCCTAACCTTACGAAATAAGGCTGCCATCTCACAATGTAGTCTGAATTGATCCTCCCTTGGAGTGGGCACGAATCCTAAACCTTTTTCCAGAACTGCCAGTTCTGATGGGGACAGGGAGGAACTTGAAAGGTTAACCACTAGGGTTTCTTTTGACTCGTCGCGCTGCGGCTCCTGGTGATCATCTGGGGCTCCTCCTGTGCCCAGTGGACATTTCTTCCTCTCCTTCTGTTTCTGCCTCTGCCTCTGCCCCGGCCTCTTCCTAAAAAAGGATTGAAGTTAAATTGGGGCTGTGGTTGGAAAAACGGCATAGGCATAGTTTGCCAATGTGGTATCGGCTGGTAAGGAAAAGGAGAGTTAAAATGGGCAGGCGGAATATAGCGATTCCGATTTGGTCTCTGTCCCTCATCTCCGCTCCAGTCATCCGAACTAGAGCTATTTTGTGGAAAACGGGGTCTCCGTTGGGAGACCTCAGAATCATCAGAAGTCTCCGAAGAACCATCACATTGATAATCTTCTCTGGTATATGGGTACACTTTCTCTCTGCTAAAGCGTTTGATGTCTTTTTGTAATTTACTAATTTTCTGGCGAGTCAGGTAGTCTTTAGTCTCGTTAAGTTCCACATTAATCTCGGCTAAGCGAGATTTATAATGTGCAAGTTGGATCGTAGTTTTCATGGCTGCTTCAGTGATGGAAATCTGGATGGTAATCGAATCCGCCAAACGTTTAGAGGTGTTAATAATAAGGATCAACCAGTCACGTGTGCATTTCCACGATATTTGGGACCAATCTTGACGAAATTGGAGATCTTGGAGGAAGATCCTGGGTACGTTGGTAACGATAAGGCCATTTGGGGATATATTAGCCCTGAGATATTCAGTCATAATGGTACCGTGTAACACGGTCTTGATGAGTTCCTTCTTCAGAGTTGATATTTTGTCCAGTCTTCTTTGGTGCCACTCGAGGGACCACTGTAATCGTCCCCTAGAATGGAAGGAGTTTGTAGGATAGCTTGCACCATGCTATCATCAAAGCTGAGACCTTGTAGGTCCGACATGTTTCACCGCCAGATATAATCTATCGGGTAAAAGAAAGAAGAATGCCCCGTAGCCAGAGGCTACACTAAATCATCAAAAAAGCAATAAAGGAGGGGCAAAAAAACGTTGGGATATTCGGAGAGTAACTCCTGGTCCCGTGTGTCAGGTTCCCAATAGACACTAAAACAAAAGAGGATAACACACGGTTCCAACTAATACTATGGGTTTCTTTCCAATATGTAGTTCAGTCATTAACTGGAAACCAAATTTTTTCGAAGCAAGAGCCCTCACTCACCATCCGGTGACATGCTTCATCATAGGGCCAGCTCCTCGTCAGGCCGGCACTGTAATGCCTGACGGGCCCCGCAGGGGGGCTCTTTGCCGGAGATCTTTTAAGAAATGAAAAAGCCGGTCAGAGGCAGGGGTGGATTGGTAAGAGGAAAGATTAAAAATGCCTAGAGGTAGTCACTAGTATTTTTAATTCTCATGCTACAACCTCTGGCAAGATTAAAAACCAAACACGGGGAGTTCGTGGAATGATGTCCACACCCCCCATATAAGCGTAGGTAGGTATAATAATAGATGTTAGGTCTCTTGGAAAAAATAATATACAAGAGACGGAGCACACAGGGTCCCCTGTGTTACTCTATGTAAGTGGTCAACATGTTTCTCGCCTATTATAGATGAATTATCTAGTGCGATTCATCAGGACCTAGTAACATACCTAATCCAATAAATGGTGGAAAATTCCACAAGGTTGTAAGTTAAGTACCTAAAGAAATGTAGAAAGAAACCGTAGTTAGCATAACACAATTCATACAGGAAACATATTCCCCCAAAAAATATTTTAATAATAAATAATGATATAGTGCACACCCAACACGAAGTGCAAAATCACTCTGGTGCTCGGAAGAACAAGAACGCTGTAAAAGGAAGGAACAAACGAAGGCCTATTAGGCAGATATACGTCTGTATTGCTTACCCTCCAAAAATTCATGGTAGGGCCACATCGGGGGGTTCAGGCTAAAGAAAACAATTCAGTTCTCTATATGTACAAGGGAAGGAACAAAAAGAAGACTACATTAAGAAGGATAGTACTAATATAAATTAATATAACGTCATTTGTAATGCGAGGAGCAATGGATTCGTACAGAGGTACCATAGTCTAACTAGAACATACCCCCTAAGAAGCGGGATGGGGGTTAAGTTATCATCTCACATACAATTCTCACTCCTGGTAATTCCACAGCTAGCGGATCATGAAAGTGTCTACTACCTTTAGTATGAAGCGTCATAGAAAAAAATAAGTTCGCCTTTTAACAAAAATAAAGTCGGTTCAAAAACCGCGGGTCAACTAGCTGCGCGCATACAGACAGCACCGCGAGTGCTGAGAACAGGGTGGTGAGCGCGAGTAAATCGATTAGCGTTGCTCTCTCGTGTAACCCGGGTCATCAAAAAACAACCGGGTTGTCTTAGAATGCCGCACCTCGATTATAGCGTAAGGCATGGTAAAGTATAGACATTTAGAAAGCGGGAGTTCCGAATGTTGGAAGCTCCGCAATAGATAGCAAAAGAACGCGCCGACACTCCGTGCTCGTCAGTAATATGACAGTTACCGGAGTGTCTGCAATACCAGACGAGGTACTTACTTGAAAATAGGACCGAAAATGCCGGATCACCTATGCCAGTTCTCCACCCCGGTATCGATGAAAACACTGATGCCGGGGGGCTTTTTTAAAGAAAAGATTAGTAACACAAAGAAAGGACCTCAAAAGCAAAAGAGTGTCGGCCATTTTGGACACCAGAAATGTAATTCAAGGTGTGTCGGCCATCTCGAAGTGTATATATCATAATCAAATCATTCAGTATGAGCCTGATTCTGAAAGTAAATATAAAGGGGTACCACCGCCAGTAATAAATATATATCAAATTGCTTGCGATATTAAAGTTACAGTACAATTGTCTGAAAAAGTAGATCTAGGGTGGCCATAAAATGCAAAAAAAGGAGAAAGAAGGGGAAGTCTTATTATTAGCGGATAAAGTTCGTCCATTGAATATCGTCATTGAGGCCAATTGTATGGGTCTGAAGTCTGAAGACCCATCGTTGTTCTTTTTCAAAGAGTTTCTTGGAAATGTCGAGGTTGTCTCTAATAGTTTCTAAGACAAACCATTTGATGTCGTCAGGTGTATGCTGTTTCTCAATGAAGTGATTAGTCAGTTTAGTGGAGGATCTCTTACATCTGATGGTACTGCGGTGTTCATTAATATGAATTTTCACCATCCTTGTTGTCATACCTATATACTGCAAATGACATGGACAAGTGATCATGTAGATACAGTTCTTAGTCCTACAGTTGGTATGGGATCTGAGTTGCCAAGGCTTTTGTTCACCTATATCTACCTCACGAATGTTACTAGTGAGGGGACAGACATTACAAGAGCCACAAGGATAGTGACCCTTAACTTTAAGCCATTGATCCGGGCCTTGGTTGGCGGAGGGCCGGATCCCCGATGGTCTCGTACGTACCACCAAGTCTTTTATATTAGGAGTTCTTTTGAAGGCAAATAAAGGACGTTCTAGGGTGGCACCGGCACTAGTCAGAATCGGCCAGAGTCTGCGGACAATACCCTTTATTCTGTTACTGAGGGGAGTGAATGTAGTTACGCAAGTTAGTCTAGTCTGCTGAGGGCGGGTGTGATTGGTCAGTAGTATATCTCTAGGGATATTTCCAGCCCTCTTCTTGGCCTGTCGAATCTTTAGTTGCGGATAATTACGGTCACTGAGTTTGCGACATAGAGTGTTGGCTTGTGTATGGAAATCATTTTTATCTGAACAGTTACGTCGTATCCTCAGGAATTGAGGCAGAAACAGAAGGAGAGGAAGAAATGTCCACTGGGCACAGGAGGAGCCCCAGATGATCACCAGGAGCCGCAGCGCGACGAGTCAAAAGAAACCCTAGTGGTTAACCTTTCAACTTTGGTACCTGCCTCCGTCGCATTCAATTGAAGGCCGGGCGGAGGGAAGGAAACCTCTTTGGTGATCACGAGCAGGGCGGAAGCCTCGCCGGAGGCCCCCTGCGACGCCAGTCCCTGGCTTGGCCCTTGTGTTTTCCAGTACTGATTTCTTTGCCCCCCCCCCCCTATCGTGGAGGGCCAGTTAAGGCCCGGGGGGAACCCTACAACAACCGCGTGTCCCAGGAGGGACCCGCCCCTGACACGGAGGGGGTGCGTGGCGCCCCCCTCCTTTTGGCATTCTCCCTGGGTGGTAACCCCCACTCAGGAAGGCCGGTGGAGGTCCGGGGGCCCCCAGGGATCGTGGGCCCCAGGAGGGGCCCGTTAGGAGTACAGAGGGGGTATGTGCCACCCCCTCTCACCCAGAATTGCCAGGAGGCCCCCATTTTGCACAGAGGAGCGCCGGGGGCCTCATTTCTTTTCATTCAATAGGCACTGGAGGTGCATTCATCAAGTCAGGTACTTCTAAGTGACAATATATATACCACAAGTTCTTACTAGAGATTTTATTGCATTATATATTGCCTACCTGTTCTATGATGTTTTTATACATGTGTGCAAATGTTCCTTTTATGGCCATGACTTGCTAATTTGTTTCCCTAACTTGCCATAAGGTTTTCTAATGTTCTTACTATGGGCATTTTATGATATTCTTATGACAAGTGTTCTAATGAGATAAAGTGTTTCCTTACTACTACTTATGCTGCAGAATACTGAGTAACCTATGTGTTATGTGTGACTACTGCTAATTTGCGGAGTAACTAATGTGTAACGTTCTGACAACTGCTAAGGTAGCAGGATAGTACTGATATGTGATGTTTGGTCTGATAATTGCGTTGTGTACAATACAGTGTATTTTCATATAATCTGGTGTTGTGTTTCCTTTGTGTTGGGGATATTGTGTCACATGTGTTGTGTGTGTTGTGCAAATGCTTTACACATTGCCTCCGGGTTAAGCCTGACTGCTCGTGCCAAGCTACCAAGGGGGTGAGCAGGGGTTATCTTGGACGTGTAACTCCCTTGCCCTGACTAGAGTGGGTAAGTTCTGCCTGGCTGACGTGCATACCCTAGCCAACCAGAAACCCCATTTCTAACATTGGTCGTCAGCAGTGAGGATAGGACTTGCGCTTGCACAATACCATTGTGACTCATTATTTCACTACAAGGATTGCGTTTAGACCATAACATGTTTGGCTTCTCTTAACTTTCTCTCTTTGGTCATTTTTCCTGTTTTCAGTTCTCACGCTTGGGTATTGTGGTTGTCACATTTGAGTTATTTGTACATTTTCATGATGGGACTTACCTTTGATTTAGAGGACCTGCTGTTTTACACGCAGGAGGAATTAGAGGGGTTCTGTAGAGAGAGAGAGAGGGCTGCCTGTAGAAGGGGACCTCAGGAGATCTCTTAATTTCTTTGAAAGGTTTGTGACATATACCCAGTGTGGGAGTGTGCTTAGGGAGTACCCAGAGGATCCTGAGTTTAGCGAGGGTTCCCAATGGGAGGGCTCCCAGACCTCATCCCTAGAGAGTGGTAGAGAGACTGATCAGGAGGGTGAGAATGACTGGTTGGGGACGCCAGTTGACAGGGAAGGCCCCAGTGATAGGGAGTCCCTTGCTGGGTCCAGTGTAAGAAGCAGGGCTACCGCTCATTCCTTGACGCCTGATGAGCTAAGAGATAGGTGGGAAGAGAGGGACCTGAAGTTGCAGTTAGCACGCCTAGCTGTTGAGGAGAGAAGGGCTGAGGTAGAGAAGGCCTTAGTACAGGAGAGAATGTCAGAGGCAGAGAGGGCCTTTGCCAGAGAAAGACTCGCTCGAGAGCGCAGTTTGAAGGTTCTGGACTCACCAGCGCTGCAGGTGGAGTCCAGTGGTGGCAGCAATGTATAGTGCTGTAGCAAAGATGTTCCTCACATACCCATAGATCTGGTACCTATGTTCCAACAGGGGGGTGACACACGTCAGTGGTTAAAGGAATATGAGAGGGCTCTGGTAGAGCGCAGGATCCCTGAGAAGGATTGGGGAACTGGCCTAGGGAGCTTTATTCCTGAGGAGGGGAGGGATGCCCTACTGACTCTAGAAGAGAGTAACAGGGAGGGGTACCCCGCTGTAAAGAATGCACTGATTGTGAAGTATGGTTTTTCCCCTGAGGAATACAGAAAAAGGTGTAGGGGTGGTAAGAAACTGTCCCACCAGTCTTGGGGGGAGTATGTGGAGGATTGCTGCATTGCACTAGATGGATGGGTGAAGGGTAGCACAATAAACAATTTTGAAGGGCTGTTTAATCTGATTGTCAGAGAGCACCTGCTTCGTTGTTGTTTTTCAGAGTTACGCCAACAGTAGTCAGTGTGTGAGCTCTCTGACCGCAGGGAGCTTGCAAAGGAGGCAAACTTCTGGTTGCATACCAGAGGGTGTGGTGTGGCATTAGGTAGTGTTCCTAATGAGAGTGGTCTAGGTGTTTCCCAACCAGGTGTGGTGGGAAAGGCTTGTGTCCCAGGTAGGTCCCAGTGTATTGGGGCGGGTAAGGCACCCCATATCCAGTCTCAGATGAGAGGGAAAGGGGTTGGGCTGAGGCCCAGGGTACCCGAGCTCCAGTCCCAGGTCCTGGAGGGTTCCATGAGTGAACGCCAGGATGCGAGCCTAGCCTGTGCCGTAGGGCCAGCTGTTCAGAAGGATCCCATTTTGTCATTAGGACTTGGGCGGGTGGCTGGTGATAGCGTTCCGCCAGTCCTGGTGTCTGGTAGTCTCGCTCTACAGCGGAGAAGGCAGAAATCCAGGCATAGGGTTGAGAGGGGGCTGTGGCCCAAGAGGAGAACCTGGAGGGTCAGGGGTCAGCTCTGACAGCAGAGCCCCCCAGGAATGACCTTGGTGATACCATTTCTGGGCTGGGGGGGATCCAGACTCTGTCAGATGGGCAGAGGTCAGGAGACCTGCACCAGCCAGACTCTTGTGTGGCCCTTGGGGAAGGTGTTTCCCTGGTGGGGGGTAGGTGTGCCCCCCAGGAAGTCCTGGTGCACCAGGCAATGATTTAACCGCAGGGTGGTGACTCTGGGTTGGATGATCAGGTTCAGGGGGTAAACTCTGACCTGATGGGGAGTAGGTGTGCTCCCAAGGAAGTCCTGGTGCACCAGGCAGTTGTTCAACCACAGGGTAGTGACTCTGGGTTGGATTGCCAGATTCAGGGGGTAAGCTCTGATCTGGTAGGAGGTAGGTGTGCTCCCAACTAAGTCCTGGTTCGCTGGGCAATGGTCCAGTCTAAGGGTGTCGTCCCTGGACTAAATAGACAGGTTCAGGGGGTAAACTCTGACCTGGTTGGGGGGGCGGTTAGTGTGCTCACCTCCCCGTGTGAAACTTCTGGTGGCTTCTCCCGAGGGGGAGACGCAGGACTCTGGAAGTGGGGTTCAGGGAGGGGGAAGCCCGCCCCGGACCCCGGTGCAACCCAAGGGTGTCGTCCCTAGATTGGGTGGTCAGTCGCCAGGTAGTGATCCTGGGCTGGCATGAGAGTTGTGCAGGGCTGCTGTACCCAGCACCCTGGCAAGTGTGGATTCTAGTGATACCCCTCGTAGGAGAGGATGGCGGGATCCTAGACGGAGGGATAGAGGGAGGAGAGGCTCACCTCTACCCCCTGTAGAACGTATGGGTGCGGACCCTAGGTTGGTGGATCAGTGGCAGGGTAGAGCCCCTGAACTGATTGGAAGTGGAGTGGAGACAGGTCGCTTTGCACCTAGGGCTACCGCCCCCCACTCATTATGGTTTCAGAGACCAGAGGCTCCTAGATGGCCTGGGGCCTGGTTATGGCCATTGGCAGCTAGAGAACCCCCGTGGGTTGGTCTAGGCTGCCTGGGAAGCATTGACAGAGAGATCCAAGTGGAGTCAGGAAGGCGTAGAACTGGAACATGCCCCTGCTGTTGTGGGCCTGGGTCCTTGTTCATCGCCCCAATCAGGGAAGTACATCAAGGTATTGATTGTTCTCCCCTGCTTTTGGCTGGTAGGGGGTTGTGTTGGACTTTTTGCCTTACGCAGGGTCATCCCCAGTCTTTTTGCCTCCTTCCTCCTGGTTTTTCTGTCCTCTCGCTGTTGGCTCTAGGACTCTGAGCACTTTATCACTGCTGACCAGTGCTAAAGTGCAGGTGCTCTCCCATCTAAATTGGGTATGATTGGCTTATACCTAATTGGCATATTTAATTTACCTATAAGTCCCTTGTACAGTGGTATCTCTATACCCAGGGCCTGTAAATTAAATACTACTAGTGGGCCTGCAACGCTGCTTGCGCCACCCACTGAAGTAGACTTTCAAACCTGTCTCAGGCCTGCTAGCGCAGGGCCTGTGTGCACAGTTTTCTGCCACAGGGACCTGGCACCTAAACTTACTTGCCAGGCCCAGAACTCCCCTTTTACTACAGGTAAGTCACCCCTAAGGTACGCCCTAGCTAGCCCTATGGGCAGGGTGCCATGTATGTAGAAAGGCAGGACATGTGCCATATTGCATGGCCTGTCCTGGTAGTGACAAACAGCCTAACTTGGTGTCTCACTGCTGTGAGTGCTGCCTTCTCATAAGATTGCATTAGAAATGCCCTGCCTTATGTGTAAGGGGTATTGTCTGATTTATGAGGGGTACCTTAGGCATGTTTGGTATGGTTGTGATTGTGATAATAAATGCTGCTTACTGGTGTATTTTTTATTACTATCACAGAAATGCCACTTCTGGAAAGTGAGCATTTATCTGTGCTTATGACTCTGGTGTTTTGCAGCTTGACTCCAATCCACGTCTGGGCAGAGTGACAGTTGGGGCTTTGTGCATACTTTTCAGACAGCCTGTACACAGGGAGGGTGGAGGTGTCACAGAGGTGCACCTGCATACTGAATAGTCTTCCTGGGCTGAGAGAAGGGAGAGGCGGGGCACACCTATATTTGTAAAGGCTGTGCCCTAGCCTCACACAATAGGGTCGTTAACCCCCCACTGATGTTTGGAGTCTGTGCTGAAAGGAGAGAGGGGGCACTCCCAGAACCAGTTGTAACTGGCTGGAACCTCCTCTCCCTATCATTGTAAAACACTGTAAGAACTGACTATAAGTACAGGGGAATTTTCCCCACAATTTGAACATTCTTGGAACTTGAAACTGGACACAGAACCCTGATGAATGGACTCACCAGGGGACCACCTTGGACTGCTGCTGCGCTGACCTGTGACCTGCCTGGTCACTAGGAGGAACTGCCACTGCTGGTAACCACTTGTGCTGGCCTGTAACTGGGCCCACCAGCCCTGTGCTTTTTCTTGTCTGGCTTGCTCCCAGGGGCAGGGTGCTGTGGCCCCTGACCCCTGCAAACGATCTCTGCAACTTTGCCCGAAGTGCTTTGACAAGGCGCTCTCCTAATTGCGGAGGACAAATCACCGCCGCAGCCCAGGCTGCAGATGTGGCCTTAGCGCTTTGAAAATCGCTTTATTTTTGCTCCCCGATTCACCGCCGCAGCCGGGTCCTGTGCAATCCTGAAGCGCGTTGGATCGCACTATATTTTAGCCTCGGGGGACTGTTGCCGAGCAGGGAGGAGCTGGCGTGCCCCTCCCCGTGCCCCCGGGGCATCTAAAAACAAACGTGGAGCATGAGTGCTCCTGTCGTGCCCCCGGGGAGAAGCGAGCTCCGTGGAGCGCCCCCGGGGCACTGGCAGGCACTGACTTTGGTGCCTGCCTCCGTTGCGTTCAATTGAAGGCCGGGCGGAGGGAAGGAAACTTCATCGGAGGTTCCCTCCGGCCCCAACGAGGCCGTCCTGCTCTTTGGTGATCGCGAGCAAGGCGGAAGCCTCGCCGGAGGCCCCCTGCAACGCCAGTCCCTGGCTTGGCCCTTGTGTGGGCCAGTACTGATTGCTTTGCCCCCCCCTATCGTGGAGGGCCAGTTAAGGCCCGGGGGGCCCTACAACTACCGCATGTCCCAGGAGGGACCCACCCCTGACACAGAGGAGGTGCGTGGCGCCCCCCTCCTTTTGGCATTCTCCCTTGATGGTGACCCCTCCTCAGGGGGGCCGGTGGAGGTCCGGGGGGGCCCCCCAGGGATCGCGGGCCTCAGGAGGGGCCCGTTAGGAGTACAGAAGGGGTGTGTGCCACCCCCCTCTCAACCAGAATTGCCAGGAGGCCCCCGCTTTGCGCAGAGGAGTGCCGGGGGCCCCAATTCTTTTCATTCAATATGCACTGGAGGTGCCTTCATCAAGTCAGGTACTTCTAAGTGACAATATATATGCCACAAGTTCTTACTAGAGATTTTATTGCATTATATATTGCCTACCTGTTCTATGATGTTTTTATACATGTGTGCAAATGTTCCTTTTATGGGCATGACTTGCTAATATGTTTCCCTAACTTGCCATAAGGTTTTCTAATGTTCCTACTATGGGCGTTTTATGATATTCTTATGACAAGTGTTCTAATGTGATAACGTGTTTCCTGACTACTGCTTATGTTGCAGAATAATGAGTAACCTATGTGTTATGTGTGACTACTGGCGCGTTCATCTTGCCGGAAAGAGGAGGTCAGCTGCTGTGTCCCGGAATCCTGGGGGCGGGGCTCTGAGCTCTTTAAACTTGGAAAGAGCGCGCCCGCTTCGCGGGACGCGCGTTCATCTTGCCGGAAAGAGGAGGTCAGCTGCTGTGTCCCGGAATCCTGGGGGCGGGGCTTTGAGCCCTTTAAACTTGAAAAGGGCGCGCCCGCTTCGCGGGATGCGCCCCGGCGAAGCCCGGGCCAAGGGCGGGCCCGTCCTTTGCCCGTCAGTGCCCGGAAGAGGCTGGGCTGGGACACCCCCCTTGGGTTTTTTTTTTTTTTTTTAATTCCTTCCTTGTGCCTCACAAGAGTGTAGTAAGAGCCTTCGGCTTTCCTTATCTTCCTTATTTTCCTTTCCAAGTATGGGGAAGCGTAAGTCGCGTACTAGTCCTGATGCTGCAGGAGTTAAATCTAAAAACGTAAAACTCAATAGAGTAGCACAAGTCCAATCAAACTGCGTCTCATGAGAAATTGACAACTTAATTGAGGAGGTGGAATCTATTCTTAGGGAAAAGGAGGGCAAAGCCTGCAAGAGACTGAAATCTGGGACTTTATTTCCGTTCTTAACAGCAGGCCCTAATCCTTCTATTGATGCCCAGCCTTTGAAATCCCCTGTGCAAGTTTCTACCTTATATAGCCAGTTGGGGTTGCCTAAATCTTTTACTCCCCCTGGTCTAATGGATAACTTGGATGCTACTTCTCATGATCCTATCCTTAGTGGCATCCCTTGTGCTAATCGTTTTTCTATTTTAGACCAGTCTGATCTGGTGGGTGACAAACAACCTTCGGTCTCTCTACCCACTATCACTTCCTGTGACCCTCCAGGAGAAAACGTGCTAACAATAGTCTCTAGTTTAAAATGTGAAGTCGGGGAGTTAAAGGGATTACTGTTTGAGGCTCTCAATCTTCTTCAAAAAGTTGACTCATCTCCTCACCGTACTTTGATTCCTGTGCCAACACAATCTTCTTGTCCTCTGGGCCCGGTTGCACTGCCTGTTATTTCTTCATCAAGTAGGGACCTTAACAAGGGCCCCTCCAATAAGCCAACCCATGGAAAACAACTGGCTACTTCGACAGTACATTCGGCATCTTCCTTTTCAGTCTTTGGACAAGTTGTGGCCCCTTCTACTCATGTGTCTCATTCAAATTGTATTTATTTGTGCAATGTTCCCCCTCTTACATCTCATATCAGAGAAGATACTCCCTCTCTTTTGTTAACAAGGTGGCACAATGGATCCGTCACACCAGGGGCTGTGCTTCTATTATTCATTCTGACATTGTCTGTGCTTCTCGGGTGCGTGGTTGTCCCGGTGGACGTGACACCATCAAAATTAACCTCACTAATCCTGATCTAGTTAGGGGGCTTTTGCAGATGGAAGCCCGCAATATGTTAAGAACTGACCTTGATATACGTTTTAGCGAACGTTTGCCTGCTATTGGTCACAAGATCTTGCCCCCCCATCCTTTTAGGCCCAAGGAAATCCCCTGCAGTGCTCCAGTTCTTGTTGCTAAGTCTGGGTTGTTGCCCTTCCCTGCTGACAGGGCTGCTTTGGCTTACAATCCTAAACATATTGGTACTCAAGACCCCGCTACTTTAGGGGATACATCTGATGTGGATTGACTACGTTTCTCTAATCCTTGCATACCCTGTGGTCCACTTGTATTACCTCAAAGTCCTTTAATCAGCCCAGGTGGTCCTATTTCAAGTGCTTCACTTTGTATCCCAATAGCAAATCCTAATTTAGTTACGGACACTGATTCTGGTACGCTTATTTGTAATACTCCATCTTCTGAAGGGTACTTGCTGTCCTGGAATGTGGCAGGTATTAAGAGCAAACTGCCTGATCCGGAGTGGGGGGCTTTTGTGGAATCTTATTCTATCTGCATGTTCCAGGAAACTTGGGATACGGATGGTGTGTATAGGCAAGGTTACCGTTCTTTTCTAAAAAAGGCAATCCAATCCCCTAGGGGAAGGGAGGTCGGGGGGTCTATGTACCTGGGTCAAGTTGTCTGAGATGGGCAGGGTCAAGGAAATTGCTGTTGATTCCTGTGATATTTTAGCCATAATAATACAGACTAGGTCTGGTACCCCTGTGCTGTGTATTAATATCTATAACCGTCCAGGCCCTCTTAACCAACAGTCTGATACCATTCATCGCTTGCATAATGTTTTATCAGAATTCCATTCTAATTATCGAGTCATCATTGCTGGTGATCTTAATGCCCAAATTGAACTTGGCTAAGCCTTTTCTGAGTCCACTCAGGATGAGGACTTGGTGTGGAACATCCCCCCACTTCAATTTCACTCTACGCCACGTATTCCTTCCCCTAGGGTGTCTCAGATAATAGACCTTGCACTTTCATATGGCCTCCGTTTTGGAAATGGCCGATTTCCAACTGATAACCCTGCTAGGCCCACTTTTTTTAGAGGTAATTATAGCAGTTGTTTGGATTATGTCATCTTGGATTTGCGAGTTTGGCATCTCATAACTAACGTAGAGGTGGGTCTTCCCCGTACTAGCGACCATGCCCCCCTGCAAATTGCATATAACATAGCCCTGTTTGATCTACCCATTGGTTTGGTTGGTCGAAGTGATCTGTTGAAACTTTCCACTAATAGGCATGCGGTAAAGTGGCCTTCGTTTCTGAAATCCAACTTATTGAATCATAAGCTTGGCATTATGATGTCCTGTCACCAACTTTTTGAGGACTCCATCGTATTATCTTCCTCAGAAATTATGTCCGCCCATGCGGGTTTTTTTGCGGAACTTAAGGAGCTTTTCACTAAACCTTCTAAATCTCAATCAAAATCTTCTGCTCCTAGGTGCAAATGGTTTGACAATGAGTGCCGGGTGGCCAAGCATCTTCTATCTGTAGCCTTAAAGTCAAAGAACCGGGATGACATTATATATGAGAGAAAGAACTATGGGGGTCATTCCAACCCTGGCGGTCGGTGTTAAAGCGGCGGCCAACCCGCCAACAGGCAGGCGGTAAAAAAAATGGAATACTGACCCTGGCGGAAACCGCCAACACAGACCGCCACTTTAACACTCCGACCGCCACGGCGGTACAGACAAACAGCGCGGCGGTCACTGCCAACAGACAGGCGGCAGACAATGTACCGCCCACCCTATCACAACTCACCAATCCGCCACCTTTTCCGGGCCGGGAGCCCCGCCGATAAAAACACGGCGGAAACAGACTACGAACGGGAAAACACTCACCTCTACACAGTCCACGAGGAATCTGGACAGCATGGAACCAGAACTACACATCCTACCAGCAATTGTCTACCTGCTCCTCTACCAGGAGCACGAACACCGGCGCAGAAGACAACGGTGAGTACTGCACCTACAACACAGGGGAGGAGCAAAGATTACGGGCACACACATACGCGACACCCCCCCCCAACTACCTACACACCAATGCAGAGCAACAACTCAGAGTGACACCCCCCAAACCCCCCGGAAGAATGCAAAGACAAAATAATATGATATTGAAATCCAAATATATTGTAAGGCTAAGTAAATAAGAAAATCGAACATACTATAACTATATACACATATGTAAATTGTCCCATCAAAAATGGCTTCCAGTCATTGTACGTGGGCCAATGGTCCTCAACACATGGGCAAAGCCCACACAGGAGACCCGAATCCATTGGAGAGAACACTGCAGGGGCATCAGATACCAAAACTACAGGCACCTCAGGGGGAAGGGAAGGGGGGGCACCTCAGTCAGATGAGTCCACGACGCCAGATCCATGAGGGGTCTCCATGGCCACTGTTCAATCCTGGGGAGTGCAAAGCTATAGTCTCTCAAGTCTATACAGTGGGTGGGTTGCCCACTGTGCCATCCTGGGGAGTGCAAAGCCACAGTCTCACAAGTCTATACAGTGGGTGGGTTGCCCACTGTGCCATACTGGGGAGTGCAAAGCCACAGTCTCTCAAGTGGATGACAGACTCCACTGGTACTGGAGGAGTCTTGGTGCCCAGAGTGTATCATGCAGCCCTGCCCAACACTGATCCGGGCCTGCCCCTTCTGCAAATGGGCCAGCGGTGCTTGAGAGGAAGGGCCCAGCGGAGCGGTGCTTGAGAGGAAGGGCCCAGCGGAGCGGTGCAGAGACGGCGGTGCCCAGCGGAGCGGTGCTTGAGATGAAGGGCCCAGCGGAGCGGTGCTTGAGAGGAAGGGCCCAGCGGAGCGGTGCAGAGACGGCAGTGCCCAGCGGAGCGGTGCTTGAGATGAAGGGCCCATCGGAGCGGTGCTTGAGAGGAAGGGCCCAGCGGAGCGGTGCAGAGACGGCAGTGCCCACTGGAGCGGTGCTTGAGAGGAAGGGCCCAGCGGAGCGGTGCTTGAGAGGAAGGGCCCAGCAGAGCGGTGATTGAGATGAAGGGCCCAGCGGAGCGGTGCAGAGACGGCGGTGCCCAGCGGAGCGGTGCTTGAGATGAAGGGCCCAGCGGAGCGGTGCTTGAGAGGAAGGGCCCAGCGGAGCGGTGCAGAGACGGCGGTGCCCAGCGGAGCGGTGCTTGAGAGGAAGGGTCCAGCGGAGCGGTGCTTGAGAGGAAGGGCCCAGCGGAGGGGTGCTTGAGAGGAAGGGCCCAGGGCCCAGCGGGGCGGTGCAGAGACGGCGGTGCCCAGCAGAGCGGTGCTTGAGATGAAGGGCCCAGCGGAGCGGTGCTTGAGAGGAAGGGCCCAGCGGAGCGGTGCAGAGACGGCGGTGCCCAGCGGAGCGGTGCTTGAGAGGAAGGGCCCAGCGGAGCGGTGCTTGAGAGGAAGGGCCCAGCGGAGCGGTGCTTGAGATGAAGGGCCCAGCGGAGCGGTGCTTGAGAGGAAGGGCCCAGCGGAGCGGTGCT